>NC_133170.1:68745227-69048257 GCF_040802235.1 Manis javanica | reverse complement strand
TTATCTGGCCTTTTACAGAAAAGGTTTGCCAACTTCTACTCTATGGGTAACCCAGGCCACACAAAATTCCCAGAGACTCAATCCTACCAAAGATGAGTTTCAATCCAAAATTATAAAACACAAGGGGAAAACAGTCCACTATGTGTGGAAATCAACAGACACAATAGCTAGCAGGATCAGATCCAAGAACTTTACATAGTTGAATTATTATATACAGACTACAGACATAACAGAAGGGCAAAGCCTACACTTGGCAATTCTTAGGTCTTTAATCAAGGGCAGTAATGCTCATGATGATCATATTCACTGAGTGCCTACTACTGTGTGCCGGCCTTTTGGCCAATTGCTTTATATGGTCCAAATGCTTTTCTTGTGAAAAATTCCATATGAAATATGAGACCAACGCTCAGAGATGTCTCTTCACTTACCTAACTTCACAAAGCAAATATGAAGCAGAGCCAGGATTAAATCCAGGCCTTGGCTGAAACCCAGTTCTAGAAGGTTCCAGAACCTAAGACTCACTTCCACTCCACAAGGTGACCCAACATAGAGATCAGGAGCTGTTAACTTGGAGTACATGGGTAGACATGGAGGATCCAACAACTCCAAAATTATATGCAAATGCTACATCTCTAGAACATTCCCAAAGAGAGGATCTATAGCTTTCATCAAGATTCTCAAAGCCAAAGAACTCCTGAGACAGCCAGTCCCAAATGTAAACCTTCTATCCACACCACACCAGAATTGTGTTAATAACTAAAATTTCTTGTGCACCATCTGAACTTTCTAAGTATATGCTTGTTTAAAACCTATGCAACCCTGTGAGGAAGTATTTTTCTTATCCCTAGTTTACAGATGAGAAAACTGAGGCTGCAGGGGTCAAGTAACTTGCCTGGGGTGCCACAAATAGCAAGTGGCAGAACAGGGACCCCAGAATGAAACTTACTCACCAGCACATGTAACCCCTGCCACACTGCTGCCTGCTGCCTGGTAGTAACCAGCCCTCCAGTTCTGGATCCAGTCACTTGGAAGGCCCAGGGTCTTCCCCATCTACCCAGGAATGATTTCCATATGCACAAGAAACCCAAGGGTCCTTTACCCTCATTTCAGGGCAAAGCCCCATTCTTAATCTCAATCTCGATGTCCAGAATAATTTTTCTAAGGTTAGCCAGACATGAACCACACATTTCTTGGAATGTGAGCATTCCTCTGACCCCCACCACCTCACCTGGCACCAGCCCAGGCACCAACTACCTCCTTGGCTGGTGCCTTGCTCAATGCCAGCATAAACACATTTACCCAATTTTTCAGAATGAGCAATATTTACTCAACAACCCAGAATGGCTCATATGGAACTATTAAACCCCACTGCCTCAGTCTGCAGCTCAGAGCGCGATAATGAATCAGTATTTTGGAGTGATTACAATGCTAATAAGAATGTGTGAGGCACAGAATATCACTATGCTGGGGCAGCCGCCAAATCCCCTGGACTCCCTGCCTTCCAACCTCTCATTCGGGAATTCTACCATTCCAGAAACCAGCCTGCCTGAGAACCTCCAGCCCCCAAGGAGGGTCACACTCGAGTTACTGGAATACAAAGCAGATGAGAAACAGAAGCCCACCATTTTGCAGAGGGTGAGCCCTGTCGTGCCAGCCCTCACTAGGGATGTGGAGAGAGATGGTGTCCCCCTCTTGACAGCCCTGAAGGCCCTGAAACCCTTTACGCTGATGGTGCCTAGAGTTTTAGCACGGCATTTCTCACACTTAAATAGGCACAAATATTGGAGGAAAAAGACTTGTTCCCTAGGGCTGCATGCCTGGAGCAATGTTGGATTTGGTGGAGATTTTTTTTTTTGGATCATTCTCTTTTCACAAGCCCCTAGGTAAATAATAAATGGCAAAAGGGAAGCATATATTTCAGTGTGGTGAGCCCCTTCCCCACCTGCCTCCCCATCTGTCCGGAGAAACTACTTTATTCCTGTCCCCACCTTGACCTGCTCCTTTCTGTAGATTGGTGAATTTTCTGGATGCCTGGAGAGGCTGGACAATCATCAGTCTCTAGCTAGGGGATAGTGTGGGAGTAACAGCCTCCCTGTCCAGCCACTTCTCTCACCCTAGGCTCTAGGCTCTCACACCTCTCAAATTTTCTTCTTTCATCCCTCCAACCTCCCAGCCATAGTTTCTCTCTGTTCAGGATAAAGATCTCAATAGGGCCTAGAAGCCCCATTTGAGCCAACCCATCTACCCTCCCTAGCCCACCCCACATTTCTGCCCTAACACTGTGCTACACCAGCACCGGCTGTCTTTCATCTCCTAGAACCAGAAATGTGTCCTTCCACCCCAGGACCTTTGCACATGCTGCTCCCTTCCTCTGCCTGGACAATCATGATCCCTCTTCACTTGGTAACTCATGAGTCCTTCCCTAACTTCCAGACTAAATCTATTATAATCTCATCATTCCTAACTCATTTTCTCCAGCCCTTAGTAAGGTTTGCAGTGTCAAATATGTGTGATTATTTGATTAATGTCAGTCTCTTAAGGGATTTTACTTCTAAACACCATGGAGACCAACAGGGCCAAGGGGGTAGAGAGCGTGTCTGTGTTGATCACCAAGGCATCCTTAGCTAGTGGCCAGGGACCTGACACATAGGATATTGGATAAATACAGACTGACTGAATGAATGAATTCCTGAGCCCCAGCCCCCTCACCACTCTACTTCAACTGGCTGCTTCTTTGCTGAGCTGAGCCCTGTAACTTTTCAGGCCTTTGCTACATGGCCCTGTTTTATCTACTGCCAAGTGCCACATTCACATTACAAGCACCAGATAAATATTTAATCATAATAACATGCTCATGGACCCTCAACCTGAACGTCCCCATGCCCTCCTCTTACTTTAGCTGAGAGTGTGAGAGTGTGGGTGTGCACGTGTGAATGTGCACACATCTATATTTCCACACAAGAGTCCCCAGTGGATATGTATGCAGGCATAAAACACCTGTATGTGAATATGCCTGCCACATTCATTCAATCAGGGTTAAATGAGGAACCATTACGCACTAGCACAAGTGCTGGGACAACAACAAATAAGATGGACCCGCCGGCAGCTACATAAGAGGTGCTGACACTTACTGGGTGCTTACTATGTGCTAGGCCTCAGTTAAACGCTTTAGGTGGATTCACTCATCTGATCCCAACAATACTCTCAGTGACAGAAGCTGCGAGGATACCCATTTCACAGATGAGGAAGCCAAGGCACAGGGGAGTGCAATGGCTTGGATCACCATGGACAGGGGCAGACTCTAAACCCAGGTCTACCTGAATTTGGAGCAGGCTCTTGGCCATGAGGCCCTTCATACCTTATTGCTGAGAAGAGGGCCAAGGGCATAAAACCAGAAACACAATTTTTTTCAACACTGTAGTGTTTTTAAAGCAAAAACACCTAGAGATGCCCAAGGACAGGTCTGGTTGAGGGGAAAGTGACCCATTTGCTTCATGGCACATTAGGCCCATAAAACACACTTGTTCTAGAGACAGCAAAATGAGGCAGAAAAGGCTAATGCCGATGTTAAGCGAAAAGACCACAAGTAGAATCAGGTGTACTTATGACAGCAAACCAGATAGGAGGAGGAGACAGAAGCACGCTGACGTGCGAACGGGAGCTGTGCTCTTGGCATCTTTCTTCTTTGCTCTATTTCCAAAACCCTCCAATAACATGGCTTTCATGAGACAAGATTAATTTTTAAAATCCCTTCTTTTCCTTTGAGTCACAGGTTTCCTTGATAATCCTGCTGTGGCCTCTGCCTCCCTTCCCACCCCACAACCCAGAGCTTTTGTGAGCTCTTCTTGGTCAGCTACCAACTTCGGGATGAAAACAGAGGGGAAGAAGGCAGAGGGAAGGAGGCTGTGCTGCAGGTGTGTGCGGGGGTCCTAGGGACAGGCCCGGGGAGACACCCTTCTGCTGCTTCCTCTGCATGTGTGCACGTGTGCATATGAGTATGCCCGGGAGGCTGAGGAGGCCATGGGCCTGTGGCTTGCCAAGCTCTGTCACCAACCAGAGCCTGGCCTTGTCACAGCCACAGTGGGAAACTTCTGGAAGCCACTGTGGGAAGGGGGCAGCAGAACACGTGGGAGGCTCCAAAGTATCAAGGCCAAATAGTGGCAGGTGTCACTGCTCGATTTCTTTCTAAGGCCTCATGTTCTTCCTGAGGAAAGATAACTGTCAATTTCCTTCATATTTATCACTGGCACCTGGCCATCCAGAGGATTAAGCTGCTATTAGGGAGAAAGGGGGAGGAGTCAAGCCTTCCCCCTGTCTGCTTCTGAGGGTGGCTGTGGCAGCCTCACTCTTTCACTGGCCCTTGGAGAAGTGGCCTTGTCTTATTCTAACTTCATGGAGGCCACTGGCGCTCCAACAGAGCCTTCCAGAGCAGTGGGCTGGGCTTGGGGAAAGTACAATTTGCTCCTTTCAGTACAAACTGAATTCTGCTTCCTGCTGTGGTCCAGAAAGTTTAGGAGATCCCCGCTCCTGCAATTTTCTCGTAGCGGCAGAAATACGGCACCATTAACAGATATTTACTGGGCGTCTAATGTGTGTCAAGCTCTGTGCTTACTACAAGAGTCAACAGGACACAAAAATGCTGCCCTACTGGTCTGAAAATAAAAAGACAAGTGATCCCAATGAACGGTGATGTAATTACGGAGGGAGACCCCTAATTCAGCTGGAGGTTTAGGATAGCTTCCCAAATTAGAGATGTGAAGGATAAGAGGAGTTTGCAGAGTGATGACAAGTGAGTCCCAGGTAGGGGGCATAGCAGAGGCAAAGGGCTGGGAGGTAAGAAAGTCTTAGATGTTTGTGGACCAGATAACACTTTAAGTCTGGCTGCAGGATTTGGGGGCAAGTAAGTCTAGTTAAGAGATGAAATGGTGGAGGTGGATGAAGGTGGGAGGAGGTGATCACATCAGGCCTTGTAAAGCCACTTCATCCCATAAGCAAGATAGAGCCACTGAAGTTTTTAAGTGGGGCAGAAGGGTTTGTGACTTGATTTCATTATTTTTCAAAGACCACTCATGGTGGAGCTTAGGGTCCATGGACTCTTGGTTTTAACCTCAGAATCAAGTAAAGGCACTGCCATGTGATGTAACGTAAGTCACTGCCACCTCCCTGGTATGGCTTCCCAGGGACCCTTCTGCACAGAGTCCTATGACCTGCCAAAAAGACTGTGTGAGCTGGAATGGAGGCCTGGGGTTCACATCCCAGGCACCACCTCTCCAGCCCTTAGTTTTGCCATCTGAGAATGGAGATAAGACTCCACCTGCGTCCTCAGATTGTGAGGATTGAATGAATTCATACCTGTTGGGGCTCAGCACAGCACCTGGTGCTAGGAAAGCAGTCAATGAATAATTGCCATTGAGATGATTCGTTTCACCAGTTTAGAGCCCCCTTAAGCACTGGGACCGATGTGGAGACCCAGGGGCCAGAGGTCCAATCTGATTATATGAGTGGGTTTAGATCTGTGTGCCCAGTATTTAACTATTTTTAGTTTCTTCCCTACACTCATATCTTGAAAGAATATTCATAAAACCCAGGTTTCTGGCTTCTCATGAACACCCAAACCATCTGCCTAATGAACCCACTGCTGCCCTTCGAGCACCCATGAAGGTGTGAGCCACATCCTCTACCCTCAACTCCAGCTATCAGACCAGCTTAGGGGAGACCCCAGCACAGGGAGTTTCTCAGAGGTAAGGGCTGAGGATGCTAAAGCTAGGTAGGCAGCAGGTAGGGGAGGGAGGGGATGCTTGGTAGAGTCCACTTTCTGGCACCAAGGCCCCCTCTTCCTTGTCCCCTGACAGGCCTGTGGCCCCTGACCACCTTCTTTTTGGTAACATCCCTTCCAAGTCATCCTTCCCTTCTTCCAATATCTAAGGAGCTTTGCCCTGAAAAACAAAAACCTCAGCTCCGTGACACAGCCCTCAAGGTCCAGTGTGATCTGGCCCCTGCCACCCTCTCCTAACGTCATCTCCCACCTCTCCACCTATGGGACACAGAAAGCCAAGACTGGGGGAACCCAGGAAAGAAGAGGTTGGAAGTAAGTTGTTCCATTTTGCAGATGGGGAAAACTGAGACAAAAAGGGGCCCTCTCTGGAAACACAAAGGTCCAGGAATCCGCATGTGGTCCTACTCCCTCCTGGAAGGGCAAAGCTATTTCTGCCTAGCCCCTCCTCAACAGGGGGTCCTTGGCCTTATCAGGACATTTGAGGGACACAGAACTCTCCATCTACCACCCACCATGTTCAGTGGCGGTCTGCACATTTTTTCAAGGATCCTACCAAATTCTCGAAATGGAAAATTAACCCTCCTTCCCCAGAAGCCCTGCAAGGAGGGGTCCCCTCAGCTTATGAGCCACCTCTCCAGCTGGCCAGTGTGGCAGGTGCCACTACCTGCAAGGATGCTGTAAAATTCCCTCAGGCCCCACCCTCTCAGCCACCCTCCCTCCACCTTCTCTTGTACCTGCAATTTGAGGATTGCTCTGTCTCTGTCTGTCTGTCTCTTTCCTGTGTTCTCCCTTCTTCCCCAGCCAGGGAAATGGGGGGATAAAATCTCCCAAGATCTCCAATTTATAATAAAGTCAGATCTTTTTCTCTCTCCTTCCGTACTACCTAATAACCATACTTGTGTGAAGTTGATGCTCTACATAACGAAAAGAGAAGCCTCCTTGGAGAGGGTACAATCAGACAATTTTTAAGATCATGGAGCATTAGACCATTCCCAACTGGGTTTACTAATCAAACAGCCAAATCCTTCATAACCAGCCAATCCCTACAGGGCAATTAAATCCTTCCCCTTTAAAACACTTGCCACACTGTCTGGGGACAGAAAGAAAAATTTGCAAAATTCATTTGATAAATTAGCCAGGGAAAAGAAAGGAGTGAATCAAGCTTTGTTCTTTTCATTTTTTTTAATTATGGAATTCACAATGCCTGAATAATGTTTAATAAGAACTATGAAAATTCCTAACAGTATTACAACACAACACAAAAGAATTAACCTGGTTACCGTGAAAAATTGCATATTTAATTAAGAACAGAGAGTTCAAAACTATCCAGAGATTTCAAAAGTGCTGTTGCCTGAGGGGCCAAATTACATGCTTCCAGGGCCGCTAACGGAGTTAGCGCGTTCAGTCATTACCCAGGCGTTCCCATTAAGTGACTCTGGGCAGATGACATCAAATTCATTTCAAAAGCACCAGGAACTGAAGCATTCACTTGGGTAGTTTTAAGGGAAAGCAACTATCCTGCTGGTACAAATCAGACCCCTTGTTGATAAAGGCAATAATTAAAGAATAATGTTAATTAGCTGCTTTTATTTGAAGAAAAGTACGGGTAGTTGGAGCGCTTCCAGGCTGTTGAGGTGGGAGTCACTCTCTCTGGAAGGAGAGGCTGGTGGTGGGAGGGGGGAGCCTGGGGGCCCACAGGAAGAGAGGAAGACCGGCAGAGGCTGGGGCAAGGAGCAAGACAGGGTGGGCTGAGGAGGGGAGGGTGCTGGCCCAGCCTGCCTGAGGCCTGGGGCGCCGTGCTGGACTTGGCCTGGTCACCCCAAGGCCTTCAAGGGAGCAGCCTGAAGGCGAGGAAGGATGTTGCTAACCACTCCTACCAAGGCAGACTCTGGCCAGCTCAGATCTCCCTGGAGGGCTACTTCCTGTCAGGCCCACTGCCCCCGTGCAGCCATATTAGTCACACCCCCCTCCTCTCACACAACCTCCTTTCACACCTATTTTCCCATTCAGCTACTTCTATTACACCTGCTCCTTCATGGCTACTTCCTGTCATACCCATACGTCTCACGCAGCTGTCTCTGTCACACCCACTCTCCTCATACATCCTCCTGTCTCTCTTGGCCCTGAATCACCACCACCACCCTTACTGTGGTGGATCATTTTTCCCGAAGATGGCCACCACGATCTATCTCATCATACATGCTCTTCTTGCACTGTGACCTTGACATTCCTTCCATCCAGTGAGTGGGGTCCACAACCTCTCCCTTGGCAGCTGGGCAGTCCTTTGTAACCTCCCTGCCCAGGAAAGAGGATGAAGTGATGCTACGTGATTTCCAAGGCTAGATCATGAAAACACCTTCACTCATGCCCTGTTCTTTTGGGACACTTGCCCTTGAAACCTAGCTGCCACGCTATGAGGAAGCCCAATGTAGCCCATAAAGAGAGACCACATGGAGAGGCCACACACTAGTGTTCTGGCTGGTGGCTGAAGTCCTGGCCCACAGCCTGCATCACTGGCTGGACATTGACTTGTTGAGTTATTCCAGACTCTGAATCTTCCCAGCTGAAGCCCCAGATACCAGGGAATGAAGATAAGCTCATTCAGTGGGGCTCCATATTAATTCCTGACTCACTTATTCTGTGAGTATAAACAACTGTTTACCCCATTGAGTTTTCGGGTGGTTTGTTACATAGCAATAAATGACACATTCACACACACACACACCCCTTTTAAGAACTGTCCTCATCCCCAATATCTCCCTTTCCTCACAGACCCATTGAAGTGGCCCAGAATGAAAAACAGGTCAATGACCTGAACACCAGGGACAAGAACTTCTCCCAAAGAGAGTCATAATTAGCCTCCACCTTATGCCTCTTCAGTGAGCTCTCAATAGCCTCTGAGGTCTCCAAGTGCGGGCTGTGTACAGGGGCAGGAAGGACAGAGCAGACCACTGGTCTAGTGTGAAGGGGAGAGAGCACTGGAAATTCCATAGGATGGCGGACAAACTGGGACCCCCATGCAGCTGAGGGGTCTGCTCAGGACCCGTGGCTGGTTACGGCACAGCCAGGCTCAGATCTACCAGACTGCTAGCAAAGTGGTTTGATTCTCATTAGCAAGGTGCTTAATTAGGGCAGCTCATCAATACCTCCCAGAGAAACAAATTACACTGCGGCCCCAGCCCTCTCACCTGCCAGTCCCAACCCACTAAAGGGGCCATCCTGGGCAGGGTACAAGGTAACAGGCACTGAGGCAACTGGACCAGCTCTGGGGCCTGGGGTTTGGGTAAAGCGGCCTGGGCTGGAGTGCCCCACCTTGGCAGCCAAGTGGGGAGAAGGAGCTGAGCCTGGGTTTCTCTGCTCCCCACTCTGGGGAGGTGAAGGGCCTCAGAGGGCCTCAACCACCACATGTCAAAATGCTCTGTTCAGCTTGGAGAGTGATTTTTTTCTGGAGATGAATTTCACAAAGTAGGCCAGGGGCTGTGGGAGCAAGCCTCTTGCTCACAGAGGCTGAGGAGGACGCCCTCAGAGGGACAGTGCTGGCTCAGAGAGGCTCCCAGACTGCTGCCAGAGGGGCCCAGGGTCCAGCTAACCCAGGATGTGAGGAGCAGGAAACAGGCCTGCCTCCTTCCTGCAGATCTGCTACAGTCACCAGTTCTAACCTTGGTCACTGAGACTCTGACAGCCCAGCTGCTTGTCAGTGCCCACTCCTGCCAGCCACACTGTCCACTGTGAGGAAAACCCCATGATATAAGACCTGCACAAGGCAAACCTGCGATACAGTGCCCCCTCCCCAACTACACATCGTCTCTGCTTGGGGTATTCACAGAAGCAACAACAGGCAGGACGGCCTATGAACACAGCTCTGGAGTCAGACTGCTTGACTCTGCTGAGTGAATTGGGCAAGTCACCTAACCTCTTCAGACCTTAGCTCCCAACTCTGCAAAATGAGGATATTATTAGCGTCTACATCATAGAGTTGTTATGGGAATTAAAACATTTAAATGATGGGATTTAGGAAGCACTTAAGAGTGGTACCTGGTACACAGCCACCACCACTGTCAAGTGCTTGTTAAATTAAAAATAAATATAATAAAAAAATATAAACCTCAAAGCCCCACTCAGCCCTGAATGGGCATGTAAATTCTGCCCACTTTCTGGAATGGCTACACTGAGACCAGAGAAGGTAGAATCACCTCCACACAAGTCAGAAAGTCAACATAGTTGGTCCCACAGCAAGGACGCTGACTCACTTGCCTATGGGGGCCACACAGGGAGCATCAATCGGACAAGTGGGCTCAGTGGGGGGGTGGGGAGTGCAAAATGGGAATCCACCCTCCACTCACATCTCTGGTAGCCAGTCAGCTGGCTATTGCCCTGTGTGAAAGGTAGGCCCAGGGATACCAGCTCTTCTGCTCAAGAAAATTCAAGAATCTGAATTTTTAAAATGTGGGGCACCAAGCATTTAGCATTCACCAAGTGCCACAAAAATTCCTGCAGCTTTGATATAGAGTAATGAGCTCACCATCAGATGGGGGAGACCAACAAGGAACCAGGGAATCAGTGGCAGCCTGGAAAGCAGCCCGGGTCAGGGATGCAGGATATACAGGATGGTGCCCAACTCAACACAGAGTCAGGGAATGAGAGCTGAGCCAGCAAAGAACAGGGGAAAGAACAAGTGTCCAGGCAGATGGAACAGCAAATGCAAAGGCTGGAAAGTGTGAGGAGGACGGCGATTTGTGGACAGGGAGGATGCGGGGTGTGGGGAATAGGACAAGAGACTATGGAAGCAGCTGGTAGATTTCTAGAAGTCAGAAAGTCCTAGGGCAAAATCCCATCTCTCCTGGACAAATACTGTGGGAACCCTCTGAACTTCTCTGGGTATCTGTGGGTTAGCATGTTGCTCTCACTGGATCAGATGTGCAGCCCTCGGATTGCCCCAGAGAAGCCATTTAGAAAGGGACCCCTTGAAGAGAGTTCCTTAGTCATTTGCCTCCATGCTACAGCCTAAAATCACCTCTCCCACTGCTGAGGTGAGAGGTAACAGGGAGCGAGCATAACAGCAGGGAACAGAGTAACATTTATGGAGGCACCTGTTATGTGCCAGACTTCAGACTCGGCCCTTCACCATGGATTAACACATTTCATCCACACTACAGCCCTATGGGGTGACTCTTACTGCACCCCTATTTCACAGACAAGGAAACTGAAGCACGAAAAGGAGGAGTCCCCTGGCTGGATCACACAGCAATGAGAGGGGAGCCAATCCTTCTGGCAGAAGCCCCACTCTGCCCCTGCATCCAACCTGGGGTTTTTTCCTCTAAGGGATCAAGTTGGGACAGGGAGAAACATGGGAGGCGCAGCAGCCAATTCTTGAGGAGGCAGTGCCGGCCAGCTGGCCCCACATTACCCCAAGTCACCTCCACTGCAGTGAGATCAATACTTGGGGGCCTGTGCTCAGCTCTGGGGAAAATCATTAAATGATACACCAAACTACTAAAAAAAAAAAAATTGCATGGCAAGGTGATGTTGAAAGGAGCTGCTGCCTGGGAGCATGAGTGCACACACACAGATACACATAAACACTAAGGTGCACACACAGGCACACTCTCAAAGATACTGAGGAAAACAAAACATACTCAGATACATATATGGAACACACTAAGATACAAATATAAGGGCACAGACGCACACAAAAATGTGCAAAGACCCACAAACATACTCCAAGATACGCACACACAGAGATGCAGCCATACACACATACAGTTGCATGACATTCAAGTTCATCCTTGTTTATTAAATTGATACTTTTCAAGGACCTACTATGTACTCTGCCTTTTGCCACCAGGTTCTGGAGACAAGCTGCTGTGTGCCCCCACACAGTGCTTAGAGTTCACAGAAGGAGGCAAGCACAATCAACAATCCACAGAGCTGTCTGATACCTGCTGTGGTAAGTACAGTAGAGATGTGGTCCACTATCTCAAGGGGTACCAGGAAAGTTGCCCTGCAGAAATGACATGAAGCAAGCTCCCAGGATTGAGGAGTAGTTGATAGGGGGCGGGGAGCACATGTGAGAAGAATATTCTAAGCAGAGGGAGCAGGTCGTCCACAGGGGCTGTGGTGCAAAGGAAAATGAAGGAAGGCGTGTGTCTCAAATATGAAAGGCACAGGGAATGGGACTCAAGATTAAGGTTAAGAAAAGGCATACTAGAATTAAGCTAGTATAAATCTGAAGCTGATTCCAATAAGTTAAGATGTACATGGTAAACTCCAGAGTGACCATTAAAAAAAAAAACCCTCAAAAACATAGTTAAAAATAATTTATGAAATCAAAATGCTACCTTAGAAAATATTCACTCAGTGCAAAAGAAGGCAGTAAAGGAGGAACAGAGAAACAAAAAGCCACATGATACACAGAAATCAAAAGGCAAAATGGCAGACATAAATCCAACTATATCAATAATAATATTAAATGTGAGTGGTTAAACAATCCAATCAAAAGGCAAAGATTTTCAGATGGGATAAAAAAATGTAAGATCCAACTATATGCTGTCTATAGGAGACACAAACAGATTGAAAATAAAAGGACAGAAAAGATGGATCATGCAAACAGCAACCATAACAAAGTGGGAATGGCTATACAGATATCAGACAAAAAGACTTTAAAACAAAACAAAAAACATACTAGAGATAAAGAGGGACATTTTATAATGACAAAAGGGTCAATCCTTCAGGAAGATACAACAATTAAGAACATATGTACTTAATAACAGAGCACCAGAATACATGAAACAAAAACTCCCCTGGACTTTCGTTTCCCAGTTTACTTCCCTGCAACTCCCTCTGGCCTCCTCCATTCTTTTTGATATACCACAGCTAGTGAGATTATTAAAAACCTATTAAGAAATGAAGGGAGAAATAGATAAGCTGACAATAACAGAGACTTCAGTATCTCACTTTCAACAGTGGATATAACACCTAGACAGAAGATCTCCAAGAAAATAGCAGACGTGCAGTGCTGTGAACCAGAGCTGAGTCTGGAAGGTCACGCTTGGGCCTTCCCCTCAAAGGCAGTAGGGAGCCGTTAGAAATGGCTCTTAATAGGTTTTTAATAATCTCACTAGCTGCAGTGTGTCAAAAAGAATGGAGGAGGCCGGAAGGGAGTACAGGGAAGCAAACTGGGGAAGTCCAGGGGAGACGTGATGGGGCATGATGGGTTGCTGGGTGGCTAAACAGATGAATGGATAGACAGATGGACTGTGGCTGTAGATGGACGGATGGATGGATAATGTGATATACAGGTGGGTGGATGAATAGATGGATAGGTGAGGTCAGTAGGGATATGAAATAGACAGTTGGATGAATTGCTGAGTGGGTAAGTAAAAATGGGTAAGTGAGCAGGCTTATGAATGAACAGATGAAAGGATGTTAGATGGATGGGAGAGAAGTAATCACCAGCCCCTGCTAGACTTCTAGTGCCTGGGTGTGCACACACTGAACAGCACTAAATGGTGAGAAAGGTCCTCTTTATTCTGTGCCCCAGCCCACATCCCCTATTATCAGGTAGACTTCTGACCCTTCTGACAGACAACATCCCCATATGTGGAGGCCAGATCATGGCCTCCTGAGACCAGAGCACCCTCATGTGGCCTGGGTTCTGATAATCCATACCACCTTGGTCACCCCATCTTTTTAGTCCTGCCTAATAAGCAACACTTGGGAAGATGCTAGAAACCACACCATCTTTTTAGTCCTGCCTAATAAGCAACACTTGGGAAGATGCTAGAAACCACACCCACAAGGCCAGATGGCAAAGAGCCATTCTTAGAGCAAAACTCAAGCCCCACCTTCCTTGTACCAGCTCTATTTCTGAGGAATGACACAACATTCTTTGCCTATACCTGCCACCAGAGGCCTCCTAAACCCACACCAGCTGGCCACTTGCAAAGGGAAAGCAGCAGCCCCTTCCCAAGGAAGCAGAGCTTCTACCCCACTGGGGGCATCAGGCATATCCGCATGGCAACCTCCCCTCCACCAGAGAATGGTGCCAGGCCTCAAAGCACCTGTGCGCCCAAAGCCTTCCCATCCAAAACTGCCCACCTGTCTGGGCAGAGAATCACAGAAGCTCTCTTTTACCTATTTTCCAAATGTCCCCTCCCTTCCTTCAGTATTCTGTTTCAGGCTGAAACCAGTGGGACCCAAACATACACTGGATCCTGTTTGTCTACTGCTTCAAACCTTTAATGTCTTCCTGCTAAGCTGAGAATATATTCCAACTGGTCCAACCTCCTACCATGGTCCACAAGGGCCTCCGACCCTCTGACCTTGTCCCCTGTCCCAGCCACACTGGCCTTCCTTCAATTCATAGATGTGACAAGCAGATTCCCACCTCAGAGCCTTCGCACAGGATGTTCCTACTATAGTTGTGAAGTCTCTTCCACCTGAGCTTTGCCTGACTGGCTCCTCATCATTCAGGTTTTAGCCTAAGTGCCACCTACTCAGCGTGGCCTCTGTAACTACCCTCAAAATAGGTGCCTCCACCTTGATTTCAGCATCTGGTCATTTCTTTCCATCTCTGTAATTATACATGTATTTGTCTAGCTTGCCCTTCTATGCCCAGTACTATGCTGGGCCCACAGCACATGCTTGACAAATATTTGCTACCTGCTGAATACATGTCAGGTTTAGCACAAAGACTGGATTCAAGTATATATGACCTAGGACAAGTCACTGGACCCCCTCTGGGCCTCAGTTTCCTCAGTTTAAATGGGGTGACACTAGTGCCCACCCAAAAAGGATGCTGTAAGGATGAAATGAGAGAACAGCCAGGGAGCAGACTTCCAGCCCCAGATGGGGGAGGAGAGAAAAGTTAGGAGACATCAGAGTCCCCAGGGGCCATTCGAGACCCAGGCATGGTCCTGAATTTTGCTCCCAGCAACCACAGCAATAGGAGAAAGTTCCACCAGAAAAAGAAAGAGCTATGTATCCAAATAGGAAATGCAGACTGCGGCTGATCCAGTCACAGAATAGAGGGCTGGACTTCGTTGTTTAAAAAAAAGAAAAAAAAATCTAAAAAACTTTTTTAATAAAGCCTACAAGTCTTACTCTTCCTTCTTTATCAACGACACGATTTATTGACCGGGGAGGCCATATTGACTAAATAAATCTTGATAATGACCAAGGCAGCGATCAATACCTGCTTATTATCAGCCTGGGCTGAGAGTTCTACTTTGCGGAACGCAGGCCCGACGACAGGGCGCGCCACAAGACTCCGAACTCTGGAAGGTGGGCTGGGGATGGCTGGCTGGGTGACACTCATTTTCCAGACCAGGAGATAGGAATCTAAAAAGTGTTATTAATAAACCCCCACCCCAACCCCACCCTATGCCTCTCAGGCTTGTGGGCCCAGATTCATTTCCATGAGTCAACAGTGGCAAGGTGTTTTAAGAGGTTTTAAAAAATAATATAAAGGGAAAAATGCAAGCTCAGTGACTACAGATAGGGGAACCCCTGGGAGGAACAGAATAGAGGGGTCAACTCAACTCTGGGGATCAAGAGCAGAGCATGGGCAGCTGAGAGACCTGAGTCCTGGGTTGGAGTACAGGCTCTACTGATCACCAGTCATGTGGCCTTGGGTTTAACCCTCTGTGCCTCAGTCTGCTCAGCTGTAAAATGGGATAGTAGTAGTTTTGCCTTCCTAGGGCTGCTGTGAAAACTAAGCAAGGCAGTATTTGTTAAGGGCTCTAAACTTGGTCTAGCACCCAACAAAGGTTCAACAGCTATGTTTGTTAAAGACCTTCCCACCTTCCTGAGTAGAAAACGTCCTTCTGACCCTTCAAAGCCTGAAAAAGTATGGCCTCACTAAGGCCAGTCAAGTAACATTAGAAGAGGACAACCTCCTGTCCAGTGCTTTTTCTCAAGGAGCCAATCCACCTGGCTGCTGGCCAGTGAGGCCCAGGAGGTAAATGACAAACAATGACAATGACAATAATAAAAGTAGTAATAGCCATTCTTGCTTCCTGGGAATGACCAAGTTCCTGGCTGTGCTAAGGGCTTTCCATGCTTTACCCATCATACCCTCAAAATGTCTCTACATGGCAGAAGCTATATTTAATTCCCATTTTACAGATGAGGAAACTGAGGCCTAGAGAAGTCTAATGAGTAACCCATGGCCTCCCAATTAGGAGAAACAAGGCCAGGGCATGAAGTGACATGTGACTGCTCCAAGACCATGCTCAAATCATGTCAGGTACTACTACTCCCAGGGCAACTGAAATTCAAACAGGAAATGCTCTCACATTATTATTAATGTCCTCAATAAAAATAACAGTAATTATTATTGTTGTTGTTAATAAAGATAGTGATCAGAAACAGTCACCATTTGAGAAAGGCTTACAGCATGGCCAACTATAGGTTAAGTGTCTCTATTGGGTTCTGGCTCTTTATTTCTCAGACCCTTGAAAAAAAGTACTTCTATCTCCAAATGATCATAAAATAGACGCTTTCTGGAGGCAAGGACTTGATCTGTTTTGTTCACTGCTGTACCCCCAACACCTCATGTTGCACCTGAACTCATAGCAGATGCTGCATAACATTCATTAAGTGAATGAATTAAAGACCTGTCTTGACAACCCAGGGAAGCTCCATTTTAGACAGAAAAATAGAGGCCTGGACAGTGTCCCTCAGCCAAAGGAAATGGAAGACTTTGATCCTGGCCTCCCACATAATTATAAACTAGAGGTCCCAGGGAATGAGAAGGAAATCTTCTCAACTCTGGGGTGACTATCCAGAGACCTTGGTCTCCTCTTGATGGGCTGATCAGTTGGGCCCGTGAACCAGGCATTGGGACAAGAACGTCACCTTAGTCCAAACATAAACTAGCTGTCCTGTGTTCCCCACAACAGCCATCCCACGGGCTTCAGGGACCTAATTTGAACTGTCTGTGACTGAGACCACCAAACCACCACTAATGGTCCATAGCCTGCCAGCAACTAATTAATAGATTTATTAATTAGGATGGGAGCCGCCTCCCAGTCTAGAATTGGGGTCACCAGTTTCTAAAGCAAGACCGACAGAGCTAAAGATAAAACCCTCCTTCGCTGTGGGTCTGAGGCTAGTGCCCAATTCCCAGTCATGGAGTGAGCAACTATCAAGAGCCAGTGATGGGTGAAGGAACTGGCAGTCTGGGAGGAGCTGGGTCCCCCAGGGCCACCACCCAAGGTGGAGTCAAGGCAGCTGTCCCCACCTCAACCTTCCTGTGCATTCATCCACGCCATTGCTCAAATATTTACGGAGAATGTATGTCCTTGCCCTCCCCAGGGAGGGAGGCAGATGGTGAGCAAATGAACAAATAAATACTCATCATCACATCAGGTAAAGCAGATGGGGGTAAGGAGGGGGGAAAGAGAGGTTAGGAAGAAACTCTCTGGAGGGGTGATATTTAAGCAGAAGACTGAATGGACGGAGAGAGAACTATGAAGGTGTCTGGGAAAGCATTGACCCAATAGAGGGAACAGCAAGTGCAAAGGCCCTGAGGATGGACTGTGCTAGGTGTGTTCAAGGAACAGTGAGGAGGCCAGAATGGCTTGAATAAAGAGGGGGGGACTGGCAGCTGATGAGACAGAGATAGTGGAGGGATGACAAAGAGAAGGGGAGACCTAATAGCACCGGGCCTGTGGGACAAGTAGAATAAACAGGGAACTAGGAAGAGGTAGGCTGAGGCTGACAGCTCCCTCAGGCTCCCAGCAAGACAGAGCAGGTACCTCGACTGAGCACCTCCTATGTCCTGGGTGCCTTAGGTAGACATCCAAATCTCACTGTATCTTTCCTGTAGGGGAGTGTGGTCCTCTGAGAAGCAGACACAAAGGCAGGATTAAAAGGCAGAGAGATTTTTCAGGTCAATGCCGGTACCTGTGGGAGAGAGCCAGTGTGAAGGAGGGAAGGAGGGAGGTAGGGAGAGATGGGAAGGGAGGGAGGGAAGTAGGAAGGCCCGGTGGTAGGTCGGTGGAAGTGTCCTAGAATGCTGAAGAGTTCAGGGCCAGCAGAGGAGTCCTGTGTTCTCCAGGGACAGGTCTGCTTTGGACCTACACTCAGTCCCTAGATGGGCCTGGATCTCTAAGAGCAGCATCTGGGGCCACCAGCACATCATCCTCCCTGTAAGTCAGAGATCTGAAAGGTGCATTCTCATTGTCTCCACTGGAGGTACCATTACTGTACCCATCTTACAGATGAGAAAACCAAGTCTCAGAAAGGTGTAATAATTTGCCCAAGGACACACAAGGAAGGAACAGAGGCTCCATTTTTGGGATTTGAATCCTGGCTGCCTTGTGCATAATCATAAGACAGAAACAGGAAATTGGGGGCAAGGAGAGCACTTTGCAACAGATCCAGAATTGGGCTGAGTATCTTGTTAAAAATATAAAAGCAATACCCAAGGCCTTTATAGTATATGACAGTTTACAAAATGCCCATTGAAACAGCATTCACTAGAAGCCACACACATGTTCAGCAGTATCTTATTTTATCCTCCACCCTTACCCCCAGTTGACAGACAATAAGAGGGAGGATGGGGGTGGGTCCAATAGTCTGCTCAGAATCTGCAACCCAGCCTCACTGCCCTCCCTCACTTCCCTTGAACACACCATTCTTCCAGCTATCTTAGGGTCTTCGTACAGGCTATTCCCTCCACTGGGATGCTTTTCCTTAGCCTTGTCTTTATTGAGATGTCAACTGAAGGGTCACTTCTTTCAGGAAGAATCTCAAAATCTCACAGTCTAATCCCAGCAGGTGCCTACACACCTATCCCAGGCGTCCATCTTCCCTATTATCTATGGCTCAGTGAGAGCTGGCACCTTGGTTTCCTTGTTGACCATGATATCTCCTGTATATAATTATTTCTTATAATGTTTATGCTATTTATTATTATTTACATAATTATTAGTTATAATTATTAATTATACTATGGTGGATGTACATTTCTGGAATGAAGAACAAAAGTAATTATTATTAACATTATATTGCATGTCTATGTGATGGGCACAGATCTCAACATGTCACATGCAATAACTCAATTCTCGAAACAATTTTTAAGGAGGTGATCCGACTATTAGCCCATTTTACATATGAGAAAACTGAGGCTCGGGAAGGTTAAATAACTTGCCCGAGACGACACAGCTGGTAAGTGCCAGAACTGGGACTTGAAACCTACACACTTGGCTCCAGAGTCCACACTGAGGAGATCGGGAGTGATTCTGCAGCTCACACCACACCCCATCAGATACCTGGACCCATAAGCACTCATATCAGATGACAGGCACTCCAAGTAGGACCCTCTGTAGAGTGGCCTCAGAGAACAGGGAAATCTGCCAGACTGGGCCACCCTGGTGACCCTTGTGGTCTCCCTGTCCGCAGCACCCACGCTCCAAATAGCCAGCTGGACAGGTCAATCGACTGTAATGGTTCCCGGGGAGCCATTTACCCCATCCAGTTTGAGCGACAGGGGCTTATAGAGTCTTAAGCACTGCTCGGCTCCCGGCATCTCAGGCAGACGACCAGCTCAGGCCAAAGAGGCCAAAGGATTGATTTTTTTTTCTTTCTTTTTTTCTTTTTAATGACAAATGTGTATTCTGGAATTGCTGTTTCATTTGGCTGAACTGAAGGATGGCAGAGGCTGGAGATGGGGGCAGTGAGGGAGTGACTGAGCTACTGAGGAGAAGCAGAGACAGCAGGCTCTCTGCCCTCCTAATCATGTATCTTCATGGAGCTGGTCAAGAACACTTGATCTGTTCTGGAAATGCAGCCTCTTCTGATGCTACGCACTTGGAGAAAGGCAGCCCACAGACTCAACAGCTCCCTTCCTTGTGTCTCCTACAGCTGGCCTGATCCACTGCAGACCCTCAACCCAGGACCTTTGCACTGGCTGTTCCCTCTGCTTGGCATGCCCTTTCCAAGTCTCCACTCCCTATGGGCAGAGCTATTGATTTATAAGGAACACTAGACATCTGGATTTTACAGGACATGTATTTCATCCCACGTTTCAAACGCTGACAACTTACACTAAAGAGTTTTTAAAAACTGCACTAATCTAGACAGACACATCCATGGGCCAGACATAGCTTCCAGTCTGTAACCTCTGTGGTCAGAGCTCCCAAAATATAAGACATTACATATATTAGTAATATATTAATATAATAAGGCCCAATGGAGTAAGAGAGAAGAGAAAACTTGCCCAAAATCTCTGAAACAGCCTGCAAGGCCAGCAAGTTCCAAGAACTGCTGTTTATTTGGTTTATTTGATTTTGTCACCCTTCTCTTACGTTCTAAAAATACCAACAACAATAAGAAGTCAGGCACTTACAGAATAGGAACTGTGTGCCCAGACACTGTGCTAAGCATTTTCCAAGTGCTTTAACCTTCAAGACAACCTAAAAGGTGGGGACTATTATTAGATCCATTTAAAGACAAAGAAAGCAAGGCTCAGAGAAGTTAAGTGACCTATCCAAAGTCACACAGCTACTAGATTACAGAGTGAGATGAGGGACACCACCCTGGCTCCCCATACTTCCCCCAAGGGTAAAGAACAAGTTTCTGGAACTCAGTTTGATCCACCTTAATACTCCTAACTGAAAAGTGAAAAAATTCAGCCATGCCACAGCCTGTATGACAGCTACCACTTAGACCAGTAGACTAGGGTCAGCAAACTATGGTCTTTAGGCAAAATCCAGCCCTCTGTCTGTTTTATTAAATAAAGCTTTATTGGAATACAGCCATGTCCATTCATTGTTATTGTCTACGGTTATTTTCATGCTACAGTGGCAAAATGGAATACTTACCAGAGACCTTATGGCCCACAAAGCCTAAAGCACATTATTATGTGACTCTCTACCAAGAAAAGTTTGCCACCCTGATGAATCCTACAGTGTTTAGAGGGATGCCACACCCTGATAGTTATGAGGAAAAAACCTGGGAGAAACACTGTCCTTAGAGATGTGGAAGCACATTTATATACTAAAGGGGAAAAAGGGTTGTGGAAGCTTCTTTAGCCTTCTTTAGGTTGAACAGTCTTGATATTTGGGCTGAGACTGAATGAAAGGAAGGAGCCAGCCTTGGAAAGATCTGCAAGAAAAGCGTGCCAGGCAGAGAGAACTGCAAATGCAAAGGGCCTGAGGTAGGAATGTGCTCTCTGTGTTTGAGGGACAAAAAGACAGCCATTGTGAGTGGAGCAGAGTGCAGAGCAGGAGAGCTGATGCCAGAGAAATCACTGGGGGGCAGATCATGTGGAGCCTTGCAATCAAGGGAAAGGACTTTGGATCCTAACCTATGATAGCAATATATTTCCATATCCTACAAAACACTACAAACCATTTTTGTGAAGTGCTCATCAAGGCTAAGAAACCAAGAACTGCATCCTAGACATAATTTCTTGTCTCAAGAATTTGCTTAAAATGTCAATATCCCCCATCACCATGACAGGCCCAAAGCTCATTAGAAAACAACACATTTAACTGGCACACAAATTACGCCAGCATCCTTCACCTTTATGACAACCTGGTAGAACAGCCCAGATGGGCATATCCAGCCCAATATGATGGGTTAAGACTTGGGATGTTGGGTGATTCACCCAAGAGCACCAGAGGCTTCATAGACAAGAACTTTGGGGACTTTCGCCTCTGCCAACTACTTCCACCTTCCCTGACACCTGCAATATAAGCTACTGCCATAAATAGAGCACCCCCAGGAGAGGAAAATCAAACATAAGATTGGATGCTGCATTCCAAAGCCAGAACAAAGGCAGGCCACCACCTCTGTCCCCTTCCCATGTTCAACCTCTGCCAGGCTGGGCCTCTGAATTAGATAACCAGAAGCCACTGGAAATTCAGCCCTTTTAGAAAGCAGCAGAGAAAACCACAGCTTCTGAACGGCCACATCCACCATCACCCAGGACCAAATTTAGCACCAGCCAAGGTGCTCACATTTGAAATTCCATCTGCTGGAAGAAAGGTTACCATGACAGGATGTCAAGTTTGAAGATAGAATCCTCTTTTTAACAGGAGAATTAAAAAGAAGAAAAGAAAGAAGTCAGGAAGGATGGAAGAAAAAAGAAAATCCACCTCCATCATCAGAAAAGCTGTGCCCACTGGTCAAACAGCACCATGCTCACCTGAAATAACCCACCAAAAGACTTATTCAATTCTTTAGGCTTGTCCGTGGTTCCCCAATTTTCTACAGTGAATCCAGTAGTTAAGAAAAGAAACTTTGAGACCTCCAACAGCAAAAGTGGTCCAGCAGGACATGTTGCTCCTTTTCCTCCTGGCACTCAAAGAGAAAGCCCATCTTTGGGAAGCAATTTCTGTTGAGCTGAGAAACTAGAATTTTGGGATGTCCAGAAAAGACTGCGGGGTTCTTTAAATAAATTCTCAGCACCTGTTCCTATGTCCTCCTGCAAAAAAGCCCACAGGGTGTGGGTTCCCATGAATAGGAGAGGCAGATGGAATGGGGTCACCCACTGGTTGGACTTGTATGGGTCCAAGGGGCTGGCCAATTGTTTGGTCTCATTCATAGAGCTGCTGCTAGAAATCTCCCCTCACCCCCTACCCCCGCCTCTTCTTGTCCTTCCCCTCTGACCTGCCGCAGCCCTCACCTAGTGCCAACCCATCTCACGGGCCTGGGTCACGCCAAGCCTAGTCTGCTCAGGCTCCCCACCTCGGCAGCCATTCTATCATGGCGGAGTTACCAAAGTTAGGATTCCGCCAACAGGGCTGATAGCTTATTTACTGCTGTCATCTATAGAAAGAGGAATTTTGACACATTGTTAAATGATAGCACATTTAGATAAGTCAAGCTGTCAGAGGCTCTAATGGATGTCTAAACTCTCTGTGGCTGATATGTAAAATTTATGCACTTCAGAATATCATAAGGTTATAATATTTTAATCACATCCATGCTCTTTTCTAAACTTTAAGCTGGGAAAAATATTCCACCAAGCCCACTCTCACAAGCACCGAGAAATTGAGCCTACCCAAAAGTTTCTCCAAACTCCCTACAAAATTCCAGCCTTTCTCACCCCAACAGTTTTCCCCCTTCAAAGCTCACACCCCAAGTAGAATTTGCCTCCTCCTCCAAAACTCGTACTATGTGGTCCCTCCAGCGGACCTCTTTCCTCCCAAGAAACACAATGTGCTTTTGGACTGGATGGCCTCATTTTGATTGGATGCCCTCAACTCTTGTTGGTTTGATTAACCCTCCCAGAAGGAAAAAAAAAAAACACTAAGAGGACAGCACGGGAGATGGGAACCAGGGCATCATAAAAAAGAGTGGCAAAGTAAAGCAGAAAAAGAAAATCATAAAGGTATGAATCCAGTTATGACGATTATACACAGAAAAGCCATAAAAAAATACTGCATTAGTAATGTTCACCATAAAGCAATCTTATAACCAAATGAAATATGCCCAGCATTATCTTTGGGATGGAATTTTATTTTTTCTCATTTCCTGGACTGTTAGCAACAGAAGAAAAAAGAAGAATGGGGACAAGCAGTTTCAGGGGTCCTGGAGTGGGGTACCACATGTCAGGGCATCTTTACCACCAGCCCACAAGTCATTAAGCCTGTTGACTGACTTCCACGGTAGGAAAACAGCCTGCTGTGCTCAGACATGGTGCTGGAAGGAATAATAACTGGACTGCTTCCATATTTGAAGAATATATACTTCCGGAGGGCTGTATGCTGGGATCGTACAAGGTCACCTTTCTTGCCAAGATCAGGGTGGCGTAAGCAGCGTGGTCTGGCCTGGGGACATAGGCTGCCTTTGCCACTTTAACACTCAGCAACCAGGCTGCGTGAAATCGCTCAACCTGAACAACCAAGAATTGAAGCCACACACCTCCTCACACACTCACAGGCAGCTAGGCCACAGGACAGAGGGGCCCAGCACTCTCAGCCTGCACAGGGCCTGGGGTGGGGGCCCACCTCCCCTACCTGGATCTCAGAACAAACCAGCAGAAGTTTTCCTTCCTGCTTACATCCCTTATAAGAGGAGAGTGGGAAGGGAAAAAATGAAAATAAAAACATGGTGGAGGAGTCATTGGCATTACACACAAGAGATGGTCCTGGGCAAGAGTACTTAGGCTCATAATCCACTTCCAGCAGAAATGCCATCGGTGAGAGTATGTGGGGAAGCTGCAGGCTGTTGGGCAGGAGGACATCTGAACGTTTCAGGATGAGGGTAGGGACAGTGGCAAATGTGAGGGTCTAAATGTTTGCAGGCAGCCATGGCTGCCACGTTTATTTCTCTCCTCTCTGGAAGTGTGCAGCCTTTCAAACTCCCAAGGGACACCCCCCCACACTTAATATCCATGTAAATGAGCTTACCCCCTTCCATGAGAGCTCTCTCCTTTTGTGCCAGACACACCAACCATTGTCTTAATGAACCGCACCCCCCTGCCCTGTGTATACACTCTGCAAGGGGAGAGGTCTTGGCCCTATTTCTCCATCACCTGAACAAGACTCTCCACCACTGCCCCCACCTTTCTAGTTCAAATTTGCTTTTCCACCTCGGCATCTTCCAAAACCCTAACAAAGGGTTCCCAGATCAATGGGAGTCCAACTGGAATCAAGATTTGGGTGATCTCAACAGCTCCACAGAAGACTCTGAGCTGGAGAAGGAAAAAAGTGAGGTTCATACCCACTCCCCCTAGCTCAGATATCAGCCTCCGAGAGCCGCCCCCATCCCTGAGCACCCAGCCCCAGCTCTCCCCCACCCTCCCCACTGCAGCCCAAGCTCCCCAGATTGAAAACGAGTTATCTAATGAAAATTGTGTTAACTGACATTCTGGCCAACCGGGAGCAAATACCAGCGCTGTAAATCTCGCCTCAGAAATTTTCTCCAGCCCAGAATAACAATAGGACCCTGCAAAGGGCTTCCGCCAGCCCTTCTGGTTCCTCTCCTCTTGTCTGCCACGTTCTTGTCATTCCCTATGTTACAGAACATCAATCATAAATAAAGACGCTGTCCCCCAGCCGTGCCCAGGTCTCATTTACAAACATTAGCAGGGAATACGATTACCATTGGCCTTCGTGCCAAGCCCAGTGTGGCTGCCCAACTCTCTCTCTCTTCCCCACACCCCCACTATTCCAGAAAGGCCACTTTAGCATCATTTAAATGGGCAAGCACAGCTCACAGCCCTGCCAGCCTCAGCTGGCCACCAAACTGTAGCCCCAACTCCAGTGAGAACCTGGAATTGCAAGGCACTTGCAGTTATTAACTGCATGCCTGAGTGCCCCGATTTTCTCTCCAGCTCAATGGCTTTGGGGAGGGGGTGAGCAGACAGGGGAGTTATGAAGGAGGGGGGCTGGAAAGCATCCAGGAGGAGGGGGTACTGGAACCACTTATCAGAAGAAACTTAAGGAGATCTGCAGGCGGATTTTTTTAAAAAGTGGGTTCCTTTTTATCTCTAGACTGATGCTCTCTCACTTACTCCACGAATGTCAAGGCCAAGGGAGGATGCTCTAATCGCCTGGTTATCAGCACCACTAACCCGCCCCTTGTTCCCACCGCACCTGCCGAGACTTTGAGAGACTCCAGGATTTGGAGGGCTGGTCAGGAGCAACCTGGGGCACCAGAGAAAGCACAGAGGATACATCTGTACCTCCAGTGAACGCTGAGATTCCACCCCTGCCCCGCCTCTTAGGAGGTTAGCAGAGAGAGCAACCCCAAATCTTGGGGAGACACACTCCCAGAGGAAGGTGGAGTGGGGCTAAAGTACTGGGGTTTGGGAGGGAATCGCACTAGGTAAGAAGAGGAAAGAGAAGACGGAAGAAACGGAGAGGCTGGAGAGAAAAGAGGGAGCGGCAGGGAGGAAAGGGAGGCAGAAGACAGCGAGGGAATCTCCCATTTAAAAGTTCCCATGGGCCCGACAGCCGTGAGTCACCTGCTCTGCGCTGTTCCCGGCTCTCCACAGTCCCCGAAACAGGAGCGCAAACTTGCGCGCCCCCCGGGCCCATCTCCACCGCCCATCCCCATTTAGACTCGAAAAGAGGGTTGAAGGCGATAAAAATCAAGAAGCAAAGACGAACCCCGAGAACCCGGCCGGAGGAGAGGTCTGCCGGCACAGGCGGCCAGTCCGACGATGGTGGCTGCGGCGGCTGGGGCGGCAGCAGCGGCCCCCGGGTTGGCGGCGCGTCCGGGCAGCGCAGCCAGGCTGGCGGCGGCGGCGGCGAAGGTGCCGGCGGGCGGCGGGGCGCGGAGCCGCCTCCTCGCCAACCCCGGCTGCCTCCTCCTCCCTCCTCCTCCTCCTCCTCCCTGCCCGCCAGCTCCCTCCTCCCTCGTCGAGCCCCAGCCGGGCGCGGACAGGCACGCGGCGCACTCCGCGGCCTCCCCAGGCGCCGCGAAGTTGGGAGGCGCTCAAAGTGCGGTGCGAAGGGGGCTGCCGGGGGTCCCGCCGGCAGCCCCCTGTCCGGGAGCTCAGCCCCTGCCTTCCCCGCGCCTCGCTCGGCCGCTCTCCCGCTGGCTCGCTCCCCGGGCCGAGGGCTCACTAGCGCTTCTCCATGGTCGCGGCGGCCAATCGATGATTGAACCGAACAAAGAGCAGCGACGAGATCAATTCCTAATACCTATCGATGGGCAGCGGGCAGCCGAGCCCCGGCGAGCCCCAGCAGACGCCGCCCGCCGCCCCGGGGCGTCCGCCCACCCTCCCGGGGACCTTCCCGATGCGCCCAGGGCGCGCCCGAGGGCTCCCCACAGCCGCGCGGCCGGCGCTGCCCGCACTAACCTGGAGTCGCCGTAGATCAAATCGCTTCCAATATTGAAACATCGATCCCACATTGGCGGCCATCTTGGGGGCTATTCGAGACGCACACACACAAGAGTTTGGCTTTTCTCAATGGCTGCACTCAATATCCGGGCTGGACTCCCCCCAGCCCCGGGGCCGCCGCCCGCCGCCCGGGCCCTGCGCGCCGCTGCCCGGGGCCCCTCGGGCGCCCCCGGGCCTCCTGCCACCCGCTGCCCCTCGGCGCCGCCGCACCGCCGCCGCCGTCGCCTCCGGGCCCGGGAGCCGTGCGCCCCCCCGACCCCCGGAGGGCGCGGGAGGAGCGCGCCGGGCGGGGAGCTCGGCGCCCGCCCGGGGGAGGCGACCAGGGATGGGGTGGAAGGGGAGGGGTGGGGGGGAGGCAGCCTCTCCGAGAGGCGCCGGCGCCGCCGCTGCCCTCCCTGCAGCCAGCTCCCGGGCCCGCGGAGCGCTCGCTGCATCTCCCCCCTCAAGTCCGGGGTCGGTGTGCCGCGCGATTGCACTTGACTTTGGCTTTTTGCAAACTTATCAATACTGACGTAACGTGCTGATCAATGCAGAGGGAAGTTTGGGAGGGGGAGCTGCGGTAGGCCGACGCGCGGGGCGCCTACCCGCTCCTCGCACCTGTCCACCCCCACCCCTGCATTACCTACTTAAAAAAAAAAAGTTAATAGTTTGCAATGCATTTTTTTTTTCAGGAGGACACACAACACGTGCCTCAGGCTGCTGCCGCTCGTCCGCAAGCTAAGCTTCGGATCCGAGGGTAACAGCCTGCAGCGAGAGCTGCGTAGACTCGGGGGCCGGCAGGCGTGTGGGAGCAGGCCAGCGGGCGGGTGGGAGCCGCCCGGGGGCGCCACTGAGTCCTGGGAAGTGTCACCGCTGCCTGCGCACTTCCCACGCCATTATATTGTTAGGATTATTATTGGGGCGCGGCGCCTTAGCCAAAGCTCAGGGTTCTTGCGGGGCAGAAGGGCCCTTAGGTCCTTTGCAACAGGGATTTCTGCTATTACTTGAGGGGAGTCTTTAGCCCAATTATAAGGACTCCTCACGTTAGAGTGGGAACCCTTTTAGTGTGATGATTATTGGAGTTCTCAGTCAAATCTCTTTTCTCCCCTCAAGTGGGCTGGCTTTTATTGTTACTTTTGTTAAATGAGTTAACTTTTACTGTTGAGGGGACCCCAGCCCTGCTGTTAGGGCTCTGGATCCTTAACAGCTATAGACGTTTCTGCTATTATTACCATCATTATTAGTAGTCGGGGTTCCTTAGCCTGGCTGGGGACCCCAGGTCCTCTGCAGTAAGGAGGTCCTTCATTATGATTGTCTCCTTGGCCTGGATAGAGGGAGGTTTCGGTCATTTGCAATTTCTCAGACCTTGAGCAATAGGGATGACTAGGTTTCTTCTCTTACATTTTCCTGTCTGTTTTTGCCTCTGGGCAAGTCAGAGGTCCCCAGTGCTCTCCCCATATCCCACCCCTCAGGAGGAACTCAGACCCCAACTCCCTCCATCACCAACCCACTTTACCCCCTCATCCACTCCCCATCACCGACCCTGGGGTCACTCTCCCTCTCTGGCATGTCACTCTGCCAAATCCCACACCCATGTTCCTCCCCACTCCCTCAAAAGGACATTTTCCCCCCTTTTCCTCTGGTCAAAAGATTTGCTTTTATAGATGACAAATGGAAATTATATTTGCTTTTTATGACCCAGCTTGGACTTCTGACATCACTCTTAGTCTGGGACAATAGATCAATACAGAGGGTTATAAAAAAGATAAAGTTTAGAAGAGTTGTAAAGGAGAGAGAATAGTGATAGATATTTTTGATGATTTTCCAATATTTGTGTCTCGGAGCACGTGCTTCAAGGCAATTAAAGTTTTTAATGTAATGTAAATAATTGTTTCATAAATGCTTCAGAAGAAGGTGTGATCTTTCTGAGTAATCACTTGAGCTGCTTAAAAAATGTAATGTGATTTAAACAAGGATACAGTATTTCTGTTACCATCCCCATACATTTTCCATGAGGCCTGGGTAAATATATTAATGCACAATTTGAAAGACCTGTAAGACCAAAAAGTACAGCATTCACCAAGATATAATGAATTAAGCCTAGTTAGCAATTCCGAGTGGCCTGTTTCCTTGCCAGATTAAATTGCACGCAATGTGTGGTTTATCTCAGCTCTCGATAACTTCACGTTTAAATTACAGCTCTCATTCTGCAAAATGAATTTAGGAAAATTTCATAACTATCGCACTGCAATTTTTTAAATGGCTACATTTTCTCCTGAGCATCTGTAAAGCTTACAGCTTCCTGGTCTTTGAGTCTGTTTTTTAAAGACCTGTAATAGGAAGTCTGGAGTGAGTGTGAAACCCTTCAAAGCAATTTTTAATAAACCAAGGTTTTGATGAAAGATTATTTTAAATTTATGTTTGACTTTGCAGTCATGGAACAAACTACATCGTGTACCTCTTGATATGATGTACCGAAAAGGATACAACATCACTTCTGTGGCATTCCTTCCAAAAATGCAAAATCTGAATCTAATTGTGAAGAAATATCAGACAAACCCAAATGGAGGGCAAATTCTACAAAATAAATAGCCTGTTCTCTATAAAAATGTCAATGTCACATGAAATACACCGGAAGACTGAAGAAGTATTTCAGATTAAAGAAAGCAAAAGAGACTTGACAAGTGATTAAAATGTACGATCTGGGATTTTCTTTGACTATAAAGTGCATTAATTGGTGCCAGTGGCAAACTTAAAGTCAATAAATTAGATCATGGAATTGTATTAATGTAAATTTCCTGGTTTTGATCACTGTATTGTGGCTATATAACAAAATACCCTTGTTTTTAGAGAACACACTTAAGTATTTAGGAGCAAAGGAACATACATCATGTCTGCAACTAACTCTCAAATGGTTCAAAAATAATATGCATTTATTTATCTATATCTATATTGAGATAATAATATAGCAAATGTTGCAAAATATTAATATTTGAAGACTCTAGGTGAAATGTACACAGAAATTCTTTGTATTTTCCTTGCAACATTTCTGTGAATCTGTAATTATGTCAAGAGAAAAAAAGATTTACTTCTGACTTTGTTTCAGCTGTTAGGGTCTCCTGGGCTTCCGAATAAAATTCTGCATGGAAACTTTTCTGTTTTTGACTGACGTAGGCTGCACCTTTGACCGAGCAGGAAATTGCCATAGCAAACATGCTTACTGAGGAGCAGCGAGAAAATCCAATAATTCAGATTGTTTTAAGTCTGTGATATTTTTAAATGACTTAATGCAGTGGGTCTCTGAAGAATTCCGGCAATTTTAATGGTAGAAACTTGCAGTCCCACTGAGGAATGGGTTGCTACATAAATACTGAATGATCGTGTCTTTCTGTCTGGGCTAAAACATATTAGGTTTGCTTAGTGGCTTACTGCTTTATTCACAAAATAAATTTCAGCCGTCTCTCCCCACCATATTCCAAGTGCATTGTGAGCCTGTGCCTTATTAAATGTGAGGGCTTATATTCCAAAGGCATCTGTTACTGTCTCAGGCTAAGCAATAATGAATTAAGCAGTTCAGTGTTTACCTCCTAAACAGAGATAGCTGGGGAAATATTATTATTATGGGTGGTGCTTAATGAAAGATGGTAAACCAGGAAACTCAGACGTTTTCAGCAAACAACCAGCCGTGAACTGGGGAACTAAAGTACTAAAATATTAAATACTTTTGTGAAAAGCGCATTTTTCATGTTCTTAACTCTCCGTACCCAAAACCCACACATGCAAATATACAAAAACTGAAGCAGCTTCCAGGTTGATTCCTGATTCTCAAAGACCCACACCTTAAGATGAGTATTTTTAAATTAACAGTAGAAAAGACACCCTCTCCCCACCCCAGAGGAAGCAGAGGGTGGCTTGGAACAGCCTATCCTGAAAGCAGAATCAGAGCAGGATCCTTTAGGAAATTCATAAACTGTGCAAGAAACCAAGGAAGATAATGGCAGGTCCTTAGCCACAAACATAATGATATGCGAAATCCCCAGCATCAAAGCTGAAACAAAAGAAAATGTCCTTCCATAGCTCTGCATTGCCTACCACAGCTTCTAGGCAGGGATAAAAACAACCAGCGCCTCCAAATTCATCTAGAGCTATTAAACAGCCCTAGTAGAGCAGTAAGGGATATGAGAGTATCTGGCTGACACCTGCAGGGGAATGCCCCTGAAGGCTGGCCCATGGGGAGGTCCCAGATCCAGAGGCTGGAGTGACTGGCTACAAGGACCAAGTCAGCAATTCCTTATTTGCAAAATTCCTGGCACCATGTGTCAAACACTACCATTATTAAGCACCTACCGTTTGTTGAAGCCTTATAAATAAATCATTAGCATAACATGGTGGTTAGGAGCATGACTCTGGAGCCAGACTGTTTAGATATGAATCCCAGCTCTGCCAGTTACAAGCTCCGTGACCTTGAGCCAATAATTTTACCTCTCTGTGCCTCATTTTCCTAATGTGTACAATGGTGCTAATAACTGTACAAACTGATGAGGGTTAAAGGAGTTCATCTATGTAAAGCATTACATAAATGTGGTGTATCTAGTAGCTATCATCACTGTCCCAATGGATGGGACACGGATCTGAATTCCCACACTGCAGATGGAAAAAGTGAGTCCCTAAGAGAGGAGCTGGCTGGCTCACAGTCACATATTTGCAAAGGGGCAAAACCAGGACTGATACCTGGGTTCATGCACATCAAGCCCGGGGCTCTTTTCACTTGAGACTGCCCCGTCTCTTATGGGGAGGAAGAATAAGTAGAAAAGTCGATGCCCAGAAAACAGAGCTACAGACTTAACCACATGCCAACTCTTAAAAACCAGACAAACTGGAGAGGAACCACACAAGAGGGACAGGCTGCCTTGGCCTACTTCCCCTCCAATGTCAGAGACTAAAACAACTGATTGTGTTATTTATATTGTGCTGATTTTCTCTTTTGCTCCCCTTCCCCACTCACCACCCCTGCTCTGTGCCCCAGGAAGCTGACTTCAGTGGAGTGCATCCCCCAGGCTCCCTTGCTCTCTGGCTTCCAGCTGGGTTTGGCCAATGGGAAGCCCTGGTTGGAGATAAGATGGGAGGAGAGACATGTTGGGGTATTTATTCCCTGGTTCCCTCCCTACTTCACTGCAGTCCTGGCAGTGGCCGCATCCTTCTACAGCCACAGCCCCTGTCAGACTGTCCTCCTACACTCACTAGGCCCTAGTAATTGCTCCCTTTCCCAACCCTTTCAGGTCTGGTGTGGAAATAACTTCCTCCACTTATTAGCATCTGGGTGTCTTTAACATTCTCCTGCCCACAGCCCTGTAAACAGTCTCATTTAAAAATCCCAGCCGAGTGTACCTTCTGGGAACCTGACTGATAAACCTACCACAGAATACTATTCAATTATTAAGATATGAGCATTATTTATATGTTTTGAAGTCATGTTTAGGATCTAAGGTAAAGTGAACATAAACAGGTTATAGAACAGCATTCTGAAATAATCCCATCTTTGCTTAAAATGTGGTACTTAAGAAAAAGTTAAGGGAAATGGGTATCAAATAGTTGAGGCATTAGTTTTAGAAAACTGGTTTAGAGGTCTCTTATAATTTATTTTATGATCACTAATTACCTTATCATCAGGAATCTTCATTTGGTTGGGGTGAGAGGAAATCTGTGTTCTCCTGGGACTCTGGCTGATTTATGTACCACAGAACATCACATCCATCTGAGATTTCTATGAAAGAAGATCTGACTAGAGAGATGGTCATGTTCATGAGCTGGAATATTTACTATGATGGAGACATCATTTCTCTCTAAATTAATCCATAAATTCAAGACTGTTCCAATCTAAAATCCTAATAAGATTTTTCACAGAACATGACAAGCCAGTCTTAAAATCCTTATGGAGATGCAAGGGATGAGAATAGTCAGGGCAAGTTTGAATAATAATAAGGTGGGGGAACTTTTCCTATCAGGTATCAAAACTAATTATAAAGCTATAATAATAAAGACAGTGAGGCAGAAGGACAGACAAATAGACCCAGGGGACAAAATTAAAAGCCTAGAAATAGATTCACACAAATATAAAGTGGGCTCACACAAATAGATGGCAGAGCTGGCATTATAAACTAGTGCGGAAAGAAAGGACAGACTTCATTTTCAGTACGGTACTAGGCCAACTGGCAATGCTATGGGAAAAAATAGAATTAGATCCCTACCTCACACCATGCACAAAGATCAACTCCAGGTAGAGGTGTCTGCACACCATGAATTTAAAGAAAGAAACCCAATGCATTCCTTTTTTCCCAACAGTATGGAGCATTTGAACTGAAAATTATATGCTTATTAAGCTGACTTTACCATGCCACGTCTGTTTGTTTTTTAAAGCTTCCTAATAGTTTTGCTTATATAATAGCCCAGGGTCCCTTTCAGAGCTGGATCTACAGCCAGAACCAGGACTGGGTTTTCTTTGAGCATCTCTGGAATGAAAGACCACTTGGCACTTGACAGCTTCCAGGAGAATTAGAAACATTAGCTAATTAGAGTTTCGAGGACCTGCTCGCACTGGCACAGACTCTTCTTCGGGTACTCAACTTCTCTGGCCCCAGGGCAGGAACCCACCTTCCACTTCTGCATCCCTATTTTAGCAGTGGAGTGTGCAAATCAATCAGCAACCTAAGTCCTCTGAAACGACGACCGTGGAATTGAGGGCACCCATTTGGGTCTCCATCTCTCCCAGGTCCCACACATCCGGCCTGATAGCCCCATTTGGCTGCATGCCCACTACAGCACCCATTCCTCCATCAGATCCCAAGACTATGAGCTCCAAGGACAGCCATAGTTTTTTCCGTGTCCTGAGAAAAACTGAGCAAGTCCCATCAACAACACCCCACCCACCCACCTACCAAATACAACCCCACAAACTGGACCCCTCAAGCCTTGAAGAGTGTAGACTAGACTGTTAGTGCAGGTTTTCTGAAGGGGCAGGGCATGGAGCACTTAATGCCTTAAAATCCTTTTTGCTTCCTTCTTTTCCCAAAGGTCTCTTCATTAAAGCAGCTGCTCCAGTCCCTATTTTTAATATCTTTCCCTTAAACTGCTCATCCACCTTCTTTCACTCATCACTCACTTGCAGTTTCACAGGGCCCCATAGCCAAATTAAAAAAGGAAGAATTATTTTTCTTTGGTAAGATGGAGAGATGTGAATGCTTATGCTTTTCTTTTTGTCCCTGTCCTATTATCACATTGTCATTGTCATAATGGTACCCACTATGCATTGGGGACCTCACCAAGATTCTCAAATCCCACATCTACCATGGCTGTGTCCATTTTTCAGATGAGTAAACTGAGGGTCAAAGAGACTAAATAGTTTGCTCAAGTTCACTCAACAGGACAATAGCTGAACACCGTTTGGAAGCTCAGTGGGAAAACCTGCACCCTTTGGTAGCCCTGCTACAAAAGCCTTGATCCAAGCTTTCACTTTTCCTGCTGTGCAGGCTCAGGGTAGGGGGAAAGAGAGTGCAGGTGCTTCCCTGCAGTCCCTGGATTACCACTCTCTCAGCTTTCTTGGAGCCTCTGATTTCTCAGCTCTTGGCTTCCACAAACAAAAAAATGATCTACTTGTCCCCACTGGACAGGAAAATAATGATAATGCTGCCGATTATGGCCTGCTTTCCACAAACTGGGCTCACTCTGCCCATTATTTAATTTCCTCCTTGTAACAGCACTTGGAGGTAAGTATTGCCATTTCCTCCCTTTAATAGCTGAGGAAATAGGGACTCAGGGAGGGTGACTTACCCAAGTCACTCAGCCTGTAAGCAACTAAGCTAGGGGTCATATCCTGTTGCTTGATGCTGGGGCTCAAATTCTTAACCCTGAATGCCACTCCCTCCCCTTTCTCAACTCCCACTAAGTCTTCTGTGGGGCTTTGAATTCACTACCCAGCTGGTGATGGGCTGAGTCAGGGCTGGAACCCAGAGCCCACTCTCCCTTGCATCCAGTCTCAGCCATATTCTCCAGAGCTCTGGAGGTCCAGGAGGAAGGCCCTAGAAGCTCTCTCCAACCCCAGAAACCTCTGTGGACTGAAGGACTCAGCATCCCAGGAGCAAAGTAGGTGTTCCCTACTAATACTCCTTGACCCAGGGAATGAATTTAGCCCTCCTTCCATGATCTCTCTTGCTCTAATCCTTGGGGCCCACCAGGGTCTTTGGCAAATGTACCAGGCATTGGGGGCCCTGAGAGGTCATCTGTCCCAACCCCTTGCTTCCAAACAGTGTAGAAAAGAGCCTTCAAAATGATTCTAAGGACCTCAGGCCAGGCTCTAACCTGCCATCTGTGTGTTATACCCTCTTTTGCACACACATGTACACATTTGTACATACGTGCACACATGTATATGCACCTGAACTCACAGACATTGCCTCCACCCCTCTGCATGTGTTCACACATGTACACATTTGCACATGCATGCACACATACCTGCATGCCAAGTGCACACATTCATTCACACACATTTGCACTCAAGCCAGAAGCAGATCTCTGGGGCATACCTGTGTGTTCACACAGGTTTGCAGAGCTGCGTACGTACAAGGGTGAGCATACTGTGCAGATACACTCAGTTGCGTGTACCCAGTGGTATCTTCCCTGGGCAGGGTACCAAGGCCTCTCCTGGGACCTCCTGGAGACCGGCCTTTGGTGAAAGCCCCACCTGGTGGACACTTGGTGTATACACCAGCCCCATTTCCAAGCCTGAGCGCCCCTGGTACCAGAGCAAGGCTCTAGGCAGCCTGCAGGCTGGTTTGTGAGGAGTGAGTGAGCCCAAAGCTAGACTTTGGGGCACCCACAACCCCTTTAGTGCTCCCCTTTCTCCTCCTCTCCCCCTCCCCAGGCAGCAGTTTCCTTAGCGAAAGGCAGGGAAAAGAGCATTGAGTACAGGAGCACATGTCTGAATCACTACTCGGCCACTGGCTGACTTCTCTCCCAAGCCTCAGTATGCTCAGCTGTAAAAATGGGGGTAAAATTCCCAAACAGGTGCTTGGAAGAAGCAAATGACATCATGGACACAAAACTGTGATGTATCTCAGGGTCAGACAGCCTAGAATGAGTCTGAAATCAACCATGGGTTCAAATGGAGATGCAACTCCTGGCTCTCCCCTTTCTGTGTGTGTGTCCTTGGGCATGTCACTCCATTCCCTGATCTTGTTTCAACTGTAAAGTGGGGTAAAGCTCCCAATGGGGTGGTTGGGAGATGCAAACAACATCATGGAAGTGAAGCAAGTTACTCTCTATCTCCATTTCTCTCAGACCAAATATAGGAATAGTTTCGGAGTGACAAGGTAGCAGGGCTGGAGTCAAGAGGGACCCCAGTTCAAATTCTCATTCAAATCCTGGCTCTGCCAATTTTCAGATGTGACCATGAGCAAGTCACTCCACCTCTTGGAAACCCAGCTTCCCCATCTGCACTCTGGTGGCCTCTCAGTGTTGTGCTGAGAATTACATGAGATAATGCATGCAAAGGGCCTGGCCTTGCTCCATAAATGCAAGGTGTCATTATCAGCGTTGATGTTTGGAGGAAGCAAGTGATACTTGGTGGGGTGGGCAATAGATGAGCCCCAGGAGAGCAACATAATAATCACAATTATAATTTAATCACTATGTGCCAGGCACTGTTCTAAGCACTAAAAATTAATTCATTGAACATCAAAACAACCCCATGAAGTAGGCACTATTATTATTCCTTTTTTACAGATAAGGACACTGAGACACAGAGATGATGTAAGTAACACCCAGAGTCACAGAGTCAGGGAGTGGATGAAAATTCAGGCACAGTCCTCTGGATTTTTCCCATTCCCTATTTCTATTGAGTTGTCCCATCAGCTCTGATCTCCCACCTTCTCCTAAGTCTGGAAGCTTCCCTAAGGGCTGAAGTCTGGAGGGCAAGTGCTCCCCAAAGAGAGTCCCCAACAGTCCCACTCTTCCTCCTGATCCTCAGGGAGACAAATGGCCACATCGCATTGTGAATATCTGGAGGGCTAAGGAATTAAAGGGTATCTCAGGGAGGCAATAAATGCAATAGAAATAACACTAACCAAAGAGCATCTGCTAATCATGGGAGCCTGTGTCAGAAAACTGTATCTGCTGGAGGTTGCTAAGTGGCATGAAGGTGGAGGGAACCTGGCTGGCAAGGCCTCGCTGCACTGCTGAAGCATCACCACAGAGTGGAGGGACAGATGGTGGCCCAGACAAGAGACGAATGTAAGAGATATTAGGTACAAGAAATTGTGTGCTCCATGTTTTACTTAAAATCAGTCGTTGGGAAATGGCTACCTGGTGATGCCAGCAGCAGGGGAGTCACTTTTTGATGTAGCGCGGTTTTGGGCAGGAACCTCAAATCTTGAATCTCTGGCTGCCAGGCTGTGTGGCTTAAATCCAGGTGCTTACCCTCTCTGGACACCGGCTTCCTCCTCTAGAGAATGGGAAGAATACTACTTACCTGTGGACGACGTGTCAGTGGACCCAATTTTTCTCCCTTCCCTCTATTCATAACCAGTGTTGTGACTGCAGAGAGCTCCCCACCGTGGGTGGGGCTTATGTCCCTGCCCATGGAGCTTGGGTTTGGCTGCTTGACCTGCTTTGGCTACGGGAAGGAGGGTGGACATGTTGGCATGCCAGTACACGCCAGCCTTCATTTCAAGGTATGTTGTGTTTTTACTTGCCCTCCTGTACCATTGCCTCTGCCGTGGAAAGACCATGCCTGGGCTAGCGCGCTGGTCCCAGGAGGAGGACGCAAGGTGCAAGGGTAAGGAGGGCCTGGCTTCCCAGATTACATGCGGAGGAACACCAGCCAAGGATTGTCCTGTGACTATGAAACACACACCTCTCATGCCGAGCCACTGTGCCCTGTAGTGTGTGGACTTAGTGCTGCCCACCTGCAAGCTGGACCCCGTGCTGCTTTCTGAACCATGCATGTGGTTTCACCATCCTTGATTTCCCCCCATGGTCACCCAATCTGGAAGCCATGAGGCTTTGTGCTCTCAGCCTGTGTGACCCCTGAACCTAAGACTGTGAGCTCCCCAGAATCAAATGAGTCTCCCCTTAGGCCTTACACTGCCCTAAGAGGACCTACCTCAGCCCACTCAGCCTCATGAGTAGTTAGGAAAAATTCAAGTTAAAACCAAAATATAATGCCATTTCACACTCATCAGATTGGCCAAAATTTTAAAGCCTAATAATACTAAGTATTAGCAAGAATGTGGAGCAACTAGAACCTTCATGCACTGCTGTGGGGGGTATACTTAGTATAATTACTTTAGAAAACAACATGGCATAATCTAGTAAAATAGAAGCTGTACATGTTACTCCTAGGATTATGTCCACCAATAGCTCTTGTCCAAGTGCATCTGGCAGGATGTAAATGATTTGTATCTTTATAATAAAGATTGCTTACAAATAGTAACAATTGTAAATAAAATAGTTATATGAATTATAGTATTTTTTTCATAATAGTAAAAAAAAAAGAAAACAGTAGCAACAACAAAAGAAAAAGGTAATAATCCAAATGCCCATCTAGACTGCATAAAGAAATTGTACTGTATTCACACAATGGAAATCCGTAAGTGAGGTGAACAAATGATTCAGAACCACACTATTCAACATGGAGGATTCTCCCAAATAGTAGTGCTGAGTGAGGAAAGCAAGTTGCAGAACACAAACGATAGGATACTATTTATATGAGCTTTAAAAGTAGGTAACATTATACTATATATTGTTTAAGGACACATTCATATGTTTCAGTAAAGTGTATGCTCATAGGAATGATAAACACCAAATTCAGGATGTAAAGTGCCTCTGTGGGGAGGAAAGGACTGGGCGTGGGGAGGTGGAGGCAGGGGCTTAGCTGATGATCACTTCATTTTTTAAGTCAGGTAGTAGGTATACAGATGCTATAATATTGTTCTTTATATTTTCTCATATCCAAAATAGATCAAAATAAATTTTAAAACACTGAGTGGGACAGAGAGCTGTTTGGTCTCATGAGAAAATCAAGGGCGGAATCTGCTGTCTACCACTGAGCATGTGGCCCTGGGGATGCTTCATTGCTCTGAAACACTTGCCTTTCCTTGCAGAGCCACTGTGAGGGTCTGAAATTATGTAGTGAATGTACGTGGTGCACAGATGGTACGCAATAATTGTTAAAGATGAGTATTGATCTTTCGGGTGAATTCCAATTGCCATGTCAGTTTTCTTAAAGCAAGGCACCTCAGGGTCTTCAAAAATATGTGGTGAGGGCAAGAGAAAGCAGCTACTTTCCTAGTGATTCCTCATCTTTGCAATCAACACACCTGCATATGGTGGTATCTATACTGAAAAAAGACAGTCGTGCCCACAGCATGTCTGAGGACTCCTTGCTCAGAGCCTAGGGCCTGGACACATGGTGAGCTCCACTGGAATATCCCACCCTTGATGTTTTCTACAAGCCCTTCTCCCTTCTTCCATAATAGACCTGGATGGTCAAATATACCAAAACCAACTTGTTTTTCCTTGAGGGAAGGAAAGGTTTAACTGTTAAACTCTTCTAGTATATATAGCAAAGAATGAAAGAAACATAAAAGTTACATTTACATATTACAATGGTCTAAACATGCCTATCCCTCCACACAGGTTCACCTTTCCTACCACATCAGTCACAGTTCTGCTAGAGAAATAGAACCAGGGACAGATAAAGCGTAAAATGATTTATTGCAAGGAATCGGTTTATACAATTGTGGGGCTGACCAGCCAAGTCTGAAATCCTTAGGATTTCCATCAGGAAGGGCAGGCTGGAAGTCTAGGGAGGAATTTCCTTTCCTTCAGGGTAGTTTCAGAGCTGCTCTAAGGTTCTTCAACTGAATGAATCGGGCCTACCCACATGACATAGAATAATCTCCCTTATTTAGTCATTTTATTATAGACTTCAATTATATCTACAAAACACCTTCACGGCAACATCCAGATTGGGCTCTACCATTTGGCCAAGATGACACACATTAAACTAACCATCATGCACCTCCCCTGTAAATTCCTTGTGGCATTCTCAAGTTTGGTGCAGACTGTTAACAAGCACATGTTGTCAAAGTGAACTAGTCTTGGCATTTTCAGTTGGATGAACTTTTGCAAAAGAATGAGTTTGTTGGTTCCCATATCCCAAAAGGACAAGAGGTGTTGGAAACACACTGAACTAGGAATTCAGTGCAGCCTAGACTCTCTTGCCGCCTCCCTGCTTTTGTCTGGATGTCAGTTTGATTTTGCTCTTTCTACTCTGTCCAGTCCGAAACAATGGCCTCTAGTAGGTCTGGATGCACATCCTTACAGAATCACAGCCGAAGATGAAAGGGAAGAGGCTGATGGCCAAGCCTGGGTTACAGAGGCTGTGTCACCCAGGGTAGCAGGCAGGTAGCACATGTGTGGGCACCGTGGAGAGGCTGTGAGCTGGGGCAGCTGTCCGAGTGGGCATAACCAACTCTGTACTTCCCGAAGTGTAGTTTATGATCTTCCAGATGTTTCCAAGGCACACACAGAACATTCTATACCTTCAAATCCCATGGGGAGGAAGATAGCTCTCTGTCAAGTGTTTCTCCATCTTTCTGATCACTCTTAAGCACAAGCCTCAGTTAACTGGTAGCATATCTGACACTTCTGTCCCTGGAAAAGAAATCTCCCTTTTAGAACCTTCCTACACTGCTGGTGGCAATGTAAACTAGTTCAACCATTGTGGAAAGCAGTATGGAGGTTCCTCAAAAAACTCAAAACAGAAATACCATTTGACCCAGGAATTCCACTCCTAGGAATTTGTCCTAAGATTGCAGCAGCCCAGTTTGAAAAAGACAGATGCACCCCTATGTTATTTCAACACTATTTACAAAACCAAGTAATGGAAGCAACCTAAGTGTCCATCAGTAGATGAATGGATAAAGAAGATGTGGTACATACACACAATGGAATATTATTCATCCATAAGAAGAAAAAAAATCCTACCATTTGCAACAACATGGATGGAGCTAGAGGGTATTATGCTCAGTGAAATAAGCCAGGCGGAGAAAGACAAGTATCAAATGATTTCACTTATCGTGGAGTATAAGAACAAAGCAAAAACTGAAGGAACAAAACAGCAGCAGACTCACAGAACCCAAGAATGGACTAACAGTTACCAAAGGGAAAGGGACTGGGGAGGATGGGTGGGAAGGGAGGGATAAGGGGGAAAAAGGGGCATTATGATTAGCACACATGATGTAGCGGGGGGGACACAGGAAAGGCAGTATATACAGAGAAGACAAGTAATGATTCTATAGCATCTTACTACACTGATGGACAGAGACTGTAATGGGGTATGTGGGGGGGACTTGATAATAGGGGGAGTATAGTAATCATAATGCTGTTCAAGTAATTACGCATTAATGATATCAAAATTTTTAAAAGTTACCTTCTTTAAAAAAAAGAAAAAGGAAATCTCCCTTTTAAATAGAAAGCAGGTCTTAGGCTCAGCTCCTCCATCAGAAAATAATTTGATTCATTACTCTCAATATATTTATTTATATATTTTTATATAAATGTAGCTATTTTCTATTTATGGCAAGAAATGGCTGTTTTCCATTTACAGTGGTGACAGGAAGTTTCCTTCTACAAAGACATTAAAGTAAGAAGTGAACCAGGATAGAGAAAAATATTAAGTAAATAATAATACATGGTACGTAGATATGGCAAAAATTGAGCATGTGGATGCATGTGGGCAGGCCACGTTGACCAAGTAAACTTGGGCAATATACTGAACTTACCTGAGCTTCAGTTTCCTCATCTGTAAAACGAGACTGGCAATGACAATCAACCAACTTTATAATCCACATTATCCAAACCCCTTGGGACCAGATATTTTTTGGAATTCAGAATTTCTCAGATTTTTAAACATCATATACCATATAATATGTGCAGGGTCTGGGCAGCACCAAGTGGCCCAGCACACTGATATTTCTACAGCAAAATGTATGAGTCTAAACATTAAGTGAGTCTCTATTTTCTTCATTAAGTCTATACATTGCACCAGTCCTGGGCAGATTTTGCAGCCAAATGAGTTTTGCCACCAACTGGAAATAAAAACTTTCGCATTCCAGAGGTTTTGGAACAAGGCTAGTGAGACTTAAAGTGCTTTAGTCAAGCCCATGAAGTTCTAGGATAAAAAGAGCAGGGAGCAGCCAGAGCCAGAGAGGAAATAAAGTTTAAAGAAAACAAGAGCAACATGTGCATCAGTCCCAACGGAAATTATAAAGGGGAGATTATAAGAGTTCCCCAAGATCTCTCAGAAATAACCTCCCCTGTAACCTCCTCCTCACCCTTCCTCCTCTTCCTCTTCCTTCTTTTTCCTGCTTTCCTTGGTGCAACTCCTATCACATGACCTAGAAGTGACATGTGACTAAGTTCCAGCCAAAAAAACATGGAAGAAGATCTGCTGAAATGCTTCTGTAGAGGTTTCTGTGCCTAGATGTAACACCCGGTACAGGAGCAGTTATTTTGGGACCATGAGGGGAAGCAGCTGAGGGTAAAAGCCACACAGAGGATGATGGGGTAGAGAGGCGATGTCACATAGCCACTGATCACACCAAACTCAGACTTGACTACCTCTGCACTTCTTGTATAAGACGATCTATTATTATGTTAGACACTCTGAGTTGGAAGTACATATTACTTACAGCAGAAAGGTATTATTTTGGATATTAAAAGAAAGCATAAATCTGGAAGGTGAGAAAACATGGGGCGTGTCAAGTTATAAGATCAGATATAAGCAAGATTGGATTTTAAAGACTTTCATACCAGACAGGACATGACACTGTGGGCAGGCAGGTAGGGGGCAGGGGGCAATGAGCAAGCTGGCTGGACTGGGAAGGACGGTTTCATTGAAGAGCTTGGAAAATTTCCTCAAACTTCACTAAAAACTTCCTGGTTGCAATTCTGTGTTCTCATCAGAGGGCAAAATGATTCAGCTCAAGCCCAGGTGCCCTCAAATTCCTTCCCACGATCATAAATGTTTCCTCCACCAGGGAAGGATGTTGGGCTGCACGAGTCAGGAAGATTCCGGGTAGATGCACAGCCTTAGCAGTGTTCTAAGGCTTGTCTGGCCTTCAACGTGTGATTTTGAGAGTTGGAAGCAAGAAGATTATAACTCAGAATGGCACGCGGGTGTGAAGCTGGCTGGCTTGCCAGCTATTTGCCTGTATTTAAAACACATATGGGTGATATTTTTAAATATCTTTGCTGTGTGATTGAAAAACATTGCAGTTGCTACTTCATGGACGTGGGTTTTTATGCAAACCCAGGGATGGAATGATGAGTGTATGTTGTACCTACGTGGGCTTTGCTGGAGAGAATGTAGGGACAAAATGGCACAGCCTACATAAATGTCAGGCAGAGAACTGGGGCTGGGCCATTCAACAATTAAGTTGGGTGTAGGGGTTGCAGCACACTGGTTTCTCTTTTGAGTTCCATCCCTCCCCATTCTTCCTCCTTTGGGGGGCTAGTCTTCCCAGGTCTGGGGGTGGGCATAGGACCCTGGCCAATGAGATAACTCCAACCCTTTGGCCCCAGTGATTGGTTAAGGGTCAAGCTCATGTCCCAAGGCAAGTCAATGAGCCTCAAAGGTAGCACTTTAGGCAACTGCTGAGCAAGAAGCACCTCTCTCCTGCTCATGTTGTTACTGGGAGGAGGTATACCGGAACTGTCCAAGGCCATCTTTGTCACCACATGGGGAGAGCCTGTTGGGAATGAAGCCAAGGTGGAGGAAAAGAGTGCTTAAGCAATGGAGAGAATCCTGGATCCAGCCCTGCCTGAAATTTACCCCTGGACTCTTTTCTTTAAAAAAAAAATTGTGGTGAAATATTTTTTAACATAAAATGCCTTTTTAATCATTCTTTAAAAAAAATTTGTGGTGAAATATTTTTTAACATAAAATGCCTTTTTAATCATTCCTAAATGTACAATCTGGTGACATTAAATACATTCACAACATGGTACAACCATTACCACTATTCCCAGAAGTTTTCATCACCCCAAACAGAAACTCTACCCTTTAAGCAGTAACTCTGCATCCTACCCCAGGACTCTTAATTTTATTTTTTAAAAGTATAATACACATAAACTCACCTTTTTTATGGTGTGGTTCTGACTTATGACAGACACACGCAGTCGTTTAACCAGTACTCCAACCAAGATCCCCAACAGTTGTATCCCATCCTCAAACCCCTCATTCTGCTACCGTCTGCTCCCTGATTCCTCCCTCTTCCTCCCCAGCCTCCTGGCAACCACTTATCTGTTCGCTGTTCCTAAAGTTTTATCTTTTCCAGAATCGCATGTAAATGAAATCACGCACGCAGTATGTGGCCTTTGAGTCTGGCTTCTTTCACTTAGCATAATGCATTTGAGGTTCATCTAGGTTGTTGGTGTGTCAGAAATTTGTTCCTTTTTATTGCTGAATAATAATAATACTTGTATGAATGCACCTCAGTTTATCCATTCCCCAGCTGAGGGGCATTTTCCTACTGTGCTCCAAATTTGAGTCTATAAATTCCTTTTTCTTTTTTTTAGTTATTTGAGTTACGTTTCCGTCACCTGCAACCAAAACAGTCTTGACAATACCTCAGAGAAAGCCAACTCCCCTCAAAGAATTTCTTTCGTCTATAAAACGGGAGTGTAATACTCAAGATGGTTTTGAGTGTAAGAGAAATCTTGACTCAAAACTAGTTGGAAGAAAGCGACGATTATTTTCTCACATACCGGGGACTTTCTGAAGTGGAGCAGATCGCAAGGCAGGTAAGTTGGAGGTTCAAGTCTGGATGAAGACACTGTCCATTGCCCGTCTCTACTGCCCTCAGGGTTTTCTCCTCAGGGGACAGAAAGATGGAGACAGCTGTTTGGGCAAGTCAAAGTTCATGGGGAGCATTCCTGGCGGGTTCGGAGACTGTCCGCATAAGCCCTGCCCAGCACATCTCTCTGCACATCTCATTGGCCTGCATTGGGTCACATGCTCATTCGTAACTCCACTGCTGAGAGACGGGGTTGCTCCACTCGCGGGTGGGTTCAGCTTCCCTGATGCGGTGGCTTGGTGGGGATAGGGTGGGAACCTGATTAAAATGGGAGGAGGATCATAGAAAAAGATGCTGGGCTGTCACCAGCAGTGTCTACTTCAGAGGTAACAGTAGCTGCCCAACTACGACACAGAGATGTTGTCAGGGTCAGACTGTTGTCCTCTGAAAATTTAGGCACGCTGTAATTCTCTTTAACGTTGCAAGGGAGTGTGGTGCAGAACTTCCCCAACACCAGAGAATCAGATGATGTCGCACAGATGAGAAATACTGAGATAGTTTATTCAGTGCATTTGAATTAGTCATGTGCTTCTGGTTGTTGCAGACAGAAACTTAGATCGGCTTAAGCCAAAATAATATGTTAGCTTATTTTACTGGAGAGTTGAATGGTGTGATGAGCTTCAGGCACTGCTGGATCGAGAGCCTCTGAAGTTGAATTTCAGATGTCATCATTCTCCTCTGCGCTCTGATTTCCTCTGCGTTGGTTTCATTCTCAGGCTTCTCCCCTCCAAGTGGCAGACAATTGCCAGCAGCCCAAACTTCCACCTCCCAGCTTAACATCCCTAGAGAAAATGAGAGAGCCTCTTCCCAAAAGTTCCATTGGAAATTCTGTGCAAGAAGGACTCTCTCATTGGTCCAGGTCAGACTTGAACGAATCATATACATATGCCTGAGCCATCACCTGACTCTGCTAGAGCTGGGCCAGATGGCATGCCCAGTTCTTGAGCTGGAGCAGGGGGTGACAGAGGGGTAAAGCCACAAGGGCATGAGCTGGCCAAAGGAAGACCAAGAGGCTGCTTTCCCAGTAAAGGTGAATGTCTGCGGGAAAAGCAGCACTATTTCATACAGTCTTGATTTTGCTGGTAGAGAAACTTACACCCAGAGAGGGAAAGACACTTTCCAAGGTGTCACATCAGTGGATCAAGCCATAAACTCCAGCTCATGAACTCTTAACCATTACACCACCCTCCAGTGAGAGCCAAGAGTGTGGATGGGCCTGTGGTTCCTTAATAAAGCCCTCTCTAAGCCTTGTTTCGGTCCCTATCTTCCTCCAAGGATTCTCATGCGCCATTCTCACCTTGAGGTCTGGCCTCCTTTGCAGCTGAAGAACAAAATGTTAGGGGATTGCTGTGGGCTCAAGTGTGCCCCTCCTTGTGTTGAAGTCCTAATCCCTAATGTGATGGTATTTGGAATGGTTCCTTTGGGAGGTAATCAGGTTTAAATGAGGTCTTGAGGGTGGGGTCCCCATGATGGGATTAGTACCCTTATCAGAGAAACAACAGAGCGTCCTTTCTCTCCCTGCCATGTGAGGATAGAACAAGAAGGCAGCCAGCTGTCCACAAGCCAGGAAGAAGGCTCTCACCAGATTCCTAGTGCTGGCATCCTGATCTTGGACTTCTAGCTTCCAGAACTTGAAAAAATAAATGTCTGTTGTTGAAGCGACCCGGTCTATGGTATTTTGTTATGGCAGCCTGAGCTGACTAATGCAGGGATGAATTTAACACGAGCATTGATTGGGCACCTCCTGAGTGCCAGGCCCTGTGCAGGATGCTAAGGTTCATTAGATGGGTCTCAGCCCACCAAGAGTTTGGAATCTAGAAGCAATATTAAAATATTAATGATGGGCCCTTCTTTTTTTTCTGTAAAGTTTGAAATCACATTTATTTAAGAAAAAAAAAATTCCAACTCAACCAGTAACCTCCTTGCACTTTCTTCCTTTCTCCCATCTGTCTCTGGAGACAAAATAGCACGTAGACCACAGAACTTTGCATCCATTTCTCCATACTTATTTCTGTGCATGCCAACAGAAAAAAAATGACAGCTATAAGGAGAAATGGCAGATGCTCTTAAGTGCCCTCTGTTCAGAGCTTTCCATGTATAACCTTATTGAATCCTCAAGCCACTCTGTGAGGCAGCCATTATTAGTCTTATTTTCCAAATGAGAGACTCATAGAGACAAAGTGACTTGCCCAAGAATGCACAGCTGGGAAGTGCAGGTGGGATTTGGACCCAGGTCTCTTTGATTTACTAAAATGTCCCAGCTCTTAACTCCCATGGAATCCCCTTGGCTAATTGTGCTATAAATGAGTTCATGAAATAGATACTCATCCAAAGTTGAGACATTATCTAGATTTCTCCATGACAAGGACAGCCACCATTGAGGAAGCTGGCTGTGATGTGGATGGATACATTAAGAACTTTATTGACTCTGAAAAAGTTAATAATGATATTACTTTCACTATTCTAAGAGCCTAAGGTTATTGGGCTTCTACTCTGTGCCAGTCATTCCACATATTTTAACTCTTTTCCCCTCAAATCCTACAAGGTGAGTCCTAGCATTATTCCCAGTTTCTAGATGAGAAAACAGAGGCTCAGTGGAGCTAAAGTAATGTGTGAGTGAGAGAAATTAGGGAATCTCATCATACATCTTTGAAGTAGGTAAATTTCCCTTGAGGTCCTAGAATCTTCCAAGTCTATATTCAAAGAGAAAGGAGCAAGATGGAAATTTAGAACAAAATTCTCTCAGAAGGAAGAAGCTGGTTGCCAACTGAGAGTTCTAGGGGAATGGAACGAGCTCCCCCCAGATCCCTGGGCATCTGTGGTTGGATCTGGGAACCCTGAAAGTTTCCCTGAACAGACTTAGATCTGATGGAGGTGGGAGAGAGCAGGCTTTTAAGGGATTGTCATAGGAAATACAATAGCAGCGTTGTGTCCTTTGAGAGCTACAAATAGGGTCCTCAGCAAGAGGGAATACAGAAATGCATACACTCAAGCTGTTCTGCCATCTAAATAAATGTGCGTGATAAAAAAAAAACTTGTATAAAAATCTAATAAATAGGTCTGTGAATTCAGCCTTAAGAAAGCATGTACATCAGCGTTTTGTCCTGCAGGAAAGAAAAAAAAAATCCCATGACCCATTTGGTGGAGTTGGATGAGGGGAATGGTTAAATATTTACTATTTGATTTTGTGTTTTTCACAAAGATAATACATATTCACTATTAAAAATTCAAGCAATGTATATGTAATGGCGTATCAGTTAGGAATGCTTCTCATTACAAGTAACAGTAAAGCCAACCACCATTGGCTTAAAAGACACGAATGTTTATTGTTAATCAGCAGGAAGCCTGAGTGTAGGAGATTTGGGCTTGGTTTAGAGACTCAACAGGATCAACACGAGCCCAGACTCCTTTGCTTTATCTGCCCTGCTCTGCTCAGTGTGCTAGTGTTCTCTCCCCTCAGGGTCACCAGACAGCTGTCACAGCTCCAGACATTAGGTCCTCATGTCACAGTCCCAAGCAGTAAGGAAGGAAGTATGATGGGCTAAAGAGAACCTTGTTTTCTTTTATTAAAGAGAAAGATCTTTTCTAGAAATTGACAACTTCATCTGGAAATTTGGATGCACTTTGGTTCAAACCATAGCTCTCCCACTGAATTTCCCTGTGACTCAATTTCTCCATCTTAGAAATAAGAATAGGAATAGTACCTTCTTCATAGGGTGTTGTGAGAATAAAGCGAGAAAGCACTTAGTGGATAATAAACACTCAGTAGGTGTGCCGTTATCGTCTGTTTGTCCAGATTCACCCTTCTTCCCCTTTTTCCAGGTTACTCTGTGCTGCCCCAGGACAGCAGCAAAGGCATCCCTTGCCCTCTGGCTTCTGGTTGGTTTGGCCAATGGAAAGCAACAAAAGGAAATCAGGAGAGAGAAGAGACATTCCTCTAGTTCCCTCTCTGTGCGATTGCCAAGACAGCTGATTTTCTCTCCTGAAGGCTACAGCTTCTCTCTCTCTGCCAGCTATTCCCTTCAGGTCCCAGTAATGCCCAGGCTGTGACAGTTCCCTGCAGATACTAGTCCCCGGAGGCTGCACCAGTGCTTTTCTTAAATCTGCCCTCATCTTAATAGATCGTCTCTTTATTAAACTCTCCTCAAAATACCACTTTGAGTGTATCATGTTTTCCCTCCAGGACCCTGACTGGTTCAAAACATTAGCTTTTTCCTCAAAGCATATTATTTGCAAACTTCAGTTATTTATTAGTAGTGACAAGTGACTCCTGTCACACCTGATGATTAAGAATTACCAGTCCACTTGGTCAAAAAGTTGGTCAAGTGGGATGTTCAGCTGAGTTGGCTGTTATAATCGTGAATTAATTCTAAATCTTTGGGCCTCTGGCTATATTCTGAGGCACAATATTTTTTATGTGATAATAATGGTTTTGGAAAAAAAAAAGACACAATTTCACATTCACATGCCCCGAACTCATGGCTGCGCATTCTTGAGATCCTTCAGTTAAATGGAAAACACCAGGTTTTGAAACTGTATTGATTTTAGCAGGCATATATTATTTTACTGTAAGTACCAATGTCTGTTGTACTTAATATACAATGGATTAATTTAAAATGCATTAGTTTAATAAAAATGCATAAAATAAAATACAATTGCATTAGCTTCAATAAAAAATTCAATTTCATAAATATTATCTCATGTTAAAATGCATTGATTTCCAGGAAAATATATCGGTCAAAGGTAATTTACATGGGTTTGAATGGAAATGCACCAATCGCCATACATATGTATTAGTTTAGTCAAACGTATCCAATTGTGTAAAATATCGGTTAGGCTGAGATGGATTCCGACCCTGTTGTTTTGTCGTTGTTGTTGTTTTATTTTCTTTCACTGAATAAATAGCTTCCACTCTGGCTTTAGTGTGGCCCAGTTCACTTGAAAGAAGGCAGGTGGCTGAGCCTAAGGAACATTCTGGTGACTCACAGGTTTGTGAGTGGACATGCTGAGGGTGGCTGCTGCAGTAATGCAAGTGGGAGACCATGCCAGCCTGGACCGTGACAGTGTCAGCAAGATGGAAAACGGGATGGACAGGGACACGTTTTGGAAGAGGAGGGAGGACAAGGTAAGGTGCTTTTCTTCTCCTAGGACTGCCAGCTGTGGCCACGCGACATGGAGCCTGAAAGTGACGCAAGGCCCGGGGGCTCTGCTGCGAGCTCCAGCTGCTCCCCACCCTGCCCCTGTGAGGAACTGTATGCCCTGTGGACCGTGCACCTGGGAATCAGCCTCGAAGCAACTGACAATAGGCTTGAGACCCAAGAGGTGGCACCAACAAATGGATGACTTTTGGTGGCTCCAGAGACAGAGCTGTATTTGGGGGCAGAGGACAGAGAGCGTGTGGCTGGTGGGGTCAGCCGGGGAGGCAAGAGGAGGGGAGGGTAGAGAGGCTCCAGACTGGGAAGCTGTTTCTGAAACAGAAGGCTGGCACCTGTGGCTTGTCCAGGTCTGGAGGCTGCTGGTCTGGAGAACTACAACAACCCTTCTGCTCTTCAGAGGCTTACTGGACTGAGGGCACTGCTGCCAACCAGTTGTGTGGCCTTAGGCAAATGAATTGGCCTCTCTGGACCTCATCTCTAAAATGGAACCGTCAACCTATATCATAAAGCTGTGGTAAGAAAAGAATGAGGAGTGCATGTGAGTCACCCATGCATCCATGCACTCCACTGCATTTATTGGTTTCCTTATGGCTTGTGTGTAACTGAATCGTGAATTGGCCATATAGAGGTGGGTTCAAATCCCAGCTCGCCACTAGCTAATTCATAGTCACTCTTACCTCAGTATCTTCATCTATAAAATGAAGGAAGTATAGGCTCTGCCCCCATTGGATTGTTGTGAGGGCTAAATCAAGGGATGACGCATACAAAGCACTCAACCCAGGTACCAGTACATGGTAATCGCTCCATCCATCCATGTGAGATTACAGGATTGTAACTTTATTCACTGATTTTACTAAACTCTGAATTGCAACAAAGAACAAGGCTTAAGCATTGGAAAGACTAAGAACAACAAATGCTGGCGAGGATGCAGAGAAAGGGGAACCCTCCTACACTGCTGGTGGGAACGTAAGCTAGTTCAACCATTGTGGAAAGCAATATGGAGGTTCCTCCAAAAACTATAAATAGAAATACCATTTGACCCCAGAATCCCACTCCTTGGAATTTACCAAAGAATACAACTTCTCAGATTCAAAAAGACATAGGCACCCCTATGTTTATAGCAGCACTTTTTACAGTAGCCAAGAAATGGAAGCAACCTAAGTGTCCATCTGTAGATGAATGGATAAAGAAGATGTGGTACATATACACAATGGAATACTATTCAGCCATAAGAAAGAAACAAATCCTACCATTTGCAACAACATGGATGGAGCTGGAGGACATTATGCTCAGTGAAATAAGCCAGGAGGAGAAAGACAAACGCCAAATGATTTCCCTCATTTGTGGAGTATAACAATGAAGCAAAACTGAAGGAACAAAATGGCAGCAGACTCCAAGAAGGAACTAGTGGTTACCAAAGGGGAGGGGTATGGGAGGGTGGGTGGGGAGGGAGGGAGAAGGGGACTGAGGGGTATTATGTTTAATACACATGGTGTGGGGGATCACAGGGAGAACAGTGTATCACAGAGAAGGGACATAGTGGATCTCTGGCAACTTGCTGCACTGATGGACAGTGCCTGCACTGGGGTATGGGTGGGGACTTGATAATATGGGTACATGTAGTAACCACATTGTTTTTTCATGTGAAACCTTCATAAGAGCGTATATCAATCATACCTTCATAAGAAATTTAAAAAAAAGAACAAGGCTTAGAATCCAGAGTTATATCTGGGTTCAAATTCTGACCTTGACATTGCTTTCTGTGTGGCCTTAAAAAGTTATCATACTTCTTTCAGTCCTAATTTCATTTGTTCATGTCTTCATTCATTCATTCAACACTTACAAAACAATGACCAGATGCCGAGCAGTGTTTTAAGCACTTTGCTTGTAGCAATTCATGTGATTTACACCACAACCCTAAATGAGATTGGTGTTGTTATTATCTCCATTTTATAGACAAAGAACCCCAGGCCCAGCAAATTGGAAGTACTGCCCTGGGAGACATAGCTGATAAGTGTCAAAGTCAGGATTTGAATCTGGGCTGTCTGGCTGCAGAGTCCATACTCTTAACTTTTGGGGCCAGATTTCCTCCCTGCCATTGGAGATTATGAAAGCACTTTCCTTTTGCGGTTTTTGGGAGGATTAAACGAGGTCTGGTCTTTAATACTCAGCACAGTGCCTGGCCCTCAGGGAGGGCACAGTAAAAAGGGGCTGTTATTTTAATTACTTGCTATTTTATTTTTCTTCTCCATTCACCTCTGTGCCTTTGCCCTTGACTCCCTTCTCTGCCTGGCTCAATTCAGATTGTCTTTCAATTCAAGGGTTACCTGTTTCAGGAATATTCCTGACTTTGAGAAACGGGTTAAGTGGCCCTCTGCTGAGTTCCCACAGCCCACAGGGCTACCAGACTGAGGAAGTCCTGACCACAGTATTCTACGGCTTTCTACTTTCCATCTAGCGTAAGAGCAGAGGCTGTGCTTTCTCCTTTGTATTCCTGGCTGCTGGTAGGTTCCTGAACCTGTGTGGATGCTTGCTCAGGGAATGGGTGCTCATTTCTTCAACATAATATTTTGAGCACTGACAGTGCAATAGCGTATGTGTTTGTTGAATGACCAAATGGTCCTTCCCCGCGTACCGTACTCATCCGGCCATCTCGCTGTGAGTGCTGCTCTCTGTGTACACCTGCGAAGGTGGTGCTTTCTGGAGGACATTCACATCCTCCAGATTGGGACTGGACCAGGGAAGGTTCCAGGCCCAGGCCCTCTGAGTGTGACCCCTTCACTGGTTCCAGATGCCTAGCAGCCTGACTTCTCTCCCTGTTTCCTGAATTCCCCAGGCTCCCCTCAGCCCAGCCCCTCTCCTGAAATAGTTTCTTGTGGCCTCACATTTCATCTCTGCAGAGCACAGTCTCTTTTCTTCAATCTGCCACCGGACGCACCAACTTTCCAGACTAAAAATACCCCTGACATTTTTGAAGGCCTGTTAAGGCGGTAGCTGTTCTCCTGAAGGGAATGAGTTTCTCTGCAAATCAACGCAGGTGGTGCTGCAGTCACAGGCTGAGGGCGGCTACCACAGTCACACCTGGTCACAGCCAGTGGGCCAGCCTGCCGGCTTTCCTGACTCGCCTCCTAGACCTTGAGTTCTTGCAGACCAGGAATCATGCCTGGGCCATCTCCATGTCCCCACAAAGCCTAGCACACAGGAGGGGCTCCACAAATGTTTGTTTGGTGACACATATTAGTTATGAACAGGGACTCTGGAGCTAGATTACTTGGATTCAAATTCTGGCCCTACCACTTGCTTCTCTGGCTCCATTTCCTCATCTGTGAAATGGAAGTAATAAAAGTGCCTAGCTCCTAGGGTTTTTAGGGAGACCAAATGACTTACTGTAGGTATAGTTTCTAGAGTTTGACAATGGTAAGCACAATATAAGAGTAGTAGTAGTAATAGTAGTAGTAGTAGAATTAATATCATTATCTTTATCATCACCAGGAATCTAGTTTTCCTTATCTCTCCACTCTGTTTTCCTCTATGATCTTATTCTCAGGCAGGTTCTCCGTCATGGGGGCAAAATGGTTGCAGCCACTCAACTTGCATCCCATCCCTCAAAAATGCCACTCTAAAGAGAACTTGTCTTTTCCTTCCTCAAAGTTCCAGCAGAAATCCTGGATTAGGATGAGGAACGGGCAAGGATTGGGGTGAAGGAGGTAAGGGGTGCTGTTTGCAGGTGAGGAATGAATGAAGGGCAAGTGGAAACAGCTGCCTCAGACTACAGCAAGCCCGAAGTGGAACATCACCCACTCAAGGTTGCCCTGGATGGTGGCTTTTATTGCACATGACAGCTGCAATGGTGTGGGTATGTGCGTGTCTCTATCACACTGTACGCACAATTAAAGATTGAATATTAGATCTCTCTATTCTTACACACACTTGAGCCTTTCCCTCCCAACATCAGAGAATGGCCCCTGCTCATCTCTCCAACTTTGACTTGTCCAAAGTAATAGTATCCTTAGGGGCAGGCAGTTTGTAATCTATCTGGATCTATACCCACACTTGCTGCATCAGGTCGCACCAAGTGGATTCACTGAACAAACCTGCCTCCATCTTATCCTGCCCCTGGTCTCCTTCTCTCCCTTTAGTTTCTCCTTCTGCACATTGAGCAACTATTCACTTGGCAAGATTTGGAAGTTCATGCTTGTTCACTCTAAGGGTCTCCGCAGCATGAAAAAGTCATGTCATATCTGGTGGGGAGGTGAGGGGCAGGAGGGCGGGTGCTGCAATAGTAAATAGGAAAGTTCCAAAAGAAATACTCCCATAGACTTTGGGCAAAGCCATTCAGCTTCTCAAATCAAGCGACCAGTTGTCTTATTTGATTAGGATTAACAGATTTTCCAAAGATAACCTATTTTGGTTTTATGATTCTATCTCTCCAGGCAGTGTTTACAATACATATTTGCAGAAACAGAGAATGTATGCCAGGAATGAGGCGAGGGCCCTTGCTGGTGCTCACACAGTCTGTCATAAATATAATATTAGGATGACGCCTGAAATTAATGTGAATCATTTCCCAATAAATATAGTCAGTTAGTGAGGTGTTCCAGGACCGCTGATGGGTGATATATTTTGGTAAAATATGGTTTTTTTATCAGTTGGTAACTGGGGTTGTGGGTGCATAGAGGGCATAAATCTCCACAGAAGAAGTATCTTTTATGATTATTCAATTCCACAGTAGCTCTAAAAGCCTAAAGTAGATTCATATTTACAGTTCCTGGAAGCACCTGGTATTTATACATTGGGGGAGGAATTAGTATCAGGGTGCCCTCGTGGAAACCACTGACTTACATCCTTGGAGGACAGGAGAGAGGTGAGAGGACCCCATGCTGGGGTACTCCGTGGGACTGAATTCATTTCATCTGCATTTGGATGTGGAGCAAAGGAAACTGCACACAGCAGTGAAATGAGAAGGGACTGCTACGAAAGTGGTCCTGGCTGGACTGGGCACGGGAGGGACGCAGACATCAGAAATATGGAGTGCTTGGTGGGGTCAGGACCACTGGGCTAGAAAAGGAAAAAAACGTGTAAAGGAGAGGGCTGAAGTCAGCTAGCTAGAGCTGACAGGGGTATATGAGCCCCAATTCCTAAGAGCTCAGACTGCGTGGGAGTGTCCATGTCTCACGTCACCTGCCCAGTCCTCTCAAAGACGGGAGATGGGGGAAGAAATCCTGATCTTGTCACTTGCCATTCATTTCCCTGTGGAAGCCTCACTTACTTAATTTTAAAGTTATCTTTATTGGGTTTTTTTTCCTGCCAACAAAAATGATACAGGTCCACAATCTATTAGCCAAAATTCTAAAGTCCATAAAACTCTGAAAACCTTGAGTTCTTAATGGTAATACATTAAGTGGCAAAACTTGACTTGAAAAGATGTGAGGCTATTTATATTCCTTATTCATCCCACTTTGTAGGAATGTTTATACCTTTCACTACGGAAATATTACTGTGTTTGATTATAAGGGGACTGCCCCAGACCTTGCCGGGAGTGTGAGTTAAAGCATATGGACCCTGGATGCCTTTCAGAAACCCAAAATTCTGAATTCTGAAACACATCTTCCCCAAAGGTTTCAGATAAGGGGTTGTAGACTTGAACTTGTTGGCTGTAATAAAAAAATCAAATGGCATCATGTAGAAAGAGAGAGCCTTAAAGAAACAGAAAAGTGTCCCACTTACACAAAAAGTGAAGCAAAGAATATAAATATTCACAGAAGAAAAAAACAACCAGCCACTAAACTTAGAATTCAACTGCACACATAATTGAAGACGGCAGATTGAAACTTTAATAAACTTCATCTTTATAAAATTAAAAACTGGGAGATTATTTGGTGTTGGTTGAGAATGCGTGGACAGGTATTCCCATCCGTACCGATGACGGGGGCAAGTCAAAATAACTATTTTGGTAGACAATTTGGCAACACCTGTCCACATTTGAAAGCGTCCACATTTGGAGCAGCAATTCTGCTTCTGGGAACTGATCGTGCAACTGGTAATACTCACCTGGCCAAAGATAACTGTTCAGGGATAGTCACTGCATCATAGTTTATAACAGCAAAAAACTAGAAACACTCCAAATGCTAAGTGTCCACAAAGGAGGACTGTTTAAATACCCTTGGAGCATACAGACAATGGAATATTAGGAAACAGTTAAAAAGAATAAAGTAAATCCACACAAACTGCCTTGGAAAGATGCCAATGCTCCATGGACAGAGCAAGCTGTGTGAATCCACAGTTCAGTGTTCACTTTCTAAAAGTATTTATATGCACATTATATATTCATATGTGCAAAGAAAAACTTGTAAAACACTATACCCCAAACTGTGGTCCTACTTCTGTAAGATGTATATGGGCTCAGGGCTTTCTCTACATTGCATTCATTTTTATACATTTTGTAATTACATTGTCTGCAGTGAGGAAAAGGAAGTAAACTATCCCCATAATTCTCTTACCCAGAGATTAGTTTTGTTAAAAATGTGGTGTTCTTCTCCTGTTCCTAGCAGCATTATTCATAATCACTAAAATGTGGGAGCAACCTGGTGTCCTTCAGTGGATGAATGGATAAGCAAAATGTGATGTATACATACCATGGAATATTATTCAGCCTTTAAAAAGGAAGGGGCTTCTGATATATGCTGCAATGTGGATGAACCTTGAGGATGTTATGCTGAGTGAAAAAAAGCCAGTCACAAAAGGACAAATAATGTCTGATTCCACTTATGTGGGTAGCCAAAATCACAGAGACAGAAAGTAGAGTGGTGGGTGCCAGGGACTAGGAACAAGGGGTAGTGGGGAGTTAGTGTTTAATCGGGGCAGAGTTTCAGTTGTATGAATGAAAAGAGTTCTGGGGATGGATGGTAACAATGGTAGCACAACATTATGAATGTATTTAACACCACTAAGCTGTAAAATTTATTTTAGTAAATACAGGTGTTTAAATGTATTAACTTAAAATGGTAAAGATGGCAAATTTTATATTATGTGTATTCTATCACAATTAAAAAGATTTTTTTTTAGAATTTCTCTGTGACTACATCTATATTTACACACATGTATTTATTTTCTGTCTACAAGAATGAGTCTAAATTCTTTTGCAACCTTCTCCCTTCGCATGCATGTCCTGCCCATCTTTCCATGTCAGCACCTGTAGATGTCCCTCCCTTGCATGCCACCGTGCCAATCATCAGTGACACCAGCCACTCGTTGATAGACATCTGGGCTGGTTCCAACTTGGGGGCCTTCTGTTTTGAAAGATTTTTGTCAACCCAACTGAATTTATTAAGTAATAATTAATTCGTTTCCCCATTTTTTATTCATCAAAGACACACAAACTGCAGACCAGGGCTTCCGATTAGCAGGAGGCTCCTGGAGCTCAAAGAATCCCAGCCAAGAACAGAGTAACTGGGTGCGGGGAGGAGCCTGGGGGGCCTTATGGAAGGCAAATGTGCGAATTCCCCTTTTGTGTCAGGTTTTTGCTTTTTTAACACAGGAGCAAACTCAGACCCCAAACAGACAAGGAAGGGATGGCAACAGCACTGGGAGAAGAAAACTCTGATTGGAAGGGTTTTCAAGACAAGGGGAATGGCAGTCAGAAAGGCACAGAGGAAAAACAGAAAATGGGTTAAACTTTCTAAACCTCCTTTTCCTCATCTGTATGATCAGGGGAACTTTTCTTGCCTCCTCATAGTTATTCTAAGGATTTGCAAGCTGACAGAATAGTACGACCTCAGTAAATCCAATATATGGTAAAGAACAACCAAACATGAAGTGGGGCTTCCAGCCTGTGCTATTTCAGCAAATATGGATTGTGTTCAGGGCTGGTTACTGGGGATGTGGAGGTAAGCAAGAGCCAGTTGCTGGCTCCAGGAGCTCAAGTCCTAGCTGTTTCATGTGTGAGGAAAGAGTGATTCCCTCCCAGGAAAATGAGGGGTCATTCCGGAAAGGGAATTGGATGCTGGACAGGACAGGCAACGTAGCCTGGAGAATGCAGGCAGGTAGGGGAAAGGGCTGGGGCTAGGGGCTGCTAATGGGTACAGGGGTTCTTTTGGAGATGCTAGAAGTGTTTTGGAACTAGATGGAGGTGGTGGGTGTACAGCTTTGTGAATATTTTCAACGCCACTGAGTCATATGCTTCATAAAAATCAATTTTTTGTTACGTGAATAACAATAAAACAAAAATTGATGGGGTCATTTCAGGGCAAATGCAGGGAGTCTGGATGCTGATTTACTGGGATTGAATCCCAGCTCCACCACTGCTTAGTGGTGTGAAGAGGGTCATGTTACATAACTTCTTGGTGCCTCGGTTTCCTCATCTGTCAATTGGGGGTAATACACTCCCACCTCACAGGATTGCCAGGAGGATTAAATGATGTCATAGTTGTAAACCTGTTAGCAGAGCCTGGCCTATACTAAGTGATCAACAGATGGAAGCTGTTATTACTATTATTGGTGAGGGGAAAGGTGTTCAAGGCAAGGGGAACAGTTACAGTGAAGGCAGAGAGTTAGGAGAAGATAAGGCCTGGAGGTATGAATTGCAAAATGTTTGGTTGGGCTGGAGATGCTTGTGGGTGTGAAGAGGGGAAGGTGGGAGAAATGAGCCTCTCTCTACATCTAGCTTAACTTGGTAGGAGGGAATTCTGGGAGCCTTCAGATCTCATCTGACCATAGCATTTATTTTAAAGAATAAATATGTAGTTTCCTGGCCATATTTCTTATCAGACAAAGGAAAACAGCCACTGCTGGGACCTTGAATGTATGTGATGTTTTTAAAGGGACTGTGACAAGAGCGAGGTGTCAGGCCAGTTGCAAATTCCTTCTAAATGGCAAGTGCACACAAACTATTTCCTTCAGTCTTTAGAGAAAACTAGTTATGCATTGTGGTTTGTGTAATAAACAGAAGATATTTTAAAAATACACACTGATGGCTATCCTGTTGTTAGAAAAGAAGTCACAGTGCTTTTGGTTTTCTCATAGGCTCCCGGGCTCAGGAGATGCTGGCAGAGCTTTTGGTAGCAGCGCCCAGGGAGGATATATCAAATGTGCACTTAGTCTCCATCTGATATTCTTAAAGGCAACCACATTGGTGGTATATTCCTGTGGGGTGGCAGCTGCAGGATGGGATTCAGGAAAGTTAGGCACCAGGGTCTCTTAGAGAGCATTCTCTAGATCATAAAGTTAGTGGTAATAGATGTTTCATGAGAAAAGACTTCCTGGGTCAATTAAGTTTGGACAACAGGGGGATCAACAAAGTTCCATGCAGGAGTTTCTTTCATGCAGGAGTTGCCAGAGTCTTAAGTATCCTAAGGTTCATTTGACTTTCCCAGGAAGGTGTAGAGGATTCAGTGTTCCCCAGATTGATTGGCACAAGGGACCCTTTTCCCGCCGGGCAATCTGTAGAACTGGGGTTTCAGGGATTGTGGTTTGGGAATCACTAGGTCACAACTTGCTTTTCAAGTTTACTTTCTTACAAGTGAGAGTACAGCCTGATCATTTTGATTGAACTTAAATGTGTCAATCAAAACATTGAATCAATGTTTATCAATGACTTACTATGTTGGTGTTGGGGATGCAGCCTGGAAAAGACATAGTCTCTGCCCTCGAGAAGAACATAGTCTCATAGGGAGAACACGAGTAATAAGAACAGCCACAGTAATAACTATGATGTAGGTATCACTTATTGAACACCTACTATATGCACTACAGGCACTGTGCTAAATACATGTTTAAACAAGACCACTTAATCATCTCAGTAGGGAGATTAATGTTATTATTACCAATTCACAGCTAAAGACCTGGGGTTCAAAGATAATATGCAACTTAACGAAGGGCACACAGCAAAGAAGGGGCAGAATAAGGCTCTGAGTCAAAATCTCTAGATACTGAAGTGACAGACTTCACACTGTGGGCTCTAAGGACTCTCTGGCCAATGGAGAAAGGCAAAGGAGTTAAGCCATGAGCTGCTAAACTGGGAAGGCACTTCTGGATGCCTTCTCTAATTTGTGGGATGAGGTGGTCATAGCCTGGAGGAGTTCGAGGGTGGGAAGGACCAGTGTCTGGGGTGAGAACTGGGGGAAGACAGAACTCTGCGTATAACTGTCTACGAGGAAGGGAGCAATGGCTATGGGTATCCTAGCCATGGGAGAGCTGGAAAAGGAAGCTTAGGATGATGGAAAGGAGGAGGCTTGGAGGCACAGTGGCAGGAACATGGACTGGAGCATGGGGGGAATCAGCCTCTTCTTTGGACCGTGCTCCAATTTACTGTGCAGGATTGCATAGGTCACCTACCCTCTCTGATTTAGATAGGTTTTAACATCACACACCACTCTTGTACTAATTATATAATTATGAATCTACTTCTTCCAAAATATAGTCCCTTTCAAGAGCAAGGTAAAACCTCAATTCATCTTATTCCCAGTGCATGGTATAGTACCCAGCACATTTTAGGTTCTCTAGAAATGTTTGTTGATTGAATGAGTGAAAAAGTAGGTGAAGCTGTAAAAAGAAGAGTTTGAGTGTGGTTGATTTAAGTGGTACCAGTATAAAAGCCCCTGAGACATATTTTCCCAGCTTTCCACTAATATACCTAAGAAGGCAGCAAGAACTGAAAGCTCACAGTGCTGACAACCAAGACTGACAGAGGCCTGTTGCCAGATTCTGGGAGGAATTTCCATAAATACAAGGCAGATGGAGCTGGGTTGAGATAAACAATTGGGAGCCTTTTCAAGGTTTATCTTCTGAAACAGGGCACCCCTCCAGGACAAATGGAGGTAGGAAAAGACTCAACTCCTTTCCCACTAGCAACCCCTGACTCTGAGACCTGGTGTTTGTGCCAGCTAGAAAACTGGGGTCAGAGGAAAGCAAGGGAATTTTCTCCACTGCATGGGGGACAGTTCTGTAGGCAAAGTACTATTCCTTCTTGCTGACCCTTATGTTACCATATAGAGACTGAAATTTCCAGAAAGTAATTGGTTGCTGGGGATGGAATGGAGGGAAGAAGGTCAAAAGCAGTTTGTTTTCTGAGAGCAATGGCAACCAGGAACGCTATAGGTGAGGGAGAAGTTGAGATGTGCTGGGGATTGTAATATTCGATGTCCTCCCTTAGTTCTTTATGCCAAGGAATGAGTTATGCAGTGGGACAGAAGAGGAGTCCTTCTCAGTCCAACAGATGAACTCAGTAATAGATGAACACCTGGCTCATACTTGCTCTAGTTGCTATACAGACAAACTGGCCTTCCCCTCCAGGTGTAGATTATAAAGCAGTGGGAGTTAGGCCAGTAATTTAGTGGACAATGAGAGGCAATGAGGACAATTTACACACACTGCCTATTGGCAAGCACAGGACCTGGATAATAATCAGCAGATTCAAGGATGAATAAACATAAGTAAATCAACAGGGGGTATGAAAAAACAGTACATAATGAAGGAAAGGAAACATTTTTCTAAAAGGAAGAACCTACCTTTGGAAAAAAAAAATGTCTGTAATGTCCCAGAAAAAAAAAAGAAAACTTGTTTTGCATACTACATACAGTATAAAAAGGCATAATTTCAGTAAAACAGGAACAGCCATTTCTAAGGAAAGTGCAGACAGAAATCAAAAGAAAAAGAAAACTAAAATTGCAGTGACAGAATTTAAATCCCCAGTGGATTTGGTTAAAGGACAGAATTGACCCTTGTAGAAAATCAAAATTGGTAATGTGGAAGACAAACTTGAGAAGCTCTTATAGAATCAAGAAGAGAAGGGCAAGATGGTGAAAATTATGAGCAGAAAGATTATTTATGAATAGAGTCTGCTTAAGGATAATAGGTATTCACAAGGGAAAATAAGAGAAAAATAATAAGTGAGGACAAAAATCATAGTAAGCAGAAAGAAGGCAGCATGAGAGATGAGACAGAGGCCTCCTCCTAAAACCACATATAATATGAAAACATAATTAATACAACTAATCCTGAAAGAGCAACAGGAAAGAAGGCTGCACCAGAATGCATACACCTGGAGAAAAGAAAAGACCTCACAGAACAGGGTAACAAACCAAAGCTGTGATCCGGTGGGACTTAAGCCCTTCCTCCACCCCAGCTCACCAGTGGGAGGAAGAGAAACAGAGCTGGGAGGGAGTGGAAGCCTGGGACTGCTGAACACCTAGCTCAGGAGATCTGTTCTGGGAGAGCAAACATACATTGCATGGTGCTCTGGTGATTAGTGAGGTTGGAAAGCTAAAACAGGTAGAATACTTGGAGAGACTGAGATTCCAGCTGCTTGTGGAAAGCAGGGATCCATATCTGGCTGCTCTGGAACAAAAGAAAGGGGAGCAGTCTGAGAGACTTCCTAAGAGCAAGAGGGCTGCTAAAGGGGCAAGGATTGCACAGAGCTTACTACTCAGGAGAAAGGACAGGTAGACAAAACTGTCTGGGTGCACTCTGCCCAGCAGGTTGGGTTCATTGAGGAGCTTCAGGGGGTCTATCCCCCTGACTGGATATGCAACTCCAAGGGCCACTACCATGAGATGCAGCCTGCTGCACCCTCCTCTTGGCAAGCCCACCTCTGGCTCACAACCCAGCAACCCCTGCCCTGGCATCAGGCCAGCCAAAGGGAAGCCCCACCCACAGCAACTAAACTACAAAGCAGAGGCTAATACCTGTGTGTTTGGTGCAGTGGTTCTGGCAGTGGAGACAGGCATAGCATCCAGGAAGTACCAACAGCTCTTTCTTCCCCCCAGGCACCAACACTGCTCCCCTGCAATCACCGACATTGCTCCAGGGGCTGAGCTGCTCCAGAGAGTAGAGCTTCTGGGCACTAGAGGGTGCCACATACAAATATGAAACATCAAAGGAACCTGGTTCAAACCAAAATCATACAAACACCAGAAAAAGAGTCAAAGGAAACAGATCTCATCAATCTTCCTGAAAGAGATTTCAAAATAAAAGTCATGAACATGTTCATGGAGGCACAGAAAAATACTCAAGAACTCATAAATGAATTCTGGTCAGAGATTCAATCATTAAGGAATAATGAGGGTTTTAAAGGACACCCTTTAAATGGAGGGTTTTAAAGACAGACTAGATATGGTGGAGGAGACGATAAATGAAACAGAAATTAAAGAAGAGGAATACAAAGAAGCTGAGGCACAGAGAGTAAAAAGGATCTCTAAGAATCAAAGAATATTGAGAGAATTGCATAACCAATCCAAATGGAACAATATTTGCATTATAGGGGTACCAGAAAAAGAGAGAGAAAAAGGGATAGAAAGTGTCTTTGAGAAGGTAATTGCTGAAAACTTCCCCAATATGGGGAAGGACATAGTCTCTCAGGGAATAGAGGTAAACAGATCTCCCAAAACAAGGGACCCAAGGAAAACAACACCAAAGCATATAATACTTAAAATGGCAAAGACCAAGGATAATGACAGACTATTAAAAGCAGCCAGAGACAGAAATAAGATCACATACTAAGGAAAACCCATCAGGCTATCATCAGACTTCTCAGCAGAAACTTTACAGACCAGAAGGGAGTGACATGATATATTTAATGCAATGAAGCAAAGGGCCTCAAACTAAGAATACTCTATCTGGCAAGATTATCATTTAAATTTGAAGGAGGGATTAAACAATTTCCAGATAAGCAAAAGCTGAGAGAATTTACCTCCCACAAACCCTCTCTACAGTGTATTTTGAAGGGACTGCTATAGAAGGAAGTGTTCCTAAGGCCAAATACCTGTCACCAGGGGTAATAAAACTACAGTTAAGAAAGTAGAACAATTCATTACTAAACAAATGCAAAATTAAACCAACTACGCTCAAAGTCAGTTAAGGGATAGACAAAGAGTACATATGATACCTAATACATAAAGAACAGAGGAGGAAGAAAAAGGAGGAGAAAAAAAGAACTTTTAGATTGTTTTTGTAATAGCATATTAAGTGAGTTAAGTTAGACTCTTAGATAGTAAGGAAGTTAACCCTGAACCTTCAGTAACCATGAATCTAAAGCCTGCAATGGCAATAAGTACATACCTATCGATAATCACCCTTAGTGTAAATGGTCTGAATGCACCAATCAAAAGACACAGAGTCACTGAATGGCTAAAAAAACAAGATCCATGTATATACTGCCTACAAGAGACTCACTTCAAACCAAAAGACATACACACACTAAATGTGAAGGGATGGAAAAAGATATTTCATGCAACTAATTGGGAGAAAAAAGGAGTTGTAGTATTTGTATCAGACAAAATGGACTTCAAAACAAGGAAGGTAACAAGAGACAAAGAAGGACATTACATAATGATAAAGGGGTCAATCCAACAAGAAGATATAACTGTTATAAATATCTATGTGCCCAATACAGGAGCACCTACATATGTGAAACAAATACTGACAGAATTAAAAGGGGAAATAGAATGCAATGTATTCAATCTAGGAGACTTCAACACTCCACTCACTCTGAAGGACAGATCAACCAGACAGAAGATAAGTAAGGAGACAGAGGCACTGAACAACACATTAGAACAGATGGACCTAACAGACATCTACAGAACTCTACACCCAAAAGCAACAGGATACACATTCTACTCAAGCACATATGGAACAAGTTCAAGAATAGATCACATACTAGGCCACAAAAAGAGCCTCAGTAAACTCAAAAAGACTGAAATTGTACCAACCAGTTTCTCAGATCACAAAGGTATGAAACTAGAAATAAATTACACAAAGAAAATGAAAAATGCCACAAACACATGGAGGTTTCATAACATGCTCCTAAATGACCAGTGGATCAATGACCAAATAAAAACAGAGATCAAGCAATATATGGAGACAAACGTCAACAATAATTCAACATTGCAAAATCTGTGGGATGCTGCGAAGGCTGTGCTAAGAAAGAAAGTATACTGCAATAGAGGCCTACCCCAGGAAAGAAGAACAATCCCGTACGAATAGCCTAAACTCACAATTAACAAAACCAGAAAAAGAAGAACAAAGGAGGCCCAAAGTCAGTCAGAGGGACATAATAAAGATTAGAGTGGAAATAAATAAAATCGAGAAGAATAAAACAATAGAAAGAATCAATGAAAGCAAGAGCTGGTTCTTTGAGAAAATAAACAAAATAGATAAACCTCTAGCCAGACTTATCAAGAATAAAAGAGAGTCTACTCACATAAACAAAATCAGAAATGAGAAAGGAAAAATCACTACAGACACCACAGAAGTACAAAGAATTTGAAATTTTACTATGAAAAATTATATGCTAACAAACTGGATAACAGAGAAGAAATTGACAACTTTCCCTCTTCAACAGCTGGTGTTGGCAAAACTGGACAGCTACATGTAAGAGAATGAAACTGGATTATTGTCTAACCCCATACACAAAAGTAAACTCAAAATGGATCAAAGACCTGAATTTAAGTCATGAAACCATAAAACTCTTAGAAAAAAACATACGCAAAATCTCTTGGACATGAACATGAGCAACTTCTTCATGAACATATATCCCCAGGCAAGGGAAACAAAAGCAAAAATGAACAAGTGGGACTATATCAAACTAAAAAGCTTCTGTACAGGAAAGGACACCATCAAAAGAATAAAAAGGCATCTTACAGTATGGGAGACTATATTTGTAAATGACATATTCGACAAGGGGTTAATATCCAAAACATATAAAGAACTCACACACCTCAACACCCAAAAATCAAATAACCTGATTAAAAAAATGGGTGGAGAATATGAAAAGACAATTCTCCAAAGAGGAATTTCAGATGGCCAACAGGCACATGAAAAGATGCTCCACATCACTAGTTATCAGGGAAATGCAAATAAAAACCACAATAAGATATCACCTCACATCAGTTAGGATAGCCAGCATCGAAAAGACTAAGAACAACAAATGCTGGAGAGGATGTGGAGAAAGAGGAACCCTCCTACACTGCTGGTGGGAATGTAAGCTAGTTCAACCATTGTGGAAAGCAGTATGGAGGTTCCTCAAAAAAATAAAAATACCATTTGACCCAGGAATTCCACTCCTAGTAATTTACCCAAAGAATACAAGTTCTCAGATTCAAAAAGACATATGCATCCCTATGTTTATCACAGCACTATTTACAATAGCCAAGATATGGAAGCAACCTAAGTGTCCATCAGTAGATGAATGGATAAAGAAGAGGTGGTACATATACACAATGGAATACTATTCAGCCATTAGAAAGAAACAAATTCTACCATTTGCAGCAGCATGGATGGAGCTGGACAATATTATGCTCAGTGAAATAAGCCAGGCGGAGATAGACAAGTGCCAAATGATTTCCCTCATTTGTGGAGTATAACAACGAAGCAAAACTGAAGGAACAAAACAGCAGCAGACTCACAGACTCCAAGAAGGGACTAGTGGTTACCAAAGGGGAGGGGTGGGAAAGGCGGGTGGGGAGGGAGGGAGAAGGGAATTGAAGGGTGTTATATTTAGTACACATGGTGTGCGGGGGTCACGGGGAAGACAGTGTAGGACAGAGAGGGCAAATAGTGAATCTGTGGCATCTTACTACACTGATGGACAGTAACTGCAATGGGGTAATATGGGTGAATGTAGTAACCACATTGTTTTTTCATGTGAAACCTTCATAAGAGTATATATCAATAATACCTTAATACAAATATTTTTAAAAATCATAGGAAGCAATCTGGGCCAGGAAAATATGGCCCAAGTATACAGAAAAAAATCATTTATCATATTTCAGGCAAAATTAAGCACATGTATTTCTTGTTATCTATTGCTTTGTAACAAACCACATTAGTTTATTATCTGTGGTGCTCTGGGCTGAGCTGGGTAGTTCCCACTCAGGGTCACTCATGGTTGCAGTCAGCTGGTGGCCAGAGCTGTGTCATTTCCTTTTTCACTTGCATGTCTGATACCTGGTCTGAGATGACGGGACAGCTGGGATCTGTGCATCTCTCTCTCTTCATACAGCCTCTGCATAGCTTCATACTCAACTCCTTCCCCACTAGCAACTTCATACAGCTTGAGCTTCATACATCTCAAGCTAGCTTGAGCTTCCTCACAGCATGGCAGTCTCAAGGTTATTGGATTTCTCACAGGTGGCTAGCTTCCTCCCTAGTGAACACTCTCAGAGGCCCAGAATGAAGCTTTGGCTCTTCTTTTGACCTGACCTTGGAAGTCACAGTCTTCTCCACTTCCCTCTACTGGCCAAATCAAGGGAGGAAAGAGATTCTACTTCTCAGTCTAGGAAAGGTTTTTGTGCACAATGAAGGAAGGAATTGATGGGGGTCATCTTAAAAACAAGTTCCCACACACACTGACATACCCTTGAAAATATCTGAAGGGAAAACCTGCAGGGATCCAGATTGCAAAATACAAGTTACCTGAGAAAAATTAAAATCAGATCCCTCATATGCAACCCTAACTGCTAAAAAACATTCTCAGAATTATGAAGGAAAAATATGTGACCCAGTAATTGTATATGTGGTCAAATTATTACTCAGGTGTGAAGGCAGTGAAAAGACATTCTCAGATAACCAAGGGCAAAAAAAATGTAACATTCATGTGGTCTTTTTGAAAAAGCTACTTGAAGATGTACTCCAGTCTACCAAGAAGTGAATCCCCATCAGGCATCAAAGGATGCCTGAATTGGAAAGTCAGCAAACTGAGTTTTCTCTGTGTCATGACAATATTTCCACAGAGCAAAGTTGCTCAATATTTGGTGGTGATCTAATAAAGAATAAATGGAGGCTGAGAAATTTCTGCTGTAGAATCTGTACAATTGCTTCCACTACTCTCATGTGCTCAAGACACCATGTATTTTGTCAGGAGATGCATGGAGGAAATATCTCTATGGAGCTCAGAACAACACCTTGATGCTAGTAGAGGAGGAAAACACTATGGAGCCTCTAGACCAGGGGTCCCAGGCCCCAACACCTGCTGGGTCCAGTGGGAATTATCAGAAGATAACGTGAGTCAAGTCTAAGAAAGAATTGGGGAATTGAGCCCCTTGATGTCCATTTTTTAAAATTAAGGTATCACTGATATACAATCTTCTGAAGGTTTCACATGAGCGACATTGTGGTTTCAATATTTACCCATATTATCAAGTTCCCCCCTGCCAACTCCATTGCAACCTTGATGTCCATTTTCAAGATGAGAAAACAAAGGCTCAAAAAGGGGAGTGACCTGTCCCACATCTCAAAGTAATTTGGATCAGGACAGCTTCTTCGTTCTGGAAGCTTCCTGAAAGGAATCTGACAGGGTTGCCAGCCCATTCAGAAGGCAGGAGACATCTGTGTTTCTAAGGAGTAGGGGTGGAAGCAGCCATTGGCGGGGGGTTCACTGGCCTGCAGTCACTCACCAAGGCGAGGAGAGATGTCTGTCCCTCGGCAGGGCCCACCATGCCTTCTCTGCCTCACTCCTTCAAGTCTGTTTCTTCATTTCCTCCCTTCCTACCTCCGTTCCATCCTCTCCCTGTCCATTTCTTCCTTTCCTTTTGTTCCCTTCTCTCTCTTCTATGCTATAAGCTCTTAGTGAGCGCCTACTGTGTTCACATCACCAGGCTAGGCCCTCAGAGTGACGTAAGGGATCTTCTCCCATTGCAGCTTCCAGATCAGCAGCAATAGGGTTTTAGAGTAAACAAGTACAATGAGTTTCTGCAAGGCTAATGGTAATAACCCTCTAGGCACAATCGCAAAGAATTAGCTGGAAAACTACTCCAGTCTTTGAACTTTGATCCTCCTCAGTTATTTTGACTCTGAAATACTGTCATTTACACTTAAGAAAGAGCTGGAGAGTGGGAGCTGAGATGTGGCCTTTTGCTGGGCCTGTAACAGGTAGGTGGCCTCAGGTAAGGCAGGATCAGACGGAAGGCTCACTCGTTTTTGCCCCGGGGCTCATCCCTGGTGGCAGTTACAGCCAGGAGTCTCCTTCCTCCACCAAGGCCACACAGGCTGGGGGCTCAGGGCAAGGAAACCCTCCATGCTGGGACCTTGGACCAGGCTTGCATTTACACCTTTACACAAAACTACAGCCTCTCCAACTCCAACTTGAGGGCCTCCTCCTTCTGCCCAGCCCCCTACCCCAGGGAAGCCAACCCTAGAGCGCCAAATGCCTGCGTTGTTCTCAATGTTTACACAACTTCCCACAAGAATGAGAGGCATTTTTTTCCCCATTGGGGTCTTGATTTGCTGACTCTGTTCAAGTGGCCTGGCTAGACAGCCTGGTGGCAACTTGGTGATTTATATAAGCTCTGACCCAATTAGAGCCAGGGATAAAAGCTTCCATCACTGCCTCGTCATGATGCAGGGGTGGGATTAAGTGTCTAGGGTTGGTTTGGGTCCTCCATGTGCTTTCTTGGTGAAGACCATCATTTTAATGATCACTATTTTCCTCTTAAGTTTGTATAAATAATTTTATGCTTTTTACAGCAGTCAAAACTATGAGATACAGACACTACGTTGAGTGAAAGAAACCAGACACTGTATGAATTAATTTATGTGAAGGATGAGAACAGGTGAAATGAATCAAAGTCAAAATAATTCCCTCTGGTAACATGAGGGTGGGCTGGTACATGATGTGAGGGTACCTTCTTGGGTGGTGGGTATGTTTTGTATCTTAAGCAGAGTGGTGGCTATAAAGGGTTATACATTTGCTAACATTCATTGAACTGGACACATATGAAGTGTGTTTTTTACATGCATTATACCTTAATTTAAAAAAATACATGATGGCTAGTCTTTTCCAATGCAAGTTAGTACTCAAACTTCTCTATTTTCTACTGTCCTCTGTACTGTTGGCATTGCTTTTTTGGCAGAAAAATGTTGACCTTTGCTACTGTCTACGTATTTTTATGAAACACTGTTAAATTACTTTTCTAGATGGCCTGCCCCCATCACATCATTCCCCATTAGAGCTCATAATCCAGAAGGGAAGCTAAGACTCATACTCAAGTAATAGCAATGGAGAGTTTCAGTGGGAACTGAGGGAGGTGGTGAGAAATTCTAAGAAGGAATGTGAGAATGTAAATAATGTTCTCAGCACAATTACTCCAGTCTAGCTGGAACAAAGGAAGAACAAACTGGAGTCAGACATGGAGCACTTGGAGGCCAAGTTATAGTTTGTTTTAGTAGGCAATGAGGAGCCATTGGGGTTTTTTGAGCAGCAGAAGAGCACAATTAAACCCACATTTCCCAAAGAAAAATTTGGTGGTGTGACCAAGATGAGGCAAGGCCTGAAGGCTTTGACACCAGTGCAAAGGATACTGCAATAGTCCAAGCAACAAATAATAGGGCTGGAGATAGCAGAAACACTGGTGATAGAGGCAGTAATCAAAACTTGTTCATAACAATAAATAATAAAATAAAAAGTAAATAAATTTAAAATAATATGACCAATGGGTACAGAGGTCAAGGAGGAGAAAGGACTTAAAAAAGAAGAGGAAGCAAAGACATGGCAGCTGGGAACATGGGCTCTGGAGTGAGACTTCCTGGGCTTGAGTCTTAGCTCCCCTGACACCCCAGATGTTGATCTTAGGCAAGTGTCTCAACCTTGCAAAGCTTTCATCTTCTTGTCTTTGAATTGATGATAATAAGAACACCTGTTGCATAGGATTAAATGAGATGAGATCCATATGCACTATAATCATGTCTGCGACTCATTAAATCTTCAGTAAGCGAGACTTAGATAATTATTTTCATTATCATTATAATTATTCAGGAGAATATTAAGAGTGGCGAAAAGACAGCCAATAGAGGGAGAGTGAAGGGATGAAAGGAGATGAGTTCAGTTTTCTTTTCAGCAGAAGCTTTAAGAGCAAGCACATGGTTTCACATGTTCTTTTTTCCTATTTTCCCAGATAGCAGTCACTCTGTTGGCCTGGATCCTAACAAGAAGATGACATGGAACAGAGCCACAACCTGCCCATGACTGACGTGAACATGAGTGAGAACTAAACCTATGTTGTGGTGAGCCATGGAGATTTAGGAGATGTTTGTTGCTGCAGCATAATCCTACTCACCTGACTGTTACAGAGGGTGAAGGAATTGCCCAGTGACCCTCAGCTATGATATAAATATGGTTAAAGCAGAAAACTCCCACAGGTTCCTCCAGAAAGACTTACAAATAAAACAAGGCTCCAATCCTTTCCATCATAACAATAATCATAGCGTCAGACTGTTAGTACACGCTGAGGGGGATAATTTGGGTGGAGTGGGAAGATGCTCTGTACCCAGTATTTTACTGTTAAGGGCAAATTTGCAGAGATTTGGAAAATTGGGTGGTGTGTAGAGTAAACATACTGAGCAAGTTTTCAGCTACAACACAGCTGAGCTCAGGGGAATGGGGTTTGATAGTTAGTGTCAGCATAATGAATTTTTAAAAATGCTCAAGAATGTCTGCGAAACACTGTCAAGTAAAAAATTGTGCCTGCGGGTTTTTTTTAAAAAGCAATTTCCCTAGCCACCATGGCTAATAATATCTCATTTTGTTAACTCTGAAAGGTCTTTTTAAAAATATTGTGTCATTTCCAGCTGAAACTCTTTCAGTGACTTCCCATGGCCTTGAAGATCAAATTAAAAAATGTTAAGTGAACTATAAGGAACTTTCATGGCTGGGCTCTGCTTTCCTGTCCAACTTCGTCCCTGACCACCCTCCCTTACCATGCTACGATCCCACTACTCAAGGACTGAAAATGTGCAGTACAAGTCACATCCATTTTTCCTCTGAGCCTTTGCATGTGTTGTTCCCTCTGTCTGGAACATTCTTCTGACCATTTGGAAAGGATTCAGTTCATGCAAAGGGCACCAGCAAAGCAGATGCTGCAAATGTTTGAAATAATTTCAGTGTTTATCTTTTTCTGAAAAAGCTTTGAACATGAGGAAAATCACAATGTTTTTTAGAGTTCCCTTGTAGTTATTTTGCTGTTTAGCATTATTTTCTTTTGAGTCCCACACAGGGCTGCATCATAATGTCTTCCAGATGTAAATCTAAGGTAAAGGTCTTAACCTGACCCAATTTCTGGCTGTCTCTGGCTAGTTTTTCTTTTCACATTTTAGAGTAAATGTAAATTCCCCCAGGAAACCTTCTGTAGCTATTGCCCACTCCCATCAAGGTTAGTAGCTTTCCTCTAGTTACCAGAGCCCCTGATACTTCCCTCCAAGGCCAAGATGATCATGCAGTAATTTTTACCTAGTTATGTTACCAACATAAACCCCAGGAAGGTAGAGACATCATGAGTTACTGCATTTCCAACAATTAGCTCAGTGCTTGGCACATACTAAATGCCCAATAAACATTTTACTGAATGTTAAGACTGAAATACACATTTCCACCTCAACCCTGGGCAAGGTCCCAGTGCCTGATTTGGGGATAAACTGATGTGGCTGATCACATTTGGCAATCAGTTTTCACCAACTGGGGTGTTAAATTCAAAGAGAAGGTGTGAGTTGTTTGAAGTAGGCATTCACCTCTCAGAACTCACCTGTTTTTTTAATGTGATAAAATATATAAACATAAAACTGGACATTTAGCCATTTTTAAATATACATTTCAGAGATGTTAAGTACATTCACAATGTTGTACAGCCATCACCACTATCTATTTCTAAACCTTTTTTCATACTAAATAAAAACTCTGTGCCCATTAAGGAATAATTCCCCCCACACCCCTTCCCCCCAGCTCCTGATAACCTCTAGTCTACTTTTTGTCTCTATGAATTTGCCTATTCTGGACATTTCGTATAAATGGAATCATGTAATGTGTCCTTTTGTGTCTGGCTTCTTTCACTTAGCAGGTTTTCAAGGTTTCCAAGTTGTGGCATGTGTCACTACTTAATTCCTTTTAATGACTGAATATTATCCCATGATATAGATATATTGCCTGTTGTTTAACCACTTACCAGTTCATGGGATGCTTCCACCTTTTGGCTACTATGCATAATGCTGCAATGAGCATTGGCACAAAGGATCTCTTTGAATCTCTGTTTTCAGTTCTTTTGGAATTGCTGGATCATCTGGGAATTCTAGGTTTCCCATCCCCCTATTTTCAAGTGACAATAGTATTGTTTGTGGAACTTTGGCTATTGGCTGGGACTTTTATCTACAACAACTCATTAGAGCTTCTGGCAACTTTTCCCTGTACATACATTTATGGAATGTATGGAAACTGAGGCCTAGTTAGCTGCTGCAACTTGCCCCAAACTATACACATAGTAAGCAGCAGAACAGGGATTTGAACTCCAGAGTCTCTGCTCTTTTAAAACCAAAGAGCCTTTCTCCCAAATTACAGGGTGGTCGGGGGTGGGGGAAATGGAAGGGAGGTGGACAAGACTCCCTTTCCAAGAGTGCTGTTCATCCAGCAGTTACCAGGAGTAAGTGAAAATCTTTGCCTGTAGTCCCAGAATTTAAATTTGTTTGAAGGTTTTATGCTGTTTTGATATGAACATCACCATTTGACTACTTTATATAAGAGAGGAGAAAGTTGGTACTATCTTACAATAAGAGCAACATTCATTACCAAAAATCGCAATGAAAGCAAAGCAAATAAGTGAAAAGAAGAAAACTTAAAAAAAAACCCAACAACTAAGTTCCACCTACACAGAAGCTATTACTACTAACACCTTGGTGTTAATGATTCTTCCAAACCCTCTTCTAGGCATATGCAAATATATGGTGATTTTTTTTTCAATGAGATCATACAGTATATACCATTTCTTAACATTTCCATTTAATATGTCAGAACTGTATTCCATGTTAACAGGTATATCTCTCCAACAGAAATATGTAGTTACCTGGTACTTCATTCATTCCCTCAGCAAGTGACCTAAAATTGTGCCCCAGAAAGCCTTTAACTGAGCCTCTATGATTGTATATAGGTTCTTCCCAACTTTCTACTAGGATAAAGAACACTGCCCTAAATATCCTCATAGTTAAACCTTTGTACAAATCCTTTGATCATTTCCTGGAAATAAATTCCTAGACATGGAATTGTTTGGCCCAAATCAAACACCTTTCAAGCTTCTGAAACTCTCTTAAGGCATTTTTGGTCGTCAGGAACAGACACCTACTTGAACTAGCTCCAGTTGAAAGTGGATAATTAAATAGATGTGGCTGCAGGCAGGAAACTGAGGGTTCCTAGCAGCTGAAGTCAGAAGTATATGGCCTTTCCATAGCTGCTCACTGACTTGACTCCACCATCAGCTCAGTCTTTGTTTCAGCTTTATCCAAATTCTCATGGAAGAGGGCCTCTGGTTGTTGTAGCCTCAGCCTATGGAACTGGCTGCCCTGGGTCACAGAGCTTTATGATCCAGGTGGGGCCTGCCTGGAGCCAGTTAGGAGCAGGGAGGCCCGCCTCGAACTGTCACATAACTGTATTGTAATAACAGTTTAAGAAAAGAAATGTGTCAATAGAAAAAAAAAATAGCCTCCTTTTCCTTTGTAAATGGATCTCAGAACTTAGATCAGCCAGAATTCTTTTGGTTGTAAGTGACAGAAACCCAGTTCAAGCAGGCTTAAGCGTGAGGATTTAGAAGAGAATTTGGAAGAATCATTAGGATTAAGGTATTACTAGTAATAGCTTCATATGACTCGGAAATTCAGGCTAGATCTGTCACGGAACACAGCTGGCTCCAAGAGGTCTCCAGTGATACCAAGACTCTTTCCTTCTCTCTCTGCTCTGCTGTCTTCTGCAATGGAGTCATTTGCAGACCATCTCTCTCCAGGGCAAGGTGTGATGGCCACCTGCAGTTCCTGGCTTATTTTCTACCACTGTGGCAACCCCAGCAGGTTTCTACGAATTCCAGCCCAAGTCTCAGAATTTACTCTTATTGGACAAACACGACTGAACTGATTGCCAAGGTCAAGGGAAAGGAATATTCCAATGGGCTAGGTTTAGGTCCTGGGATTACCCCTAAGGCTGGGCAGTGGAATCATCCCCACTTGAGCCACATGAGAGTAGGTGAGTAGCGAAGAGGAGTGGGGTGACTCCCAGAAAGAAAATCAGGCTGCTTTTGCCCAAAGAAGGGGAATGGTGCTGGGCAGGAAGCACCAACAGGTGTCACTACAGAAATGCAGTCGGCTTCTGTCTTGTTACAGTGAAAGGGATGGCTCCTATTGAGCCATCCCGACATTCTTACTGCCCCCAAATGACAAATAGGGGGTTTTGTGAGCTTCCTGAAGATGCGGCACTGTCCAGTGGAACTCTCTGCAGTGGGAGTATTCTGCATCTGTGCTGTCTGGTCTAGAAGGACTAGCCACAATGTTGCTATTGAGCACTTGAAATGTGACTAGTGGGACCAAGAAACCAAAATTTTGATTTTAATAAGTTTTAATTTAAATAGCCATATGAGGCTAGTAGCTAAGTAATTGGTTAATACCGAATAAAAGCCTGCTAAATTTTTCTGTTAGCATTGTGAAATGTGAGGTCTTCAGGGCATCCTGACTTAAGGGAAAGAAACTCTCTTGTCCTTGTCTGCTGGCAGGGAAACTTTCTGTCTCCAGGAGTTTTTCCATGAGAGCAATGGGAGGTCTGCGCTGTGTCCATGGGACCGGCGGAGAATGTGGCGCCTTGTAATGAAATAACTGAAACATCATTGTGACTGTAGAATCAAGGGTCTTCCCTCCTTATCTCCAAAGCGCCTGTGTTTTACATGAAAAAGCGTTTCTAATTAATAGGCCAGCCCCTCTTGAGTTTGATAAAAACAGAGGAGAAAAGGATTTGATTAACCCACAATCTTTTCAATTTGGCGTGTTCTGCATGAGCGAAGTGTGTTTTCTGCAACGGAGCCAAGCCTGGCCCGTCCTGGTTTACCGCGATAACATTCTTCCCTTTGTGCAGCTCTGATTTGCCCCCAGCCTGCCAGGAGAGGTTGGGATGAAGAGATTCTCAGAGGTAATCTCCAGCACAGCCTGCAAGGGTGATCTGGATTCTCATGCAGACGGTGGCTACCCAAGAGGGGAAAGATGACAAAGGCTTCCATTGTCCCTAAGTGAGAGAGTTTGTTCAGTCCCTAGCCTAAGGGTGGGAGGTTTGGGCTGAGCAGGGATGGGAAGAACCATGCAGAAGGGGATGCTCAAAGTCAAAAGGTCAGGGATGAAGATAGGGTGGAAGGGGGAGAGTCAACGGCAGCAGTATCCAGTGTGATGAGCTGTGTCTGCTGGCTTTCCCAGCTTGGGCTTGGGCCAAAGGAAGCCCTCACTGCCAGGGCAAAAGCAGGTCAAAGAGCAACGTGTTTGCTGAGTAAGGACTCAATTTCATTTTTCTATTTGTCAACACAGAGATGAGAAACTTCTCTCTCCTTCTCACTTAGTGGGACAGGCTAGGTGGCAGAAAATGACTCCCTAGATGGATGTGGTGGTCTTAAAACATGACCACAAATTCTTAGACAGTTCTCCCACTGAGATGGGGAACGGGTCTCTCTGTCCTCTCTGCTTATATCTGAGGCATTTGTGACTGCTTTGCTCAGTGGAGTCTGGAGGAAGTGATACTCTGTGACTTTTGAGGCTGGATCGTAAAAGGTCACCAGCTTTCACCTGATCCACTGGAATCCTCATGACGCTTGGAGGCCTGAGCTACCACATAAGAGGTCACCCAGTTTGTGGCACCTTGTTATGGCAGCCTAACAAACTAATACAGCAGCCTTCCTCAGCCTTATTTTCTTGTTCAGGAGTGCTTTGATCATTTTTGTCAATAGTTTGGTGTGAAAATTTCCAAATATACCGAAAAGAAGGAGCTGTGAACACCCGTGTAGCCACCTTCTACATTCTATAATTTACATTATGTTATGTTTGTTTGATAATATGGCTTTCAACTTTTCCATCCTTTTATCCATTCATCAGTCCATCTTTTTTTTTCTCTCCAAAGTAAGTTGCACAATAATCATACACTTCATCCTTAAAACACTTCAACTAATGTATCATTAACTAGAATTCAGTATTTGTTTCCCCCCTTTTTAGGTGACATTGAAATACAGTGAAATGCACAAATCTTTTGTATGTCATTTCATGAGTTTTGGCAAATATCCAATTAGACCACATAACCCAAACCCCTATCAAGTCACAGATCATCACCGATCTCAGAAAGTTCCTTCATGCTATTTCTACTCATACCCACACCTGCTTTCCCAAGAGGATACTACTGTTCTGATTTCTCTCAATATAGGTTAGTTTAGCCTATTCTAGAACTCAGATTGTGGGATAAATGACAGAATTCCCAGAATCCCCTGCCTAGCCTTAGTTCATTTACAGATCAGTAGGTGTTTACCACCACAGAACCTCCCTATAATCTGGGGCAAGGGGTGGAGAGAAACAGCCATTCTCTCCTCCCCTCCGTTTCTGGTATGTAATTGGTCTGGCATCTGCCAGTCACCAAGGGAGTTACTCCTGGAAGGGGCAGGAGGGGAGTGAGCATGCCCTGGCTGCAGAATGGAAGCCATGACCAGAGGAGATGCATGGTGCCAAGCCTGGCCTGTGAATTTGAGCAAGCTGTGAGCAATTAAAATGGTTTCTTCCAACTTACTCTTTCCCTTGACTTATTTTGCTTTCACCAGTTTCATAGAGGATTCGCCCAGGGCCAGGAACACCCTTCCCCTAGAGATATAAGATATATGGAATCATGTGGTATTTACTCTTTTGTGTAAGGCTTCTTTCACCCAATATCATATTTCTGATTGATTTGTATTTTAAGAAAGCTATAAGAATTGGTCCAAAGTGTTTTAGCACCTTGCTGAGAAAAATGAATAATAAATAACAAATAAATGAAAAAATGAATAGTAATATGTGTTCCATCTGCTAGGTGCCAGGCAATGTGCTCGATGCTTGGGATACAATGTTGAATAAAACACAGCCTTTCCCTCTAGAAGTTCACAGGTACCCTAGCTAGAAGGAAGGAAAGGAAAGAATCAAACCAAAGGCTAATTCTGAGTAATAAAGATAAGAATGGTGGAAGGGAGCAAAGGGAGTGGAAGTTTCTTAAACTTGTTTCAGTAATATTGTTCACTGATATTTTTCATTAAACCTATTTCTTTGTTTTATGGAGGTGTTTGTGAAGTCACAGTGCCCTCACTAATTTTGTCAGGGAAGCAGGGAACCCAGTTAAAAATGCCTTCTCAGACTCCCACGTAGCTAGGAATGGCCAGGGAACTTAGTTCTGGCCAATGAAATAGAGGCAAAAGTCTGTTGGGTGGAGTTCCCAGAAAACTCTTTGCTTTCCTAATTAAAAAATGGAGTAACAGGAAGAACAGACATTTAAACAAGCGATACCAATCAAATATGAACAATGGTAAGCTAGAGGAAACCCAGGGGTCTGAGGAAGCATGAAAGAGGGTCTCTGTCCTTATTTTGGTCCCCCAAAAGCAGATCCTGAGGCTAGAATTTGTGAGCACATAGATTTGGGGGAGGTGATAGCAGGATGTGCTGGCAGAAGAGTGAAGTGAAGCAGTTAAGAAATTATTTGCTAATAATGGGTGTGGAAATAAGCAAAGTTTTATGCTGTGGGCAACTGGGGCTCCCCCACCCATCCCAGAACTGTGCAGAACACAGCTCAGAGTCACCTCACTGGGGGTGAAGCTGGGTTATTTATTCATCCCTCTCCTCCCTTGCTGGTTGACAGCAGCTCCTGAGGTGTCAGCTGCTGGGCATTCTGGCCTGTCCTACGTGAAGGCCAAGCAAGCTTTGGCCTCTGAAACAAAGTCCCTAGGCAGGCATTTGGGAGAAACTCTTGTCTTGTCCCAAACCTGTGCAGATAACCTCAGTGTGAGCAGAGGAGCTCTGGGTACCAGCAATGACTGCCACAAGTTCCTCATCTAGTAATGAAGGGTTCAGGAGGCTTCCTGAAGAAGTGGTGCAAAAATGAATCTCTCTTTGCCATGTACTGCTGCAATGTGACAGTATAAAGCAGTCCGTAAGAAAGGCTGATGATGTACTAAAATGCCTAGATATCCTGACATTTGACCTGATGGCTCATTCACAAGGCTAATTCAGGTTGAACCAAAATCCCATAGTGAGGTCCAGGATCGAGGCAAGATCAACACCCACCCCCTTCCAGAAACCTCCGGAACCCAGCCTGTGTGAGGGTTCGGGCAACCAGCAGCCAGTTTCCAACTCCGCCTCGGCTTCCTGCGGTGAGTGCTTCTGTCCTCACTGACACACCGAATGTTCGCCCCCAAATTATTTCTGAGTTCTCCTGGCAGCGGGTCTGCCTCCCGCTTCCCCTCCCCACTCCCTTTGGCAGATCTGTTATAAAATAAGAGGCTCGGGATTATGTCTGTCTGACAACTGAAGAATGAGCAACGGAGCAGATGCAGAGTCTTACAAATCCCGTGAATTATACATGGCCATCTGCAGCCTCGAGCCGTCCAGGATTGCCACCCCGCACCACGGCGTTCCATATGGAGTCATATGTTTTTAGTATCGGAGCCATGCTGTGAACGTCCAGCAATCCATCATGTGGCACATGTGCGATGCAAGCGCCCAAATAAATGTTACCTCAGGCCCAGGAGTGCTGAGCAGCAGAACACCGCGGGCCCACAGCCTCGCCTCCTCAGAAGGGCTGCTGCTGGTATACTTGTTCAAAATTTTAACCATGTTATTAAATCTCTTTCCTACCACTAGGAAGGCAATCCTCACACCCTCCACCTAACAAATGCCCTGAGAGAGGCCTGATTTTAAAATAAAATGTAAAGTCACTAGATTTAAGTCTCATGCTGGTGGATTTTAATGGGATTCTTCGGGGCTGTGGTCTTGTTTCCCACCTCCTTGGCAGACCTGGGCTCCTCCCCAGAGGTGGACCAGAGATCACCTGATTCACCCTGGCCAGAGCTGATTGACACAGGCTGGGGTGCTCTGATCACACCTGGTCCAATCAGATTCTTTCGTCCAATCAGATTTCTTTCAGAGATGCTACTTAGGCTGAATTATGACGTTAAAGAGAGGAAGTTTGGGGCTGTGGGGAAGACTTGTTGTGCCACATGTGTGGGGAGGGAGAGAATCCAGGATGCAAAGAGGGATGGTAAGCAAGAGGGAGGGAGGGAGAGAGGTGTTCTACTCTAGGCCAGTGAGAGTTGGCCTGTGACTTATGCTGTAACTATTAGGAAAGAAGTGCTCTCTTTCTAGAGGAGTCACCAAGTTGGTAAATTGTAAGCTTGGAGCTGTTGGTGGCTGTTTTTGCTATTGTAAGAGAACAATGGGCCAATACAGAAGAAAGGAGGGAGGAGAGATGGGAAACAGGTGGAAAAAGAAGTGAATGACAGCAGGAGAGACAGAGATTGATTAAGTCCAGAGGACATAATGTGAAGCCTGGATCCAGCTATGCCTGAAGTCCTTCCCACCTGGACTTCTTGGTTATATGCATCAATAAATCCCCTTGTTTATGTGAGTCACTGAGTGTTAGGTTCTGTCCCTTGCAACCAAAGGGGTCATTAGTGAAGTAACATCCTGTACACCCCGAACCAGCATCACCTCCTTGAAGCTAAAGGAGAAGGAGAGGCTTTCAGCATAATCAGAGGTAGAGGTTTCCCTGGAGAAACTATTGCAGTTGGTGGTTGGGGAGATGGGCAGGAAACCAGCCTAGGTCATATGACATGAGACTGAATCCTGGGGGTTCTCCCACATCACCAAGAAGCTCTCTCAGTGACCTACGCTTCTGACATGTGTGGACAAGAGCCCTAAGTTGTAAAAGCATGTTCTCATGGCAGTGAGGAATATCAGTTACTATGACAGCAACAGCCAAGAAGACAGGAACAGACCCTTTTAGGCATCTTAAAAAGTAGAACTGAGCCTCAGACGCCCCATGCCTGTGGTTCAGAAAGACCTGGATTTGAATCTCAGTTCCACCACTTCCCAGCCCTCTTTCCTGGTGCCTCACCCTTCTGAGCCTCAGTTCCACATCTGCAAAATGGGGATGATGATGAGTGGTGAGGTATGAATAAAATAAAGTACCACCACCCTGACTGTATACATCCCTGGGGGTACTAGACATGACTGTAGGTTGAATAGAGATTCACTGTTTTTATTTTAATAGTTGTGTTTTTATGTTTAAGGTTATTGTCTCCTTTTGGGAAGTGACAGTGCTTTTTCCATCAATGACAGTGATCTCAAGTTCTTTATCAAATAAATGTATTGAAATAAAAATGGGGCCAATTTAAAGAAAAAGATATGCCAAAAATAATACAGATGGAACTTTCAAAAACTGTGAAGAGAAACTTGAATGACTGTAGTTTGGAAAACACTGAGATAACGCCTGATGCCTGGCATATCGTAGGAGCTCACTAAGTGTATAGATGGAGCTGAGTAGATTTGATCCTGGTTTCAGGTAGCCAGGCCTTGACTGGATGGAAATACATGAGAAGGAAGTCACCAGACATATGTGACCTTGTGGTAGATGCTTTGATGTCTGATAAAGTGCCAGATGCACAGTAGGTGAACCAAGCAGTTCTTAAGCAGAAACATAAATCCTAAAGGAAATGATTCTGAGAAGTCAGCCCCAGGGCAAGCCCTAAGCCCCGGCACTTGCAGCAGCAAATTCTAATCCACTTTGCATCTGTAAAGCTTCCCACCTTGCATGCCTGAACCCTCTTGACAGCTGTCATCACACCCGGCACTCAGGGGAAAGAGGGAATGCACAACAGTGTCCTGCAAGATGAGAGCATTTGGCTGCCATGGGAGGTCACAGGGACTGACTGAGGCCAAGTCATCCTCCCACTGAAAACTGGAGACAGAGCCTTCCCTAAAGGGGGAAGTCTGAGGGGCTCCAAACTTAGATGGGGACCAGACAGGGAAGGAAATGAATAAAGTTGTCAGGTGTGAAATAAGGATCCTGAGAGTGGTGCCTCACTGGAGGGGCCCAAATGCCCCACCCAAGGTGACACATTCACTGAGTTGCTTTACAAATCACACGAGCTCCTGTATGTAAGTACTTGGCACAGTGCCTGCCACCCAGACAGTGCTCAAAAAATGATAACGACGGTTACTGTTGTTTGTCAGCCTAAAGGGGAGTCCTCCACCAAAAACAGCCAAATCCCAAGAAAGTCCAATGCCCTGTTGACTTCCTGACTACAGTCCACATAAAAACTTTGAGGGAAGAGCCAGATGTTAATGAGAAAGTACTGTCTCATAGTTAGAGATAGTTGCAATTTCTTTTCCTTCTCTAGTGAATTCTATGAGTCACTATCCAGCAGCAAAATAGACATTAAATAATTAAAAACCCCTGATACCACCAATGTCACTGATGAACATAGATGCAAAAATATTCAACAAAATATTAGCAAACCGAAATCAAAAATACATCAAGAGGATCATACACCATGATCAAGTGGGATTCATCCCAGGGATGCAAGGATGGTACAGCATTCAAAAATCCATCAACATCATCCACCACATCAACAAAAAGGACAAAAACCACATGATCATCTCCATAGATGCTGAAAAGGCATTCGACAAAATTCAACATCCATTCATGATAAAAGCTCTCAACAAAATGGGTATAGAGGTCAAGAACCTCAACATAATAATGGCCATATATAACAACTCCACAGCCAACATCATACTTAACAGTGAGAAGCTGAAAGCTTTTCCTCTAAGATTGGGAAAAAGACAAGGATGCCCACTCTCCCCACTTCTATTCAACATAGTACTGGAGGTCCTAGCCATGGCAGTCAGACAAAACAAAGAAACACAAGGCATTCTTATTGGTAAAGAAGAAGTCAAACTGTCACTATTTGCAGATGACATGATATTGTACATAAAGAACCCTAAAGACTCCACTCCAAAACTAGTAGAACTAATATCTGATTTCAGCAAAGTTGCAGGATACAAAATTAATACACAGAAATCTGTTGCATTCCTATACACTAACAATGAAAGAGAAATCAAGAAAACAATTCCACTCACAATTGCATCAGAAAGAATAAAATACCTAGGAATAAACCTAACCAAGGAAGTGAAAGGCCTACACCCTGAAAGCTACAAGACACTCTTAAGAGAAATTAAAGAGGACATTCCTATACACTAACAATGAAAGAGAAATCAAGAAAACAATTCCACTCACAATTGCATCAGAAAGAATAAAATACCTAGGAATAAACCTAACCAAGGAAGTGAAAGGCCTACACCCTGAAAGCTACAAGACACTCTTAAGAGAAATTAAAGAGGACACTAACAAATGGAAACTCATCCCATGCTCTTGGCTAGGAAGAATTAATATTGTCAAAATGGCCATCCTGCCTAAAACAATCTGCAGATTCAATTCAATCCCTAACAAAATACTGACAGCATTCTTCAATGAACTGGAACAAATAGTTCTAAAATTCATTTGGAACCACAGAAGACCGCAAATAGCCAAAGCAATCCTGAGAAGGAAGAAAAAGTAGGCGGGATCTCACTTCCCAACTTGAAGCTCTACTACAAAGCCACAGTAATCAAGACAATTTGGTACTAACATAAGAACAGACTCATAGACCAGTGGAACAGAACAGAGTCCAGATATTAACCCAAGCATATATGGTCAATTAATATATGATAAAGGAACCATGGATATATCAATGGGGAAAGGACAGTCTCTTCAACAGATGGTGCTGGCAAAACTGGACAGCTACATATAAGAGAGTGAAACTGGATCACTGTCCAACCCCATACACAAAAGTAAATTTGAAATGGATCAAAGACCTGAATGTAAGTCATGAAACCATAAAACTCTTAGAAGAAAACATAGGCAAAACTCTCTTGAATATAAACATGAGCAACTTCTTCATGAACATATCACCACAGGCAAGGGAAACAAAAGCAAAAATGAACAAGTGGGACTATATCAAACCAAAAAGCTTCTGTACAGCAAAGGACACCATCAGTAGAACAAAAAGGCATCCTACAGTATGGGAGAATATATTCATAAATGACATATCTGATAAAGGGTTGACATCCAAAATATACAAAGAGCTCATGCACCTCAACAAACAAAAAGCAAATAATCCAATTTAAAAATGGACAGAGGAGCTGAACAGACACTTCTCCAAAGAAGAAATTCAGAAGGCCAATAGGCACATGAAGAGATGCTCCACATTGCTAATCATCAGAGGAATGCAAATAAAACCACAATGAGATATTACTTTACACCAGTTAGGATGGCCAACATCCAAAAGACAAACAACAACTAATGTGGAGAAAGGGGAACCCTCCTACACTGCTGGTGGGAATGTAAATTAGTTCAACCATTATGGAAAGCAGTATGGAGGTTCCTCAAAAAACTGAAAATAGAAATACCATTTGACCCAGGAATTCCACTCCTAGGAATTTACCCTAAGAATGCAGGAGCCCAGTTTGAAAAAGACATATACACCCCTATGTTTATCGCAGCACTATTTATAATAGCCAAGAAATAGAAGCAACCTAAGTGTCCATCAGTAGATGAATGAATAAAGAAGATGTGGTATATATATATACACACAGTGGAATAAATATTATTCAGCCATAAGAAGAAAACGAATCCTACCATTTGTAACAATATGGATGGAGCTAGGGGTATTTTGCTTGGTGAAATAAGCCAGGTGGGGAAAGACAAGTACCAAATGATTTCACTCATCTGTGGAGTATAAGAACAAAGCACAAACTGAAGGAACAAAACAGCAGCAGACTCACAGAACCCAAGAACAGACTAATAGTTACCAAAGGGAAAGGGACTGGGGAGGATGGGTGGGAAGGGAGGGATAAGGGGGAAAAAGGGGCATTACGATTAGCACACATAATGTAGGCGGTGTGGGGCACAGGGAGGGCAGTGCAACACAGAGAAGACAAGTAGTGATTCTATAGCATCTTACTAGCTGATGGGCAGTGATTGTAATGGGGTATGTGGTGGGTATTTGATAATGGGGTGTATCTAGTAACCACAATGCTGCTCATGTAAGTGTATATTAATGATACCAAAAAAAAAATTCACATTAAAAAACAAAACCAGGGGGGCAGAGCCAGGATGGCGGCATGAGTAGAGCAGCAGAACTCTCCTCCCAAAACCACATAGAATTATGAAAATATAACAAAGACAAATCTTCCTAAAATAGAGACCAGAGGACACAGCACAACATCCAGACCACATCCACACCTGCGAGAACCCAGTGCCTCGCAAAGGGGGAGAGGAAGGCCACAAACCAATAAGAAGGAAAGCCCTTCCAGCTGTCACTTGTACCAGCTCTGCAAACTATCTCTATCACCATGAAAAGGCAAAACTACAGGCAGACAAAGATCACAGAGACAACACCTGAGAAGGAGACAGACCTAACCAGTCCTCCTGAAAAAGAATTCAAAATAAAAATCATGAACATGCTGACAGAGATGCAGAGAAAAATGCAAGAGCAATGGGATGAGATGCAGAGAAAAATGCAAGAGCAATGGGATGAAGTCTGGAGGGAGATCACAGATGTCAGGAAGGAGATCACAGAAGTGAAACAATCCCTGGAAGGATTTATAAGCAGAATGGATAAGATGCAAGAGGCCATTGAAGGAATAGAAACCAGAGAACAGAAACATATAGAAGCTGACATAGAGAGAGATAAAAGGATCTCCAGGAATGAAACAACACTAAGAGAACTATGTGACCAATCCAAAAGGAATAATATTTGTATTATAGGGGTACCAGAAGAAGAAGAAAGAGGAAAAGGGATAGAAAGTCTCTTTGAAGAAATAATTGCTGAAAACTTCCCCGAAATAATCAAACAGACCATGGAATTACACAGAACCCCCAACAGAAAGGATCCAAGGAGGACAACACCAAGACACATAATAATTAAAATGGCAAGGATCAAGGACAAGGAAAGAGTTTTAAAGGCAGCTAGAGAGAAAAAGGTCACCTATAAAGGAAAACCCATCAGGCTAACATCAGACTTCTCGACAGAAACCCTACAGGCCAGAAGAGAATGGCATGATATATTTAATGCAATGAAACAGAAGGGCCTTGAACCAAGGATACTGTATCCAGCATGACTATCATTTAAATATGACAGAAGGATTAAACAATTCCCAGACATGCAAAAGCTGAGGGAATATGCTTCCCACAAATCACCTCTACAGGGCATCTTACAAGGACTGCTCTAGATGGGAGCACTCCCAAAAAGAGAACAGAACAAAACATACAACATATGAAGAATGGAGGAGGAGGAATAAGAAGGGAGAGAAGAAAAGAATCTCCAGACAGTGTATATAACAGCTCAATAAGCGAGCTAAGTTAGGCAGTAAGATACTAAAGAAGCTAACCTTGAACCTTTGGTAACCACGAATCTAAAGCCTGCAATGGCAATAAGTACATATCTCTCAATAGTCACCCTAAATGTAAATGGACTGAATGCACCAATCAAAAGACACAGAGTAATAGAATGGATAAAAAAGCAAGACCCATCTATATGCTGCTTACAAGAAACTCACCTCAAATCCAAAGACAAGCACAGACTAAAAGTCAAAGGATGGAAAAACATATTTCAGGCAAACAACAGTGAGAAGAAAGCAGGGGTTGCAGTACTAATATCAGACAAAATAGACTTCAAAACAAAGAAAGTAACAAGAGATAAAGAAGGACACTACATAATGATAAAGGGCTCAGTCCAACAAGAGGATATAACCTTTCTAAATATATATGCACCCAACACAGGAGCACCAGCATTTGTGAAACAAATACTAACAGAACTAAAGAGGGAAATAGACTGCAATGCATTCATCTTAGGAGACTTCAACACACCACTCACCCCAAAGGATAGATCCACTGGGCAGAAAATAAATAAGGACACACAGGCATTGAACAACACACTAGAACAGATGGACCTAACAGACATCTATAGAACTCTACATCCAAAAGCAACAGGATATACATTCTTCTCAAGTGCACATGGAACATTCTCCAGAATAGACCACATACTAGCTCACAAAAAGAGCCTCAGTAAATTCCAAAATACTGAAATTCTACCAACCAATTTTTCAGATCACAAAGGTATAAAACTAGAAATAAATTCTACAAAGAAAACAAAAAGGCTCACAAACACATGGAGGCTTAACAACATGCTCCTAAATAATCAATGGATCAATGAACAAATCAAAATAGAGATCAAGGAATATATAGAAATGAATGACAACAACAACACAAAGCCCCAACTTCTGTGGGATGCAGCGAAAGCAGTCTTAAGAGGAAAGTATATAGCGATCCAGGCACACCTGAAGAAGGAAGAACAATCCCAAATGAATAGTCTAACATCACAACTATCGAAACTGGAAAAAGAAGAACAAATGAGGCCTAAAGTCAGCAGAAGGAGGGACATAATAAAGATCAGAGAAGAAATAAACAAAATTGAGAAGAATAAAACAATAGCAAAAATCAATGAAACCAAGAGCTGGTTCTTTGAGAAAATAAACAAAATAGATAAGCCTCTAGCCAAACTTATTAAGAGAAAAAGAGAATCAACACAAACCAACATAATCAGAAATGAGAATGGAAAAATCACGACAGACCCCACAGAAATACAAAGAATTATTAAAGACTACTATGAAAACCTATATGCCAACAAGCTGGAAAACCTAGAAGAAATGGACAACTTCCTAGAAAAATACAACCTCCCAAGACTGACCAAGGAGGAAACACAAAAGTTAAAAAAAACCAATTATGAGCAAAGAAATTGAAACGGTAATCAAAAAACTACCCAAGAACAAAACCCCGGGGCCGGACGGATTTACCTCGGAATTTTATCAGACACACAGAGAAGACATAATACACATTCTCCTTAAAGTGTTCCAAAAAATAGAAGAGGAGGGAATACTCCCAAAATCATTCTATGAAGCCAACATCACCCTAATACCAAAACCAGGCAAAGACCCCACCAAAAAAGAAAATTACAGACCAATATCCCTGATGAATGTAGATGCAAAAATACTCAATAAAATATTAGCAAACAGAATTCAACAGTACAACAAAAGGATCATACACCATGACCAAGTGGGGTTCATCCCAGGGATGCAAGGATGGTACAACATTCGAAAATCCATCAACATCATCCACCACATCAACAAAAAGAAAGACAGAAACCACATGATCATCTCCATAGATGTTGAAAAAGCATTTGACAAAATTCAACATCCATTCATGATAAAAACTGTCAGCAAAATGGGAATAGAGGGCAAGTACCTCAACATAATAAAGGCCATATATGATAAACCCACAGCCAGCATTATACTGAACAGCGAGAAGCTGAAAGCATTTCCTCTGAGATCAGGAACCAGACAGGGATGCCCACTCTCTCCACTGTTATTTAACATAGTACTGGAGGTCCTAGCCACAGCAATCAGACAAAACAAAGAAATACAAGGAATCCAGATTGGTAAAGAAGAAGTTAAACTGTCACTTTTGCAGATGATATGATACTGTACATAAAAAACCCTAAAGACTCCACTCCAAAACTACTAGAACTGATATCGGAATACAGCAAAGTTGCAGGATACAAAATTAACACACAGAAATCTATAGCTTTCCTATACACTAACAATGAACCAATAGAAAGAGAAATCAGGAAAACAATTCCATTCACAATTGCATCAAAAAGAATAAAATACCTAGGAATAAACCTAACCAAAGAAGTGAAAGACTTATACTCTGAAAACTACAAGTCACTCTTAAGAGAAATTAAAGGGGACACTAACAAATGGAAACTCATCCCCTGCTCATGGCTAGGAAGAATTAATATTGTCAAAATGGCCATCCTGCCTAAAGCAATATACAGATTTGATGCAATCCCTATCAAATTACCAGCAACATTCTTCAATAAATTGTAACAAACAATTCAAAAATTCATATGGAAACACCAAAGACCCCGAATAGCCAAAGCAATCCTGAGAAAGAAGAATAAAGTAGGGGGGATCTCACTCCCCAACTTCAAGCTCTACTACGAAGCCATAGTAATCAAGACAATTTGGTACTGGCACAAGAACAGAGCCACAGACCAGTGGAACAGATTAGAGACACCAGAAATTAACCCAAACATATATGGTCAATTAATATTTGATAAAGGAGCCATGGACATACAATGGGGAAATGACACTCTCTTCAGCAGATGGTGCTGGCAAAACTGGACAGCTACATGTAGGAGAATGAAACTGGACCTTTGTCTAACCCCATATACAAAGGTAAACTCAAAATGGATCAAAGACCTGAATGTAAGTCATGAAACCATTAAACTCTTGGAAGAAAACATAGGCAAAAACCTCTTAGACATAAACATGAGTGACCTCTTCTTGAACATATCTCCCCAGGTGAGGAAAACAACAGCAAAAATGAGCAAGTGGGACTACATTAAGCTGAAAAGCTTTGGTACAGCAAAAGACACCATCAATAGAACAAAAAGGAACCCTACAGTATGGGAGAATATATTTGAAAATGACAGATCCGATAAATGCTTGATGTCCAGAATATATAAAGAGCTCACACGCCTCAACAAACAAAAAGCAATTAAACAATAACCCAATTAAAAAATGGGCAGAGGAACTGAACAGACAGTTCTCTAAAAAAGAAATACAGATGGCCAACAGACACATGAAAAGATGCTCCACATCGCTAATTATCAGAGAAATGCAAATTAAAACTACAGTGAGGTATCACCTCACACCAGTAAAGATAGCTGCCATCCAAAAGACAAACAACAACAAATGTTGGCGAGGCTGTGGAGAAAGGAGAACCCTCCTACACTGCTGGTGGGAATGTAAATTAGTTCAACCATTGTGGAAAGCAGTATGGAGGTTCATCAAAATGCTCAAAACAGACCTACCATTTGACCCAGGAATTCCACTCCTAGGAATTTACCCTAAGAACGCAGCAATCAAGTTTGAGAAAGACAGATGCACCCTTATGTTTATCACAGCACTATTTACAATAGCCAAGAATTGGAAGCAACCTAAATGTCCATCGGTAGATGAATGGATAAAGAAGATGTGGTACATATACACAATGGAATAGTACTCAGTTATAAGAAGAGGAAAAATCCTACCATTTGCAGCAACATGGATGGAGCTGGAGAGTATTATGCTCAGTGAAATAAGCCAAGCGGAGAAAGAGAAATACCAAATGATTTCACTCATCTGAGGAGTATAAGAACAAAGGAAAAACTGAAGGAACAAAACAGCAGTGGAATTACAGATCCCAAAAATGGACTAACAGGTACCAAAGGGAAAGGGACTGGGGAGGGTGGGTGGGTTGGGAGGGATAAGGGGTGGGGGAGAAGAAGAGGGGTATTAAGATTAGCATGCGTGGGGGGGTGGGAGAAAGGGGAGGGCTGTACAACACAGAGAAGACAAGTAGTGATTCTACAGCATTTTGTTATGCTGATGGACAGTGACTGTAAAGGGGTTTGTGGGGGGGACCTGGTATAGGGGAGAGCCTAGTAAACATAATATTCTTCATGTAATTGTAGATTAATGATAACAAAAAAAAAAAAGAAAGGAAAGGAGGATTACTCCCTGATAGGATAAAACTAACTGCAAATCAACGAATAATGCATGCTTTAAATATCCTTAATTTTGATCATTTATAGGGTGTCAGATGATCAGCTATGGAAGTACATTTTTCTGATAATATTCCTTTCTCTTAAAAAAAAAAAGCAGTTCCTGTGTGGTAATCTCCAATAAATTCTTCACAATGATATAAAGGGCATATCAAAGTGTGGGCAAAGGGTTTTTTTGTGTTTATACAGAGGATCAAAGCCTAATTTGGCTACCCAGAAAATGAATTAAGATACGATATGAAGAAGAACTTCCAACATCAACATTCTCTGGAAGAGTCATTCCAGAAGATGATCATCAAAAAACTTCAACAAAGATCCTGGCGCTGTTGCAGTTGTAGCTGCATTTATCCCACCGGTTCCTGGACTTGCCATTGGAATGAAGAAGGAGATATCTAAGCTGGTCTGTGCATACAGTAAAACAACAATTTGACTGGATCTGTACTGTCGGAACTCAACCAAGAATTAGGAGAAGTGCAAGTTGCAGCGCTCCAAAATCTTGCAAATATAGACTATCTACTGTTAAAAGAACATATGGGATGTGAACAGTTCCCAGGAATGGGTTGTTTTAATTTGTCTGATTTTTCTCAAAATATTCAAATTCAGTTAGGCAATAAGTTTTCACAAATGCCTAGGGTGCCTAACTGGTTTTCTTGGTTTCACTGGATATGGCTGGTAATTGTAGGTCTGCTTTGGTTATGTAGCTGTATTCCTATTATGTTAATGTGTGTACGCAATTTAATTAGTAGTTTAAAACATCTACATGCTTATGTTACTCTACAGAAGATATGTCAAAGAAATAATCAATCCTCCCATGTTTTCTTCCGTCTGCTACTTCTATAGCTTTTCTTCTTCCTTCCTAATTACAACTCTTAAGTAGAATTCGTGCCTCATATCGAAATTACCGAGTATCATAATTCTTCCAAGCGGTAAAGATACCTCAAGACAAATGCTGGGCATAGAAGCCACAGGGCATAAATCTGCAAAGAAGCAAAAAGCTAACCTTTTCAAACAATATTGCTTCTCTTTCACTTACCAACTTTACATTTCCCTGTATGGCCCCGGAAGATGACTGGTTAGCCAGAGACGGGTAAGATTCCTCAAGGGAGGAACAACCTAAGACAGGCACAGTCGCAGGGGGACCATCAGGTGAGAAATTGGGGATCAACAGAGGTAAGGCTTAGAATCTCACCCCCCATGTTTTGAGAGAAATCTTCTGCATCCGTGGATGTTTTGTTGCCCTTGTCTAGCTTGAATTAATACTTAGTCTATAGGCACACACCTGATCATCTACATTTGCCCTCTTACAGCACTAAACTATGTTTTCTACCTTTATCTTGCATCTACCTACCACTTCAGTATTTTATTAAAAACAATAATAATAATAATAATAATAAGGGAGAAATGTGGGATTCACATATAAATCAAGTATAAAAATCAAACGAATAATCATAATTGACCTGATTGTTTATAGTTCATGATGCGTAATCAAAACCGAAAGTTTCTGTGATGACTGCCCTTGCACTGTTCACCATGTAAGAACTTATTCACCATGTAAAAACTTTTTCGTTATGCTTCAGAAGATTGGAGACTGTTGAGAATTAGTCTTGGGGTTGATTAATGATTCTGCATTGAGTCCCCTATACAGAATTTTATTGTTGTTAACAACCATTTGATCAATAAATATGAGAGATGCCCTCTCAAAAAAAAAAAAACTATTTGCCAAACCTTAGCCTAATTGAATAGGGGTTGGTTTTTTTTTTATAACAAGAAATCTGGAGGAGGAGGCTCCCAGGGTTAGTTTGGTGACTGAAAAATACTCAGGCACTGGGTTACTATTCTCTTGTTATTAGTCTCTGTTATTCTCTTGGCCTTCCTTCCATGGTCACAGTATAGCTGCTATAGTTGCTATAGCTCCAGGCATCACATTTTCACACAACTGTATTCAGAGAATATAACCCAATAGAATTTCCTGTAACATGCTTTCCTCTTATTAGGGAAGAAAAACTTGCCCAGAGTCCCCCATAAGTTGCATCTTGCAAGGCACACCAACCACGGGGTGTGCCATAACTTTCCCTCCCACTCTGTTTCCCCTATCAGTGGCACCTGACCCCAGTCCCCCCCATTTGGGTCAAATGAAATCCATGGAAACACTTTCCTGCTCCTTTGCAACACCAAGAACCCCATCCTTTATTAGGATATAATAACTATCAGTTGTGGAATGCTTACTATGTGTCTGGCATCATTTGAGGCACTTAATCCTCATTCCAACCCTGTGAGGAAGGTACCATTATTACTATTTCACAGGGGAGGCTTTTGAGGAACAGAAATGTCAACCCACTCACTCGATGTCCCACAGCTGGTACGCAGCAGTCAAGATCCAGCCAGCAGTGTGGCCCCAGAGCAGCTCACCATGACCACTCCACGTGGGCAGAGCCAGTCCCTGGAATCCGGGCAGGGAGTTCCTTCAACTGTTAACCAGCAGGGGCCACATCCTGTTTGCCGTGGGGGCCGCCTTTGCATGTCAGGAGGCGATGGACCGGGGTACTATCCTCTTCGGGGCAACTGAACCGCCATCAGAATAATGACCCATAAACTCGAGACGCAGCGCGCACTTCCTCTGTGGATTCCGCCCTACTTTACTTCCTTCCTTTAATTAATTAATCAAGCCCTGTGCCTCTCTCTGCCTGGCTGCTTCCCGCCCTCCCCATCTCCGCTGAGATGTGTCTTTTCTCCCTGCCGCCCAGCCCCACAAGTTCTCCGGGCCACTGCGGTTGCTCCTTCGAGGAGGTGGTTGGAGAAAGAGACAGAGGACAGAAGGCCCCTCTGGATTTGAGTTCTTAAAATGAAGATTCTTTCTTGTTGAATTGCAATTTTGTGAAGTCCTGTGGGAAGCCTGGCCTCTACTCCAGATTAACCCAACAGGCAGACGGGCCAAAGAGAAGAGCAGTCCCAGAATGGGGTCAAGGGGGCAGGCTGGGATTTTGAGCTCTCTCTGAGGGCCCATTCTCTCCATCTTCCTATCTTGGGATCATGCCATTTTTGAACAGCCTGATTCTGGGCTAAAAATGTGTGGGGAAGAACCAAGTTTCTAAATTCAGACAGAGCTGTGTTCCAGCCCCTGCCCACCAATTCTTGGCCAGGTGACCTTAGTCTCTGTGTCTCAGTTTCCTTTCTTATGAAATGGGGGTCATAGCAGAAATTGGATATTTGGGAATTACATGGAAAGACATGGAAGTCACTTAGTACACAACCTGGTACAAAGTAAGTACTTGATTTTATCAAAGTAAGCTATTATTATTATTGTCAAGGAATCATTACAATTATTTTATGACCCTCCAGGACACTTAACACACCATCTTTGGAGAAGCAGAAAATAATAGGAGCCAAGAACACAGGCCCGGGCTTCAGTCTCCATGGCTGTAAATCCTAGCTCTATCATTGGTCAGCTGTGTGACTTTGGGCAAGTCACTCTACCCCTCTGCACCTTAGTTGTTTGATCTTGAAAGTGGCAATAATAATAGTACCCATCTCACAGGGTTGTTGTAGGGATTAAATTAGGTAAGGCATGTAGAGGACACATAACACCTGGCACAGAGCTAGCACTCAGTGAACGTCAGCTGTTACTATTTTCAGACACAATCTCTCAGTAAATGAAAGCTCTCATTCTTTCAATGGTAGAGTTTGATCAGTGGTAGGTAGAATGGTAACAACTGACTCTCCTAAAAAAAAATATATGTATGTACATACATAAGTTTTTAATCATGAATTTTACTAATATAAAGGATGTATAGCTATATTGATTGTATTTTTCAAAAATGGCCACAAAAATATTGCCTATTGTCAAATGCTCTTCTGGAAACTTGCCACATCCCTATCAAGAGGGTGGAGCCAGTGTCCCTTCCCCTTGAACCTGGGTGAGCTTGTGATTGGTGAGATCTATATGGTATACTGGCTTCCATCCAGGTCACTTCCAAAACAAGGTCGTAAAAGTTGGTGTAAAGTCTTCATTGTGAGCTGGAACAGTCATCTTTGAGCCTTCAGCTTCCATGCAAGCAGCCTGGCCGCTCTGAGGCTGTCATGCTGTGAGGAAGCCCCTACTAATCTATATGGAAAGATGGCATGGATAGTCCCTGAGACTCCATTTTGAGAAAGAGATGCCCCCTCCCTGGCCTAACTCCAGCTCCATTTGACTATAGCAGTACAACAGTACAACCCTGAACCCAAACCACACAGCAGCGACCTTCCCAGCCTACAGAGCTTTAAGGAGGATGGCATTGGGAACTTGAGGAAGATGTTGTTCAAAACTGGAGAAAGGGAAACTTTGTGGTGGCAGGAAGATTGTCACCTGCGTAACACAGAAAGAGAAAATGTATGTAATGAACTCAGTGATACAGCAGAATATTCAAAATGTCATCTGGCTTTTTCTTGCTGCCTGTGATAAAATGCAAAAGGACAGGGATGACTAAAGAACAAACTATGACGTGTAAAGGAGCCAAGATCTACTGGGCTCACAAACAGAACTGCTTCCATTCCCAGCCTCTTCAGATGGCAAAAATTCTCCAACTAAGAAAAGACCTCGGGCTTTCATTACCTGATTTCAAGGCTTACTGTAAAACTACCGTAATCAAGACAATGTGGTATTGGTGAAAGGATAGACACATAGATCAATGGACCAGAATAGAAAGCCCAGAAATAGACCCACTCATATATGGTCAATTGATTTTCAATCAAGGTGCAAAGGCAATTCAATAGAAAGGATAGTCTTTTAAGTAAATAGTGCTAGAACAACTGGACAGTCATGCAAAAAAATAAAAAATCAGCCCATATCTACTCTCTATATAAAAATTAACTTGAAATGGATCATAACCCTAAATGTAAAACCTAAAACTATAAAACTTCTAGGAGATGACATTGGAGAAAATCCTGTGAGGTGAGTTAAGCAAAGATATCTAACATAGGACACAAAAACACAGATTGTGAAGAAAAAAATAAGTTGGACTTCATCAGAATTTAAAACTTCCACTCTTTCAAGGATATTGTTAGGAAAATAAAAAGCTCAGAAACTACATGTGGGGAGAAAATATTTGCAAAACACAAATCTTAATGAAGGACTGGTATACAGAATAAGGAGCTCTCAAAAATCAATTTGAAAAAGAAATTCAATTTTATTATAAGACAAAGCACACAATTTAGAATGGGCGAAAGACTATCTGTTCTCTACCGATTGTACTGTCAAAATCAGTTGTCCTTTATGTGTGGGTCTATTTCTGGACTATAATTCTGTTTCATTGATGTGTTTGTCTATCTTTATACCAGTATCATGCTGCCTTAAATACTGTAGTTTTATACCAAGTCTCAAAATTAGGTATGTTAGTTTTCCAACCTTGTTATTCTTTTTCAACCTTGTTTTGACTATTCTAGGTCCTTTGCATTTCCATATGAATTTCAAAATCAAGTTTATCAATTTCTACAAAAGGCCTGCTGGGATTTTGACCAGAATTGCATTAAATCTATAACTCAATCTGAGAAGAACTGACATCTCAACAATATTCAGTCCTTTGACCCATGAACAAACTACACCTTTCAACTGTTTTAAATTTTCTTTCAACTGTTGTTTGTAGTTTTCTGTCTATAAGTCTTGTACATCTTTGGTCAGATTAACCCCAAATGTCTTATTTTCTATGTTATTGTAAATGGTATTGTTTTTTAAATACCAGTTTCCAATTGTTCATAGTCTGTATATACAAACACAGTTGATTTTTGTGTAATGATCTTGTATCCTGCAACCTTGCTAAACTCACTTACTAGTTCTAGTGGATTCCAACAGATCTTTCTATACCAATGATCATATCACCTGCAAATTTTACTTTTTTTTTTCTTATCTAATATCTTTTATTTCTTTTCCTTGCTTTATCAAAGTGGCTAGAATCTCCAGTACACCACTGAACAGAAATGGCAATAGAAGACATCCTATACCTCGTTCCATATACAAATGGTAACTCAAAATGGTCTGTTGATCTAAATGTAATTTTGACACATGCTACAACATGGATAAACCTTGAAGACATTATGCTAAGTGAAGTGACTTAGTCACAAAAGGACAAATATTTGTATGATTCCACTTACATGAGATTCCTAGAGGAGTCAAATTCAGAGAGACAGAAAAAAGAACAGAGGTTACCAGGGGCTGAGGGAAAGGAAGAATGAGAAGATAGTGTTTAATGGGTACAAAGTTTCACTTTGGGATGATAAAAAATGTCTGGAGCTGAAGCTGGACAGAGGGGACGGTTGCACAGCAATGTGTATGTGCTTAACGCCTCCGAACTGTGCACTTAAAAATGTTTACAGTGGTAAATCTATATTGCGTGTATTTTACCACAATAAAAAGGAAATAAAATAACTTAAAGATGAATAGAAACAAGAAAAATATTTCAGTATATTTGCAAAAATAACTGAAATATATTTTCAGGATATTTTTCTTACATGGGAAAATGACAGAAACATGCAATGCAATATAAGAAGAATGAGGATGAAGCGAAGGAGGAAAAATAAAAATGGTTAAAAAGCACATTGGACGTCTCTCAAGTAGGTGGTTTTAGTAAGGGTGTGGGATAATACCATATATAGCTGGTGAGCATGTAAATTAGCATATTTCTGGAAGGCATTTGGTTTTATGTTTCAAATCTCTTTAAAAAGTACCATTAGCCCACAATTGCACTAGTAGGAATTAATTCTAAAGAAGTAGTCAGATAAGATACAAGGATAGCAGTACTGTATGGCTGATAATCAGACAAAATTTTGAATCAACCTAGAGGTCATAAAGAGGGGGTTTATAAATAAATGCTAGTGGCTTCAATTATACTTCAACTAAAACATAAATAAATGCTACTGTAAGTGTGGACTAATGGGCAACCTTTAGAAAGGAAACATTCTGCTATACATATTGCCATGCAGAGGTGTTCGTGTTTTAAGTGTTAAAAAATGCAGAATAAGAAGCAATATGTACTCTGCGGGGCCGGGGGTGGTGCTGGGGGGGTGCATGTGTCTGAATCCAAGAGAAGTCTGGAAGAAAGGTCTACCCAAGCTCCATTCTGGGTGGGGGAAGTCCACACAATTTTTTTCTTCTTTACACTTCTCTGTGTTTTCTAACCTTTAAAAAAAAATTTTTTTTTCTATGAGCATATATTACTTCTTTCAGAACATTTTAGAAGGACCTTCCTTTCACAACTGTAGAAAAGCACAGATGTGCTGGCTGGAAATTGAAGACAATGCTATGGATCCCACTGCCATTCTCATCTGGGAATCTCAAAACACGTCATGGAACATCTGCCGAGGTCTTGGCAGACCCTGAAGGTGTCCTGGTCAGTCGCCTCGCCTGGGAGCCCCGCTGGAGGAGAGTCCTGGATCGCTGTGCTGACCACGCAGCTCCCGCACGGGCACTCACGTTCTCCATCATCCGGTGCAAGCGGAGCCAAATCCTGAGGATCCGGGAGGCCCTTCCCCGTCCTTCCTCTGCCTCCGCTTCCCTGCTTTCTGTCGCCTCTTTGGGCCTCAAGCTGGCGAGAAAAGATGGTCAAATCATGTCCCCAGATGCCAGCCTTCTCTGGCAGTCTGATTCTCTGTTCTCTGGATACGGGAATGCTGGCTCCCTGGGAAAGCTGGGAGCTCCCATCCTGGGCACTTGGGGTGTCTTGTGAAGGCAAGGAGAAATGCCGTGGGGGTTGGGGGTGCAGTCAGGGAATGTGTTCTTTGCCACTTGTGGGTTAGGGGATATGTGACCTGGTTGGTGGCCTTTTCCTTCAACTTCTTTCCCTGTAAAATGAGTATGTTGGACTTCCAGCTAATCACAGAGGTGAAATATCAATAATGGCATAAATAATACCAGCAAGAATTATGCCAGCCACTATTTCCAGAGAACCTACTACATGCCGAGTCTGCCATACATGTGCAGACATTGATCGCTTCATCTTCCCAATGCCATGAGATGGGGACTGTGACTGTACCCACTTAACAGATGAGGGAACCAAGGTTCTGAGAGGCTCGGGGAGCTGCCCACAGTCTCCCATCAAGGATGCTCAAAGCCAGGCTGCCTGTCTCCCAAGTCCATGCTGGCATCACATTCTCCTCTGCCCCTCCAACCCTCCTTGCTCCCATCTCATACCTTCCCCTGGTTTGTTCTTCCTTCTGTCCCTCATTCCTGAATAAGCCCTAAAGTGAAGCACTGTGCTAGGCATGCAGAGAATGCAGAGAGGGCTTGTTGAAGTCTGTACATCCTGCGCAGTCTGATCCTGCCCTCAAGGAGGCTACAGACTAGTGCTTAGAGATGCTCTGTGTATCATTGTTTATAAAGGCAAAACAACCAGCTGTCCATCCACAGGGGATCAGATAAATAACTCATGTGACTTCTGTACAATGGAAATCTCTGTAGCCATTACAAAGAGCAAAGTAGCCCCTTAAAGAACAATATCTAACATACATTGTTAAGTGCAGAAATCAAGAACGGAAGACATTTTAAGTGAGCCCATTTGATTTTTTAAAAAATGTGTAACATGATCTTGATTTATTGATTATTGTTATGACAGTATTCTTTTTTAATTAGGTAAAATTTGCAAAATATAAAATTAACCATTTTGAAGTAAAAAATTCAGTAGCATTTAGTATATTCACAATATTGGGCAACCACCACCTCTATTTAGTTCCAAAACATTTTCATCCCCTCAGAAGGAAACACCACACGCATTCAACAGTCACTCCCAGTTCCCCCCTCCTCCAGCCCCTGACAACCACTAATCTGCTTTCTGTCTCTATGGATTTACCTGTTCTAGAAATTTCATATAAAAGGAATCATGCAATATGTAACCTTTTGTGTCTGGCTTCTTTCCCTTAGCATAATGTTTTCAAGGTTCATTCACATTGTAGCAGGAATCAGAACTTCATTCTTTTTTTATAGCTGAATAATATTCCGTTGTCTGGCATGGCACATTTTGCTTGTCCATTTATCAGTTGATGGACATTTGGGTTGTTTCCACCTTTCAGCCATTGTGAACAGTGCTGCTATGAACATCTGTGTACAAGATTTTGAGAACCTGCTTTCAATTCTTTTGGGTATATATCTAGGAGTGGGATTCTGGGTCATAAAGTAATCCTACATTTAACTTTCTAAGGAACTGCCAAACTATTTTTTACAGCAGCTGAACCATTTGAAGTTCTCACCAGCAATGTATAAAGGTTTCAGTTTCTCCACATCCTCATCAATGCTTTATCTTTTCTGTTGCTTTTTTTTTAATTGCCATCCTAATGAGTATAAAGCAGTATCTCATTATAGTTTTGATTTGCATCTCACTAATTACTAATGACATGGAGCATCTTTTCATGTGCTTCTTGGGCATTTGTATATCATCTTTGGAGAAATGTCTTTTCAAGTATTTTGCCCAATTTTTAATTGGGTTATTTGTCATTTTATTGTCAAATGTAAGTGTTTTTCATTTGGTTTTTAAGTATATGTATGTCCATTTATTCAACAGTGTTCATAAATGTTTACTGGGCATCAACTGTGTGCCAGCCACTGTACCATGGTAGACAAGGCAGAGAAAAATGCTTGTTTATAAGAAACTTCATGTCTAGGGAGACAGAAAATAAGGAAGCAAGTAAATAAAAGAAGACCTATTCAGACTGTGATATGCGCTAAGAAAAAAGTTAAGAAAAAAGTAAAGCAAGGTGATGTGTACAGTGAGAAGACCACGCGGCCCGAAGAGGCCTCTCTCAGGAGGGGATATTTGGGCTGACACATGCAATAACAAAGAGTCAGCCATGTAAAGGTCTGGAAGAAGAGCTCCAAGTAGTAAGACCAGCTGGTGCAAAGGCCCCGAGGTCAAATAAGCTTGGTGTGTTTGAGGAACAGCTAGAAGGCCAGTGTGGCTGGAGCAGAGTGAGCACAGAGTAGAGACATGTGTCAATAAAATCGGAAATGTGCACCAGGGTTGGCCACGTCTAAGAACCAGACACACAAAATCAACTGAAGCAACTTCTGGGGAGAGGTGAACCTTCCCTTTCTACTTTCTATAATTCTCTTGTGTTCGATTTTTATACAAAGCAAGTATTGCTTGTGTGAGAAAATTAATATGAAGAGCAATTCATGCCCAATAAAAATTTTAATAAACTGCATAAAGAAGAAAACTAAAATAAAAATTACCCATGTGGCCAGACCCTAGAGACAAGCCCCCAAGTAAGGTATTTATTTATCTTCAGAAAAGGTGTTTTTGTACCAAGGTGCATGTCCTCAGGCCACTGTAGAGCCCCCTGAAGCCCTTCCAAATGCCCTCTTGAGAAACACACAGGTCTCACATACAAAAGCTTTTGAAGTGTGCACAACCTCTGTACAGCATTTCTACTTGTAGAAACACTTCCTGAGGAAATAATGAGCTACTTGGACAATGTCAAAATATTACAGGAATGGTGGCTGCACTGCCATTTATAATTGAGAAAAACAGAAAACAGCCTAAATGCCCATTAAAGGGAGAAATGGTTGAATAAAATATGGGACATCCATACAATGGGACATTCTACAGCTGTTACAGTAATGATGTGAATCGATATTTATTGACACACAATGATCTTCTGGTTATACTATTAAGCAAATAAGTGGTCATGAAACCGTATGTATGGAATGATCCCCATTTTGTTAGAAAATATGTGTATGTATGTATTTGTACGTGTGCATGCTTAAAAATAGACCACAAAAATATGCATCAACTTGTTAGCAGCTGTTATTTCTGAGTAAAGGGATTGCAAGTAATAATTTTCTTTTTTAGTATCTAGTTTTCCCACTGTAAGTGGATATTACTTTGCGCTTTTTAAAACTAAAAATGGAATAGCACACCAGCATGCTCCTACCTCGGGCCTCTGCCCTGGTAAGTCCACTCTGCCAGAGTCATTCTTCCCCAGCCCCAAATATCCTCCACTTTCTTCAAGTCTTTGCTCAAATGTCATTTTCTCCAGGGGCCTTCCTGACCACTGCATTTAAAATTGCCCACACACTTCTCTCCCCTTCCCCTCTTATAATCCTGCAGTTCCCTTTTATTCCATTGAAGAATTTATCAACTTCCAACCAAATATGTAATTTGCTTATTTATTATGTTGATCATCTATGATCTCCTCCTCCCCAATCCCCGCCAGGAGGTCAGCTCCAGGAGGGCAAGAAGTTTTATCTATTTTGTTCCCTTTTGATTCTCTAGAACAGGGCATGAAGCATAGCAGTACTTCAATAAATTGTTGAGGAATGAATGAAATGAAATATAAACAAGCAAATGGTTTTCCTTTTTGAAGACTTCGTCCTCACCCTTCTGATTTTAGAAGTGGTATCGATGAGATGGATCTCGCTGACCTGGCAAGAGACAGGTGGGAGAAAAGATGCCCCTCTCCCTCTGCAGATTCCTGCTCCCTTAATTTGCCAGCAAGCGAGAACTAACTGTGCGGAGCCCTAATATAGCACCGCCCCCTTCTGGGAAGTTTGCAAACTGCAGGGCTCAGCTCTTGCCCCGGATAATTTCAAACGATTAAACCAAGGAATTGGGAATGGAATCAGGTGGAAAGGTTGGGTGAAGGCCCCTGTATTCCTCTGGGCAACCAGATAGGTCTAAGGGGACATTTTCAGGATGGAACAGAGGCCGAGAAGGAAATGGGGCTCACTTGCTCAGGCACAGTTCATCTCTCATAGTGGACGGATTTCTCCTATGGAGAAATTTGGCCAAGACCGACCTTGATGGAACTCAAAGGGAATTCAAAGTAAACACTCCCAGGGATCAGTCTTCTTGGACAATCTGGCTTCCCTGCAATCATTCAGGTCCAAGGTTTTTCTTGGATTTTATGTCTAGCGTGTATTCTTTTATGCAACCCACTCCACAAAACGAAAATTTCAAACTCAGTTTTTACCTAGATTTTTAAATGAATGTGCAAGCTCAGTTACAGAAAGAGGAAATGGATTGGTTAAGTTTGTTCACTGACCTAGCATTTTTACTGAGCAATTTGCCAGGCATGGTTTTAGGTTCTGGGGACACAACAAAGAAAAAAACAAAAATCTCAGCCATCATGGAAATGGTATTTTAGTGGGGAGACAGATGCTTAACCCATAAATAAATTCAAATATCTAATTTAAAACTGCAGTAAGTGCCCTGAATGGGAAGAACAGAGTGCTGTGGAAAAAAGTAACAGGGGTGGACTTCGATTTTGGGAAGTCCACCCAAGAACATGATACTTACATTTGAATTCTTCTCCCATCGGACAAGGGCAGTCTCATGGAAGAAACTTCCCAGGCTTCCAGCCTTTGCAAAATATCTCCCCAGAGAGGAATAATTTGTCCATTTTAGGAACTGTTTGCTCTGTGGGATACAGTGCAGCATAGTGGTCTAAACTCAGAATCTTGGGTTCAAATTCTGGCTCTCTCCTCTTTAGTTTCCACCTCTTTTGTCCCATAGACTTATTGTAAGGATTTAATGAGATAAGAGAAATAAAGCAATTGATCCAGTGCCTGGAAAGTAGTCAGCATTTCTAATTGTTATGGCTAAAAGCTCTGACAAGTCCTGCAACTGAGGAACCTATTTAACTAGACTCACTCTTTGGCTATAGAAAGGTTTTGTTGCCGAACACTGTGTATTCCACTGCAGATTTTGGGAGGAAAATTCCTTCAGCTATTTTGGAGCCAGGGGATGGGGTGAGTTGTGGTGGCAAGCAGACACTGTCCTTTGCCTGCCCCAAGTCCATTTGCCATCTCTTTTTTTGCTAACAGAAGTCTGACTGTTTGGGGTTTGGTCAAAGAGCCTGTGAGTCTAAAGAAAGTAGGCCAGGTTTGGTGTAGACACGGGCATCTTACCTTTTCTGGCCAATAAAATGTATGGAGAACCTCCTGGGATTCTGAGAGAGATATTTTCCTCCCTAATAAGAAGCAGGCAGGCTACTGGATCTGTGGCCACCATCTTGGGAGCATGAAGGGAAAGTCAGTCAGAATCACAGAAACACCACCAGAATCCCTGATTATGTCCAGCTACTGAACAACCCTGGAGCTACCTGTTCCCAAACTCCTTATTATGAGAGAAAAATAATCTCCCATTAGTTTAAGCTGCTGCTAATGATTCTCTGTAACCTGCAGCCCAAAGCATTCCTCACTGATTCAGGCATCCCAGTTCTCTGTTCAGATTTAAGATCAGCCTGGTTTTCTCTATTGGTATTAGTACTCATGGTTGACCCTGAGGACAGTGTCTGAGCATTGTACCAAACAGAACCGTTCCCTTCCCTGGGGCCCGTTCCCTTGTAAAACCATGACTGACCTCAGAAGCCCTTGTTGGCCTCATTTCAGAGCAGATTCCATGATCCATCCCCCTTTGTCTTCTTCATCTCTCCTGTCTATTTTTGTCCTTTGTAAAATGCCCTGGCCCTTGGCCAGGATACAGAAGCATTACCGCATACTCCCCTTAATCCCTCAGGCTCCTGTTCTATTGTCCAAAGTCACTCAAGAGAACAGGGTAAACTTAGCTTTTTCTGTCTAAGGGGAAACAGAACTGTTCTATTGTATGTCCCAACCTCCAAATTCTCTCTTGTTCTCCTCATCACACATAGCCCTAGAACTTGCTGTCTCAGGTCTCAGAGGATACCCACAAAGGAGGAATAGCACATAGCACTCAGCATACATATACCACTCCCTCATCCAGCACCCGTGGAAGACATTGTTAATCAATCACAGCACTCTCCCTTTTTGAGTCAGAATGGCCATGATCAATTGGAGTTGACTGGGGAGATGAGCTGACATCCTTGACCTCTCCAACATTGTTGGAGGCAGGGGATAAAGACTGACATCAACACTCAAATCAAAATGATTCCCCTGAAGCTTGTCTCCTGGATGCTTTTTAGCCAAAGGGGTTCCAGCTGCCCTGAAGCCTTGGACAGGTAGGGGTGAGTGTGAGGACCAGTGACTTCAGACCCCAAATACACTGCACAAGAAGTTGGTCCAGGCTTTTCCCACATGTGTTGTGGACTCACTCCAGGACCATCCTCTGTCCCCTTTAAATTCAATTCCATGGAACAAGTCAATAGCAGTCACCTGTTTTGTGCCAGGACCAAGGGCACTGGGACAATTAATGAATCCTGGCCTCTCCTGGAAGGTTCTAGAGGAAGAGACAGACTAATAAGATATTAAGGCAGAATGCACTGAGTTCTTCAGTAGAGCATCATTCAGTCATTCAACAAATATTTATTGAGTGCCTACCATGTGCCAGGCACTGTGCTGGATGCTGGGGAAAGATGGCGAGCAAGTCAGGCACAGTCTTTGTTCTGCAGAGCTACAGCCCAAGGAGAGAATCAGATGCTCATTAAATAATCAGAGAAATAAATGTGAAATGCACCTGTGATAAGTAAAGAAGAGAAGAGCCCTGTGCTGGAAACTGTCACCTGGGGCACTGGGGAGGCATGAAGTTAACTACCCAGGGGTTCACCAATGGGGGCAATTTTGCCTCCCAGGGGACATGAAGAGGCCAGGGATGCTACTCAGTATCTCCAATGCACAGGTCAGTACCTCACAACAAAGAATATGGCCCCAATTGTCAATGGTGCTGATGATGTCACTCTTTGTCTCCCTCCTTCAGCCACATCAGAGAGGTCAAGGATGTCAGCTCATCCTTCCTGCCAACTCCAGCTGAGCGTGGCCATCCTGACTCAGTAAGAGCGAGTGCTATGATTGATTAGCAATGTCTGCTATGGGTGCTGAATGAGGTATATGCATGCCATTCGATGTATTTGTTATTCCTCCTTTGTGGGTATCCTCTGAGACCCAAGACAGAAAGAAAGTTCTAGGGCTCTGCATGGTGACATTGAAAAACCTGATCTAGATAAAGAGAGGAGGGAAACAGGGTCCAGATCAATGTAAGAGTCTTATCCTAAAAGTGTGGGCAGCCATTTAAAAGTATTGGTGGTGACAAATGGCTTTGATAAGGTCTCTCTGGCTGCCATGTACCAACAGTCTGCAGTGGGTCAAGACCTGGGGTGAGTGTGAGGACCAGTGACTTCAGGACGCTGACTCACTGCTGGCGTGGACTGAGGCAGGACAGAAGACTTGATATGAATTCAAGGGAGAAGTCTTGAGCTTTGGTTACCATTTGGGATGGACATTCTAAGCCCTAAGTAAGTCTGTATTTGGGATTAAATATCCACAGGGCTGTCTTTTGCCTAAGAGTGAGCAGAAAAGTCTTCACTTTTCATCCGAGGGTGGGCATAGATTACACCAGGAAAAAGGTTTATGAAAGCAAAAACAATGTTGCATTTTGTTCAGCATATCTCGAGCCAGCTTCACAGCATCCCCTGAAGTCAGTGTTCTTAGCCAACCCATGTCACAGATGAAAAACGAGATACTCAGCAGGGAAAAGCCACTTGCCCTCCATCACCTAGCTGGCAAGCTGCAGAGATGATATCCTAGCCCAGATCTGACTCTGAATTTTCCTTCTTCACCAAGGCCAGGCCACAAGACCCCAGGAAGAAAGGCAAAGGGTGATCAGTGGACTTCAGCACCCCTAAACCAACCTCAAACTCTTTGCTGTCAGGGAACCCACCTCCCCATCCTAGTAATAATTTTCTAGATCAGTGATTCTCACCCGAGGATAATTTCTTCCCCTTGGGGACAGTTGGCAATGTCTGAAGACATTTTTTTTGGTTGTCACCATTTGGGGAAGGGTTGTTATGGGCATCTACTGGGTAGAAGAAAGGGATGTTGCTCAGTGTCGTGCAGTGCCCAGGCAGCCCTCTGCCCCATGACCAAGAATAATCTGGCCCAAAATGTCATTAGAGCCAAGGCTGAGAATCCTGCTCCCGAACTGAATACCTGTGTGTGAGCTGGGAAGGGACAGCGGTTCTGGCCCTGCAAAGCTGTGTGTTCGCTGAAGACACGCTGAAGGGTCCTTCACCTGAGAATCTTGGGTCAGATGACTACTGAGCTGGGAGCGCGGCCTTTATACAGCTCCAGAGAGGGGCAATGGCGGGTTCCACTGTCACAGTGCCATGAGCTCAGCAAAGGGGTTCCCTCAGGCGGCCAGCGGGGAGTGCGGAAAAGCTGGTGGGGGAGGTCAGGGAAGCAGCTGCTGCTGGAATCTGGGCCTCGCCAAGAGGAACAATACCCCCGGAATGCCAGGCACGCCACCGAGACAGCTGAGCCTGCCCGGAACGGGAGGGCGTGGGCAGGCGGGCATCTGAAGGGCACCGGTAAAAATGGAATTGTCTGGGTGTCTCTGTCCCCCGCACAGGCAGGGTGGATGCCTGAGGGCTAAAAATACCAGGAGAGAAAAAGTCACCAAAGGGTTGTCTGGTTGCCTAGGGCTGGATCTGACCTCTGGGCTCCCTAGGAGTGGTGAGTGCTGGAGCTCAGATCCCCAAGCCCTGAAACAGGAATACGAGGGTGAAGAAAAGCGCAGTGGTGGAGTCTGACATTAGGGGTTCAAATCTGAATGGGCACTAGCAGTGTGGCCCCGTGAAATGACGGCACTTCTCTGAGCCTCGGTTGTTTCCTTATCTGGAAAATGGGTCTAATATGAGTTCCTTCCTCACAGTGTGGTTGTGAAATGATACATAAATGACACACAAGAAGTTCTAAGTAAGTATGACTTGACTTCTTTGGGGACCCCAGTTTGGCAAGATCACAGTGCAGTGGCAGCCGTGGTGGTTACCCTGCTTTCTCAGTCCTTATTGCCTACTGCCAAGGATCCAGCACAAGCCTCATATGCCCTCCAGGACCCAACACATGTCCGTGCACACTCAGCCAGCTCATGTGTGTCCTTCCTCCACATGAAGCTATTAGGGAAGGCAAGAAACTCATCCAACGACTGGCACAGAGCATCTCCCCCCAAAGGCTCTGTGTGAGGGGTCTGGAGGCTGGGGTGGGGGCGCAGGCAGGAAACAAGTGTGGAAAGGTGACCAAAAATAGCCACACACATATGCAGGCACTCATGGTGAATGCACTCCATGGGAAATAGTGCAAAGCCGGTTACACATACTGCATGAGTTACCATGTGGATGGCACTTGAAACAGTGTCTGGCACAGAGTAAACACACAATACATGTCAGCTGCTATCATTAGTGTAACAATTATCTAGTTTTGCTTTTAAAACAAACTTTTAAGGGCAGAACTATTGTTTCCCCTGCTTATCAACTAAGGAATCTGAGGTTTAGGGTAGTTAAGTCACTTGTTCAGGGACCATAGTTAAGGACATGGAGAAGCTGACAGGGAACCAAACATTCAATCATTGCACTATTCTGGTAGGTCAGGGTCAAGTGGTAAAAGATCTTAACTATCAGACCAAGGAGGGGAGATTTCCTCCTGAGGTAGTGGGGAGCCACTGAAGTTCTGGAACATGTGTGGGTCATCATCGGAGCTGGGCATGGTAGGAAGTATTTGGAGTGGGAACATGTGAAAGGCAGGGGTGGGAAGGCAAGGGAGGAGAGGCTCCAAACCAACTGAGATCTACTCCCACACGCTGGGCCAGGGGCAGAATTTTAGAGGCAGGATAGATCCTTTGTTTCCAATGAGGTGGAGTCAAGATGGCTGAGGATTTGGGTCCGGATGACTGAGACAGTGGTGAAGTCATTAATAGAAAAAGAGGTTAGGAGAGGAAGAGGAGAGAAAATGAATTCATATTTTAACATTTTATCTCTTTACCCTCCTCTCTTGGACACAGGTGACAGCCAGCACTCTGGAATAAGAACTGGCATTTACGGAACCTTGTGCCCAACAATGTCCTAGCACTTTACAAGTACTAGCGAATGCATGGTCCCCGTTTCACAGATGCAGAAACCAGGGCACAAAGAGTTGATGTGGGTGTCCGGTCCATGTGGCTGACCTATCCCTGCTGGGTCCACCCAGGTCTGACTTGCTGGAGAAGCCTCGTTCCCACTTGGCGGCTCTCACTGACACCTGGGGGCCCTGACACAGGGAGATAGGTGCTATCACTTGACGACAGAGGCTATCAGCTGTCTGGCTGTGGGCTGGTGGGCTGGTGGGCTGGTAGGCCTTTGTTCTATCTGGAGGTGGCTGACTTCACCACCCCTCTTAAAGGGGCTTTACACCCCAGGGCGAGCTGACCCACTAAGCTAATTGTTTCCAATGGTATCATAGTGAGTGCTTATATGGCACTTTTCTGTTCCAGGCTCTGTCCTAAATATTAATATGTTACTAGATTAACTCTTTGATTTATTGATGTTAATATCTGAACTCATTCAATCTGTTGAAGTGTTTCATATAAAACAACCATATAGAGAAGGGTCTCATTTTTACCTTACAAGGTGGGATATAATGGCTTAGACCTGAGTTCTGGGGGATAAAGAGGAAAAAGTACCTGCAAAGGAAATGAATTTTAAAATACCTCCAGCCAGTGCTGAATTAAAACCTCTACAAGACCTGAAAACTGAAGACACTGACTCCCACCACCTTATGTGAAATGAAAAGATAAAAGCAGTCAGAAATGGTCAAACTAGCTTACATAAGAGCATCTCACAATGTCCTGATTTTCCCCGTGATGACTATTTTAATCCTTTTTAAAAATATATCTAATCCTTTCCAAAAAAAGTTTGTTGGGTTTTTCTTTGTTTTGTTCAGTTGGTGCTTGAAGCATGTAAGCATGTATTAAACGTGCTCACTGTGTGACCTGGCTCTGCCACCAGCCTCCCCTTGGCCACAGCTGGGAAGACACACTTCCTACCTTCATCAGTGAGGTGAGGGCTGGGGACTTTTCGAAAGGTGTCTGAGACACATTGTGGAGTAGAAAGGCCCAGGTGGCCGGCATGTTGTGTGCATGTGTAACCATGAATGTGAAAAAGCATATCTGTATGCACACATATGTATGTGTGCTATGATACTAATGTGAAAAGATGTATATTTTTGTGTGCAAATTAGAGAGAGACTGAAAGCAGAAGTGGTGGGGGGAGAGAAGTAGGGAAATGCAGTGTGGTATCACGAATTAGATCCTGGAACAGAAGTGAGGACAATAAAGGAAAAACCAGTGCAACTGGGATAAAGTCTGGAGTTTGGTCAGCAGTCATGGATGGATGTCCCACAGTAATGTAAGATGTAACTGACTGAGGGGTATATGGAAACTGCAATTTTTCTGTAAATTCTAAAATTAAAATTTTATTTTAAACAAGTCTGGAAGGAATTTATGAAGTTCTAGAATGGCAAAACTAATCTATAGTGCTAGAGGTCAAAAAATGGTTACTTTTAGGGGGATGTTGATGAACATGGGACACTGGGTCGCTCTGGGAGCTGGAGTGCTTCATGTGTGGATTTGGGAGGTGGTGTCACAGAGCGTACTTTGCAAAGACTCAGTGCCCTGGGCACTAAGAGACGTGCGTTTTGCTACGGGTGCATCTCAATTTACAAAAGCAAAGAGTAAAAAATGTAGTTTGAAAGACCTCAGCCAAACCACAAGCACTCATTCCCTCCAGGGAGAATTTGGCTATAGTGACAGAAAGCTAACTGTTTAGGCAAAATACTCTGTAACATTTGTAGCTGTTTTATAGTAAGAATGTATTCATTTACCTAGTATGATGTAACTTTTTTATGGACTGTGTAACACACAGAGAAGGGCACACATCATGAAAATACAAGCCAGGAAGCTCCAGCATCTGTGCAGCCAGCACCCAGGTCAAGATACAGAATGTTTCCAGTGCCCCAAAACAGCCTGGTCACTCTTTATCTCAAATTCCAATTTAACTTGGAATTCCATATATTTTTTATTAAACCTGGCAACCTCACAGACTCATTTTGCCTGTTCACCCATAGATTGTTTTGTAATGGAAGGAATTTATGAAGTTCTAGAATGGCAAAACTAATCTGAATTTAAAACTGAATTTAAAATGTCAGTATTTCCTCTAGAAAAAAAAATCAGGAGCAGTGATCATCAAACAAGTGTAAGATCATAAATTGGTGCTATTTTAAGCCACCACATTTATGGTGACATTTTTACAGCAGCAATAGGAAAAACACATACACTTGTTTTCTGATTGTTTGAGAAGTGCCTATTCTGGTTGTTCTGCCCGACCTGCTCTCTGGCTTCTGTGTTCCTCAGGTGGGCAGTTAGTTTGCTCCTTGGCTGCATGGGACTGAGGTCTGGTTGCTGGGCACGTCTTAGCGGCAGAAGAAAGGGAGGGCGTCTCAGGCCCTGTGGGCCTATGGTTCATAAGCAAGATGTCTTAGGCACTCCAGCCTTGAGGACAGAGAAACCCTACCTCACCCACTCTGCTCCTCCCACCAAAGCACTCCTGAGATTGACGCTGAAATGTACTCCTGAAAGTCTACATTGATTCTCCTTGTCCCAGGGCTCTGGAGAGCTCCCCAGTGGCAACCTAACCCATTGGCAAGGGGCGCCTCTTGGTCTCCAGTTCTCCCAGCACAGCCCAAGGCCTAACCCACAGCCTGTGGCCCCAAGTCTCTGCAGCCACATGTCTCCATGCCCTGTTCAGGCCACCACGTTCCCAGAATTCCCCTGACACTTACCTAATCCCATTCACTTAATCCTCCCAACAGCCTTATGAGAACTGTTTTGTACTATGTGTACTATTATGATCCCCATTTTCCAGGTGAGCAAACTGAGGCCTGAGAAGTTTAGGGACTTCTTTGAGACCCCCCCACACACCTCTAGCTCCTGAGCCGGAACTCTCTCTCAGCACCCCCCCACAAAGGCCCAGTTGAATAAAATAAGTCCTCAGAGGGCTTAACCATACAGGTGCCCTTCACAGGTACACTGGTGCACCCCACCAACCTCTGGAGGCCCTGGGCCCATCCTAGCCCCTGAGCCCAAGGCTCCTCACCCCCACTGTGCATTCTGTACATCTGCTGTAGCTGCAGCAACCTTTCTGCTTTGCCATTTATAGTTACTGACCGCTTGCAAAAACGTTTTAACGAAAATCCATGGTGTGCCTAATAGCTAGAGAAACATTTATTCTGTGTTTTCAGAGGATCTGGGACAGAAGAGCTCTTCTTGACCTGTCTGTGCATACATGCATGTGTGTATGAGTGGGTAAGGGTGTGTGTGTATGTATCATAGACCTCTGTATATGTGCAAGCACATGCGTGTGTTCTCATCTGTGTGTGTGTACATGCACAAGTGTGCATGTATGTGTGTGCATGGGTGCATGTGCCCACTCAAATGTGTGTGCACACATGCCTGTGCAAACACAGGAAAAGACTAATGTTATTAAAGATTAGTGTTATTAAAGGTTCTGTTAGAAAAGGCTCCTAGGTAATTCTAACCCATGTATGACTGGAAAGAGGAAAACAATTTGTTTCTTATCATTACAGCAAATGGCTCTTAGGTTTGTGCCCCCCAAACTGAACTTCTTTCTACCTGAGAAGGGGAATGAGTGACAGCTGCCCTTACTGAAGGTCTGCCTGGGCCTCATCTACTTTCACCCTCTGGAAAACCCCAAAAGGAAGGTCTTTCTATCTTTTTACATGCTCAGAGTGATGATGTCACCTGCACTCCCCTTCACTGCCTCAAACCTCCAAGGTCAAAAGGAAATGTTCTAACAATCCCTATTCAGACCTTTGGCAAGGATAGTGGAGTTTGCATTACTTGTTTATTAGTTTGTTCATTCCTAGGGCCAAGCATCTTCTTTAGCAGCATCCATGGAAGACTCCAGCACATCAAAGCAACCGAGAACACATTTGTGGATTGATTTGATTGATAGGGTCTCCTTCTAGGTTGGCGCTTGCTGGCCTTGCTCCCAAATCAGGATGTCCCTAGGCAGGGTAGGCCCCAGAGGCTGGTTAGACAAAGGGTCCTGGTTGGGACTCTTGAATGACCCCCTTACTTCTGGAATGAAATCCCAAGTCCATACCATATGATCTGCCTGCCCACCTTGCTGGCTTCACCCTGAGCCCCTCACTCACTCAGCAACAGCCACACAGGTCCTTCTGCTCCTCAAAGACTCCTAGTTCATCTCCTCTGAGGCTTTTGCTGTCCCTACTGCCAGGAGCCTGCTCCCCCAGCCTCTGCTCAGAAAGGACTCCTGGGCCCATGTGAGGTATCCCCCCCTGTCACAACCATGTCCCTCTATTTCATCCCTATGTAATATTTGTTACTACCTGAACTATCTGTGCCATGAGGGCAGGGAGTGTGCCACTTGGTGGTGGTCTCCCCTGCAATACTGTGCCTGGCACACAGTATGGACCCAAAAAGGGGATGAATGCTTGTCTGGCCATCGGATCTGAGTCCTTACCACTGGAGATGGTCAAGGGAATATTCTCCTTCTTAGAGGTATGAACTCTGGAACCCAGCACCCACAGCCACTACATAAAATCATGACTCGATTACAAGCCCCGAGTTCTCACTCTGTGGTCTCCAAGGCTGCCTGTGAGGCCACATGAGGAAAGTCACCCTGGGAGAGAGTAATAACTGTCCTGCCTCAACTTCTGAACATGCTGCCTTCTCCCAGGCCCTGTAAGAGCCCCAACTGGGGAGGTAAATGGGCCTTGGACCCACTCCCAGCTCCACCACTGTGTGACCCTGGGGAAGCTCACTTTGCCTTTCAACGTGTTTCCTCATCTGTGAAATGGGGACATGGAGGATAAGGTGGTCCCAACCCCACGGGGTGGTTGAAAAATATAAATATGAGCATGAGATATCTGTATAGGGTTCCTGGCACATAACAAACATATGGTAAGTGAGAGCATTTCTTTAATTAACAAATAATTGTTGAGCAGCTGCTTTGTGCCAGTCATGAGCTAGGAGCTGGGGGAGAGTGATGAGGGAAGTGAAGGGAACCTGCCCTCCCGAGCTGACTGTCCACTGACACTGAGCAAAATAAGTAAGTGAACCACATCGTGTGCTAAGAAGTGATAAATGCTGTGAGGAAAAACAAAGCAGACAGGCCTCTGCAGGACAGGGGGTGGATGGCTATTTTAAACAGGATGGTGGGGTCTCACTGAGAAAGTGACCTCTGAACAAAAATCTGAAGGAGTTGAGGGAGGGAGCCCCACAGATGTCTGATGTAAAAGCATTTCAGGTATAGGGAACTGTAGGTGCAAAGGCCCTGGTTGGGACCCCAATAATATTAGGGAATTTGAACAGTCCCTGCCTCCCACCATTTTCCTTCTCAAAATTGACAAGCACAAATGTCATGTTAGCGCTGCAGAAAGCATGCACATCTCTCCCTGTGACCCAGGCGCCTGTCTCTTTAACCTTGAATGTCTTTTTGGGTCTCATGTGTCACCAGGTGGTGAGTGAGCTGCCCTTACTTCAGAAGAATGGCATGGGGTGGGGGAGACTTAGGTGGTGTCTGTCTTACCTATTACTGCCAAAAGTGGTCATGGGGTTATTTTTAAACATGGGGGAGGAAGTATTTATTGTTCCTGGGCCGAGGTGAACTGGGCAGCCTGTGGGATTCTTCCAGGGAAGGAGTGCCCTGTCCTTCTCCACCATGGTGAGTAGCGATGCCTCCTTGAGGTGAGTGAGGTGGGGTTGGCAAGAGGCGGACGCCACATGCAAGCAAAGAACCAAAGGGGCGGGTAGAAAGGCAGCTTTCCAGGGCCCCGGCCGCTGGTGGAGAAAGCTCTGCTGGCCGCGTGCGCACAGAGGAACTCCAATCAATGCCCCGATAAGCCACAAATAACAGCAGCTCCCGGGGACTCACAAAAACAAAATAAAAGAGAGTTGGCTTTTTTATGGTTTGTCTACTGACCTCTTGAGGAATCAATAACTCCCAGGGCTTGCAAAATGGGATTGAATGCTTTTAAGGATCAAATTGTAATTCTTTTCTCTTGTTCAGGCAGCTGGAGGAAAGAATCTTTTTGTTTTCACCTTTTGAACTTGCAAATTTAAAGCATTTCTCCCTGTGTTGTTTGGTTAGGTGTCCCCCTCCCAAAGCAGGAAGCCCCCAAATCAGGGTCAGGGCAGGAGAATGGTTGGGGGCACAGACTCTGGAGACACACTGCCCAAGTTCAACTCAGACACATTGCCTTGTTGTGACTGTGCGACCCTGGGCAAGTGACCCAACCTCTCCGAGGCTCACTTGCCTCCCAAGTAAAATGGCACTGGTAATAATAGCACCAACTTGACAGACAGAGGATTAAATGAAATAATGTATGTTTGGTGCTGAAGTGTGTGCGCTATTTAAAGTCAGAGACAAGTGGGGTGGGGAGAAATGTTAACTCGCCTTCTCTGCACTGTTTTCATAGTGTAAGGACAGAACATCTAGAGAGGAGATTTCACTGCCATTTGAATCAAGGGAAAATTTGGGGTGGGTAGCAGTTGGGGTTTAACACCCTGAAAAAGTCGCTTCATCCTGGCATTCCTCATGGTTTAGTGAGCCTGACTTTTTGCCCCTCCAGTCAATTCTCCTTTTGCATTACTCAACTTTTTGTGAAATGCGTCAGAACAAAAGCGGCTAGAACAACTGGGGCTGATCCAGATGTGTGGCTTCCATCCCCGGACGCACCTCCACCTCCCCTAGTTTGCAAAGGAGCTGCTCCAAGACCCACAATCCCTGGCAAGCAACCAGAACTGGGGTGCTTTTGAGACACAGGGTTTAGTGCCCTTTTATCTCTCCAGCATCACTGCTTTGAGATGACCGTGGGCACCCTACCCCCTGCTCACACATGAGCAGCTGAGGCTCACCAGAGATGGGAGCTGACCCAGTTTTCTAATTCACAGCTTCAGACTCTCTTAACTGATGCTCTTTCCCACCACAGCCACCCAAGAAAGCCAAGAAGAGAGCAGAGGGCGCCAATTCCAATGTGTTCTCCATGTTTGAACAGACCCAGATCCAGGAGTTTAAGGAGGTGGGTGGAGCTGTTGAATCATCTGCCTGGATGGAAATTCCCACCCATTAGTGAGCACCTTTCCCCTGTCCCATATTCCCTGCAGGGACCTCCTGATTAGATGTGTTTAGCCTCCAAACAAGTCCAAAGTCTGTCTCAACCTTAAAAAGAAATTTTTAATAACTTTTGCTGATCATCAAAGTAAAGCATATTTCTTGTTGAAAATATAGGAAAATTTTTCAGAAAAGCACAAAGAAGAAATGAATGGCCTACTATTCTACAGCTCAGAGATAATCAGTTAACATTTTGGTATCTACCCTTCAAGTCATTTTTGTTGTATGTATATATATTCATTAAGCAAAGTTACAATCTTCCATGCATGCTAATATTACCTGCTATTTTCCTTTGAGCAATTCAGCATCAACATTTTCTATCATTTATTTAAATCACTTCCTATGATGTGGATGTTACATTTGTTTAGACTGTTTTACTATTATAAATAACACATCTTCGCTTGCATCTCTGGTTATTTCCTCGGGGCAAATTCCTAAAAGCAGAACTGCTGGGTCAAAGGAACTTCTTAAAAAGGAACCAAAAACAAGTAGAACCATTGGTCCAAATTGTCCTCCAGAAACGCTATACGGATCCCTTCCCTCAACAGGCCCAAAGGAAGAAAATGCCTTTGCCCCACATTTCCATCAATGTGGGTATTAATAGTCTAAAATATTATTTTTGCCAATCTGAGGGATGAAAAGCAGTATCTCTTGGATTTTAAATTTTACAATCCTCAATTGTTGAACACTAGCCAGGTCTGAAACTCTATCACATTCTATGGAAGCATTTTATTGAGTAAACCTAAGTACCAATTAGGCAAAATTAAGCCACTGCGCACAGGCGTAGGAGGTGGACTTTGAATCAGTTTTCCAGCAGTGGTGATGGCTCACACTTAGTCCTCCGCACTCCCACCTGGCCCTTCAGAGGAAAATATGCTAAAACGATGCTAAAGAGGCCAGTGTGTTTTATATCAAAGGGCAACCCTCTTGGGGCTTCCAAATGGGGATGGACACTTACACCTTTTGTTCCCACTGACAACTCAAATCACAGGAATACTGTGTCCCACAGCCACCGGGGAAAATGTAATTCCCAGGATAAAATGTCATATCTGAACTTGAAATAGTCACCTTCCAGGGAGAAGATGATACCATCCCTTCTGCCTCACACTGTCCCAATCTCTGGAATGAGAACAACTGCTGGGAGGCAGGCAGGGGGTGCCAATTCTTTCAGGAACCAGTTGCAAAGAAGAACTCAAAAAATGTATGGCTGATAAGTCATTTGTAAAATACCTGCACATTTATAAAACTCGTGGAGTCTCCCCAGGAGCTAGCTGGGAAAGATTATTGGTCCCATTTTACAGATAACCTGGGCTTGGGAGTAGTGGGAAGGCAGATAAGATCCCAGTTATTCACTTGTTTCTTTTAAATACCAGCCTTCTAGAGATATAATTCACATACCATAAATTCACTTTTTAAAAGTAAGTGTACAAGTCAGTAGTTACTTAGTGTGGTCACAAAATTTTGCAAATATCACCACTATCTAATTCAGAACATTTTCATTACCCCCAAAAGAAACCTCATACCCACTCCCCTCTTCCCCCAGCCCCTGACAAGCACTGATCTACTTTCTGGCTCCATGGATTTGCCTATTCAGGACATTTCATAGAAATGGAATCATATACCATGTGGCCTTTGTGTCTGGCTTCTTTCACTCAGCATAATGTTTCAGGGCTCATCCATGTTGTAGTACATATCAGAATTTCCTTCCTTTCTATTGCTGAATAATATTCCACTGTATGTATAAACTGTGTTTTGCTTATCCATCTATCAGTTGATGGACATGTGGGATGTTTCCAGTTTTTGGCTATTATGAATGAAGCTGCTATGGACATTCATCTACAGGTTCTGGTGTGAACAGATGCTTTCAGTTCTCTTGGGCAGATACCTAGCAGTGGAATTGTTAGATCATATGTTAATTCTACACCTAACATTTGAGGAACTGCCAGGTTTAAATCTTTGACTGATGTCCTTCAATGCTCCTTGAATCTCAGAATCCCATTTCTCCCAGCCCATTGCCCAACCTCCTATGCTCCTCCCCCCAGTTTCTCCTTGGCTGACCAGTCAACCACCCCCTTCACAGGCCTTCACCATCATGGACCAGAACAGGGATGGCTTCATTGACAAGAATGATCTGAGAGACACCTTTGCTGCTCTTGGTACGTCCGCCTTCTAAGTTCATAAGAGGGTCTCCTTATCCCACCCCCAAGAGGCGCAGGAGGTGGGACCATCAGAAAGTTCAAGAGCTTGTCATTTTCCAAAGAAATGGCTCAATCACAATTGGCCTTTAAGACAAATTTCAGAAGATAGGAAAGAAGAGTTTAGCCTAAGGGTGTCTTCATATTATCTTTTATTTTTCTTTTAAAATAACTTTTTTTGTGTGTGATTTTGAATACTATGCCAGCACACAATAGAACACTTGGATAGTGCATAAATGTACAAAGGAGAAAACATTACCCAACAGGCCACATTCCACTGTTAATATTTCAAGCCTCTAAGTCTTTTCTAGGTATCTGTTTTTTGTGGTTCAAAAAAAAACTGGACTCATTCTATTTTTGGACTCAACTTTTAAAATTTAACATCTCAAGAGTGTAAACACGACTGCATGGAGCTTTTTCAGAATACACATGTCCAACCTGCCACCACCCACCCTTCCACTCCCACCTGCAGAACTTCGGGTCACCATGAACAGCTGTGCAGGTTATACACTGCACAATTATACGCAGTACGATTCATGTTTGTAGCCACTATAGATTTTTGTATTTAAAACAAATTATCTTAAGAAGGGGTGACTTTTTCTAATTCTCACAAAGATACTATATGGACTTACGGCAGGGGCTAGAGCAGATATATCAGAACCTCCAAGGCTGTGTGGGTAACAGCAGGTATAATTTGAAAAAGTTCCCTCAGGTGATTCTGATTGATCTCTCCCACCTCCAACTGAAAAGGGCTAATTTATAATATAAGCGTTGCCCACTTGAGTAAAAAGTTAAAATATTTGTTTAAAATGTTCCAGGTTTTGAAAACCCTACTATACAAATGACTAACGCCTCCTCATATCAGACCCTTGGGTTGTTTCCAGCTGTCTGGCTGTTATAAATAACACCGTCAAGAACATCTTCTCACGTGAATCTTTGGCCCTGTCCACTCTGTCTCTTGATCGTTCCTCCACTAGATTCCCTGAAGTGGAATTACAAGGGCAAATGGCAGTGTCCTGATAGCTGTTTCTGTCTCAGCTTGGAGGCCCTGAGTGTGTGTTTCCTGCCCTAGGCCGTGTGAATGTGAAAAATGAGGAAATTGATGAAATGCTCAAGGAAGCTCCAGGTCCAATTAACTTTACTGTGTTCCTAACCATGTTTGGAGAGAAACTGAAGGGTAAGCTTATATGTGTGTCTGTGCATCTGTTTCTGTGTGTGCATATTTGTGTATGTATGTCTGTACTTGTGCATCTGTGTGTGTGTCTGTGCCTGTCTTTACATGTCTTCATCTTTGGGCATGAATAAAAGCACCAGGAGAACATATAGGGGTTGGCAGGAAATGAAGGCAGACTAACACTGCAGGGAGAAAAAGAATAAAAAACTGCAGTGAACATGGCTCCAAGGCTTACCCTGAGTCAGACCTTACACTAAGCACTTTATATGTATCACATCACTTAATGGCATCTAGGAGGCAGGCTCCATTCTTATCCCAGCCTGCAGATGGGAAATGAGGCTCAGAGATGGATGATCACTTGCTGGCAGACTCATATTTAGCAAGTGCTGGAGGCAGGATTCAAATCCTAGTCTCTCTAACTCTAAATCCATGTTTGCCTTTGAGGGTGCTCAGAAATAACTGGATTCTCAGCCCTCTCTTTCAGAATACCAAACGACTCAGTACTTGAAGGAAGGCAGGGTCTTTCCTCCAAGTGAAACAGCCTTGCTCGGGCCCCACCACCTTGGAGGGACTTGGGCCTGGCCTCCCAGCACATTGTGGGTTCCCAGCCACCCACAGCATTTCATCTCTGTTTTCTGTTTCAGGGGCAGACCCCGAGGAGACCATTCTCAATGCGTTCAAAGTGTTTGACCCTGAAGGCAAAGGGGTGCTCAAGGCTGATTAGTGAGTGGGATTTGTGGGGAGGACATGAGGGACCTGCTTCCCACACACGCACCTGGTGCCAACACCTGCTCTTCTCTCTCTGCAGCGTTCGGGAGATGCTGACCACACAGGCAGAGAGGTTTTCCAAGGAGGAGGTAACAGAGCCTTTTGGACACTCTCTGCACCCCAACAACTGGTGCCACCTTCTGGGGACTCCACCCTTCTCTTTTCTTAAACACCCCTGACCCAACACTGAGAGAGAACCTACTATTGTTTACTGAGCTGAGCCCTTATCTCATTTCATTCTCTCAGTCACCCTACGAGGTGGGCCCTAGTATCACTGCCATTTTATAGGTGAGGAAACTGAGGCCCAGAGAAGTTGTCTAAAAGGACAATGGTAGGGCTGGGGAACTTGGATTCAAACCCAGGTCTGTCTGTAGGGCTTCCTTCCTCACAAAGCATGGAGCCCTGGTTAGAGCATCAGTTTCCTGATGGAATAAGGGTGGCATACAGGCTACTATGTACTGTTCTTATAGGTTGTACACTGCACAGTTCTCCTAGATATATTGCACATTCTCATAATATATATTGTAGAGTATGTACTTGTTGCAATATTTTCCAGCAGATGGCAGTAAAATGTCTTGTTACAATTTTTTAAAAATCAGTATGTATGACATTTTCTAGCAGGTGACAGTAATGTGCCTAGAGGAAGGGCAGTTTTGCTAATTTACTAAAGGTCTTGTACGAACAAGAAACAGTCCTGTCAGTATTACTAACAAAACTTTCATGAGTCTTTTTAAAATAGCTCCTTCTCAGACCTGATTCCAATGAGTTCCACATTTCACTAAAAACTTTATTTAGATCACTCTACCCGCAAAACCTCAAGCAGTTAAAAGAGCCTGCCTTCCTCTCTTTGTGACTTTGGACAATCTCCTTAACTTCAGCATGCCTCAATTTCCTCACCTGAAAAGTGGGGATAATAATAGACCCTATCTCACAGTACACTGTGAGGATTAAATGAGTGAAAATGTGTGAAGTTCTGAGGCATGTGATAAGGGCAACATAAATGGTAGCTGTCATAGCCAATGTTTTTAAAAAAATAATTAGCCAATACTTTTAAAATGTGGAAATTGCATGTTTAAAAAATCGAGATATTTAGTTTCCCTCAAAGGATCATATTCTCTCAAAGAGTCTTGCCCACATGGGCACACGCAGCTGGCCCTAAGCAGTTGCTCCCTCTTTAGCTGGGCTGTATGTCTCCACTTATCCATAGTCCCACCAGTTCCACCTTGCTCCCTTATGCAACTGGCCCAGTCCCTTTGCACACGTGATTTGAGATCCCTGCTTTATGCCGCCGGTTGGGTTCCTGGGCACATCCTTGCAGGATGGCCCTTGCTGTCAGCACCTGTGGAAGGGCAGGGAAGCAGGAGAGCACAGTGGGAGATGCAGACATGCAATTCAGACCCAGAGAACAGCCTGGTCGACACCCCCCACCCCCAGCTAGAACAGCCCTTCTGAGAGGTCCCACGTTGGGCCCCACACTGATCAGTTGGCGGTGGGCTGCACCAGCAAGGGCATGACCTTGGGGCTGGCAGCTCTCTCCAGCAGCTGGGTGACAAGGCATTCCTGGAGGGGGTCTGAGTGTCATATCCCCCTAGCCACCTTTCTCTCAGCTGCCCTGCACACAGCCCTCCCTCTCCCTTCCCCTGGTTTCCTGGTGGAATAAGGGTGGCATGCAGGCTACTATGTACGCATCCTCAGCACGTCTCGCTGTTTCACTGCAGATGGACCAGATGTTCGCCGCCTTCCCTCCTGATGTGACCGGCAACTTGGACTATAAGAATCTGGTGCACATCATCACCCATGGAGAAGAGAAGGATTAAGGGGGGACGCCCACTGCCGGAACCTGGGCTTGTCTTTAGGGAGAGGGGGTCCCTGCCCTTTGCCCACGTTTCCCAGTAACACAGCTGTCCCTGCCCCTGGCCTGTGAGCTGTGTGGCCGCCTCTTTTATCCGAGGCCATCTTCTCTGCAGCCCAACTAGCTTACAGATACTATGTGGCCACACATCCTGCAGATGGAAATTCATCCAGAGGCTATGTTCAAATAAACAGGAGGTTGTACAATTTGCTCATGGTATTTCTCTGACAGAAGCGCCTTTAGTAAGGACGGTCCTTTGCTAGTTCCCACAAAGGCAGCATATGAGTGGGTGATGGCCCTGCTGTCATTATTACGCATCTTAGTGACTCCTTATTTAAAGCAGACCTCTGCAGCCACTTAAGGCTATTTCTATCAAGAGCCACATTTTACAGGAATGATAACTAGAGAACCACAGCCCTTTCTTCCAAAGTGCTCAAGCATTTATAGAGACTACCTCCCATGATAACCTTTCCTTTAGGATGCCATTCCATAGATGTGCTTAGACAGGCCTTATGATAAATTAAGAGGAAGAGGCCTCACATGCATGCTAAGAATAGGCTCATTTGATTAAAAAAAAATCATACCCATTAATCATAAGAGGTTAGTTTCTAATTTCAGATAAAGTAGAACTTGTCTGTACTTTCCTGGCAAATTGGGGGAGGGGTACTGATTTCTGACCCTGTGTGAAGTGTGATAACTAACCCTGTCCGAGCATGAGTTGACTCTTGATTTTGAGTGACCAAAGTCATTGCAGAAGCATCCAGGTCTATTTTGTCTGCAAGAATCCCAACTTAGCAAACAAATGGGTTCACACAGCCAAGAAGTCTGAGGGCTTCAGGCATAGCTGCAACCAGGAGCTCAAACAGTACCATCAGAACCTGAGGCCTCTCCACTGCTTTCTTTCATGTTGTGCTACTCTCAGCGGTGGCAAAATAGCTCCTGTCTCTCCCGTCAGCAATCCTAGTGGAGAGAGGGTACCTCTGTTTCTCCAACCTCTCCACATATCCCGGAACAGGGCCTATGGAGTACTTAAAACAACCCTGAAACAGGAGAAGCGCTCTGACTGGCACATGATTAACTCTCATTACTGGGGATGAAATCAGTCCCCCTCCCTAACCGTGTGGCCTTAGGGTTGGGGGGCCATTCCCCGAAGGAAAATCCAGATGCCTTTCAGGAAGAAGGGAGAGTGAACAGAGTGGACATTGGGCCCTCAAGAGAGTCCCAGGAACACAGGAACACAGCCAAAGCAAATGATGTGATGGGAGCCAACATCTGAAACTGGGGGTGAGAGTGGCTGCTGGAGCCACCAAGAGGGAATGAGGCGGTCCAGGCAGTTCGGGAGAAGCCAGAACTGGAGTGAGTCGCCAAGGCTCAGGAGGAACTCAGGACCAGCTCCATCAGTATGACTAACACACGCGCCAGCTGCTGGGAGAGGAGGCCCCATTTGAAGCCAACAGCATGCTGCGCGGGCAGGGACCGAAGAGACTCCCAGCCCGTGATGACCCACCGTGATCCACATGCTGCCAAGACCCAGACTCCACGCCCAGAACCCGCCACCTGAGGCTCCTGCACAGACACACCAGCACCAGGAGGCGCAGGAGAGGTCCCAGCTCTGATCACTCATGTGCAGTGTGGTTCAGGGCAAGACACCCTGGACACAGCTCTGGAGGGACATGCTCATCCACAAGACACACACAGATGTAAAGGCATATGTAGGCACGCACAGAGATGCAGACACAGAGGCTCAGCGGCTCCAGGTCCTGCCTGTGAGCACTAAGCACTTGCTGCATCCCGTGTGGATCTGGGCACCAAGTTCAATACTTCGGCTCCCACCCAGCCCCTGTCTGTGTTCACTCATCCCTGCTCCACCTGGTGGGCCATGGTGAGGGGGACCTGTGCTGGCCACCGCCTCAGGGGTTCTCAATAGCCACAGTGACCTCACACAACTCTGTCCCCCAGCCGGCTTTGCAACTCAACCCTTCCTGCTCCTCTACCCTGTCCCACGTGGTTCCCAGCACCCTAGTCTCTTAGTAATGAATGTGAGGCAGTGGAGTTACAGAACAAAACATTTATTCTTTCTGGGTTATGGTACAAATGGAGCCCCATTCACCTCAGACCGTTAACTTCTTCTTGGCCCTCATATCATCCCGCTTCTCAGGTATGCTGCCTGAGTGGACCTCTCTGCTTTGAGACTCTCTTGCAGTGCGGTTACTGAGCACCAGCTGCTGAAGGCTGCTGTGGTCCAGGGGCTGGTCCACTGCACCAAAGACAGGACTCATGTGAGGAGCTGGGAAATCAAACCCTGCAAGGGGTGGGCGGCTTCCTTCCCAGAGACAGTGCCTCTTTGCCCCATTCATGGGTGCCCAGGGAAAGGATGTCCAAGCCTAGTTTGGGGTCCCTCCACAGTGCTGGGGGTTGGAGTGGGAACATTCTGGAGTTTCAGGGAGAGGGATGATAGGCATAGATACATTGCATAGGGATACATAGACAATAACTGTTTTTTTTCCCTAGATGAGGCTGTGAAGATGAGTTTGGTTTAATATCAAGGAGACATGCTCATCCTCTGTAGTTGTTCAGGATGTGGACTGCACAAAGACACCTGGTAGAGAGGCGATTGCATGGGCTGAAATCTAGCCTTCACTTGATTGCCAAGCCATGTTACCCAGAAGGGGCATTTTCCCCAACTAATCTGCCTAGAGTGGATGCCTCTTCTCATTTGCACATACAAGTCATAAAGGCTGGTGGGCTAAGAGAACCCACTGTTTATCAACATTCCCTTGAACATAAGTGAAGGCATCATCAGTAAGTTCCCAACCTTGTGAGGACAGCATTACCAGCACCTCTGCCCTGTCACCCTCCTCTTCAGGAACTCGTGAGGGAAGCTAAGGTGGCTGACACCAGACCAGCTTTCACTACTGCTAAGTTTCAGTTGCCTCGACTAAATCAAACAGAAGGCACGTGTGTCCTCGTGTTGGCAGTCCTCTCCCGGCATCCTTGGCACTCCTGCACACTTAAATGCTGCTCAGAGAAGTGGGGCAGCTTTTTAAAACTCTGGGGTGCTTTTTTTTTTATTACTAAAGTCACACAAGATCATTGTAAAATAAAATTTTTTAAATACAGAATCGTTTAATTTGTAAATGCAGAGAAGGTTCTCTGCAAACTATCACTCAGAAATAGCCACTGTAAGTCAGCCTGTACAGACTCTTTGGTTTTACAGGCACCATCAAGGTTCCTTTCTCCTTCCCTCCCTCTCAGTTCCTTCCCTCCCTCCCCTCTCTGCCTCTTCCTTCTCTCTCTCTCTTTCTCCATATATATGTCAGGGTTGTGAAGTGCTGTCCTGTACTCTGTAGGACTTTTAGCAGCATCCCTGGCCACTAGACACCAGAAGCATCCCCCATGTCCAAGTTATGACAACCAAAAATATCTCCAAACATTGCCAAAAGTCTCCACAGGGTAAATTACCCCTGGTTGAGAACAATTGAATTTATATATAATTATATATATCATATTATATATGAATTTATATATAATTATAGATACAAATGTATACATAATTATACATACATATACAATTATACAGTTTATATATATAATGATAATTTGTGTGTTTGAGTTCATATTGACCTACTGCAATCTTTTTAGTGTCTGTGTAGTATTCCACTGCATGGATAGGTGAACTAGAATTTATTCAACTGATCTCTTATGAGTGGTATTTCATTCATTTCCAGTTTAGGGCTTAGTGAACATCCTCCTACTTCCATCTTTGACCCTTGAATAAGTTTTTCTTGAATGTCCAGTTCCCACAGGGGAGATTACAGGCTTCATGGGTGAATCCATTTCCCAGGCTTCCCATATGTGTTGCCTAATTGCCCCCCAAAAACCAGGTGGCTCTGATTTTCTCCCCACCTTCAAAGAGAAGAGCTGGTTCTCCACCATGGGAGAGAAGCTTCTAACCCTGAACTTAGGGAAGATCAACAGGCCGGTGCCAAAAGGGCCACAGTTAGGCATCTGGCTTCTGGCACAAAACAGGTCGCAGTCCCTGCAACCACGGGATTGGGGCTTGGATGGGGTGGGGCCAAATGAGGCCACGGCTGGAATAAGACTCGAGGGCATAGTGTGAGGCTGAGCAATGGGATCAGGGAAACTTATGTGCCAATAACTTAACACTTTGTAAACTTTGGACATTTTAAGGTTCATTTTAAGTGTAGTTTTGATTTTTTAAACTATCCAGGATAACTGAAATTCAGGATCTGTGGCTGGGTCATTGTCCTGTAGGGAGAACCATCCCCAAGTGAACCAAGTCAAGATGGCACCTAGTGGAACCGATGGACCCATGGGTCTCATAAAGGGGGAAACTGAGGCTCAACACTGAAGACCCTCTGCAGCACAGGTTTCCTAGCAACCAGTGCAGATCAGAGAGACAACTCACCCTCATCCAACCCGTCGGCAAAGAGATCAGACCGGAGCACCGGGGGGATGACCTTGACAGGATCCACAGGCTTGAGGAGGGTAGAGCCCTCCCAGAATGGGTTGATGAAGGGTAGCGGGGTCTCGGTCTCTGGATCCAGGATCCGCCTGTAGAACTCTAACAGCAGCAGGTCGTTGGTCTTCTTTTCAATGATGGCTGGAAAAAAACAAGCAGAACCAAGACGGCTGCCTAGAGACCTGGTTCTGGGGGAACTTGGGGTGGTGCCCCACCACAGAGGAGGAAAGGAACAGGAAATGGGGGTCATGAGTGCCTCTAAGGATGAGGGCTTCCTCTTGGGTTCCACCATGCACTCTGGAGGCTGCAGCATCACCCCCCAGAGGGCAAAGTTTAGGTCTTGAGAAGCAAAAAATCTTACTCTATAATGTACAAAGCACAGATATATACAACAGTCAACAGCTACACAGTATATCTATGATGTTAACATTTCATTTGGAGGGGCAATTAGGAAAACAGCATCTATAATGGCTCCTTAGCAGGTGATAATGAAAAGAAGGTTGAGAAACACTGGGTTACACTAAAAATTGGGAGTGTGTGCAGCCTGGCCTTAAACTACTGATTTTTCTCTGCTCTTCTGTCTTGGGCGTCTGGGTGGTTTCCCATGCCAATCCTTGTGCCTAGGATGCCTTTCCCTGCACCCCTCCCTGTGTAACCCCTACTGGTGTTTTAAGACTCAGGTCAGGCCTCACCATCTGCAGGAATGTTTCCCTGACCTGCTAAGACTGGGAGAGCTGCCTTCCTGCTGTTTCACAGCCCCATGCAGTCACCAGTCGTTTGCTCATTCACTCATTCCACAAATGGCTGTTGGATGCCTGGCACTGTGCTAGATGCTATGGAAGCATGGAGGCAAAACAGGCGGACAACAAAGATGCAGCCCCTGCCGTGATGAAGCTCACAAGCTTCAGTGTGTATAGAGGCGGAAAGACAAGCTCTGTGAGAGGACAAATACACATATCCCTCCCTACATAGGTGCTTTTTATCTGAATTCAGTAAATACTGGGTTTGGATAAATAAAAAAAAAAAACAACTCATACTACCCATACTGTTGTTATTCCCTCTGAAAATCAGGGATCAAAAATATTTGCATTTAGAACTTGTTATCAGATCTCAAGAACCTCATAGATTCAGATACTCAGAATTACCTGTACATAGAGACAAACTGGGTGAATAGTCAGCAATAGGACTGCCATGCAAGGGAATAACAGTGTGTGGAGGTTGTGTCAACAGCATGACAGCTTCAGATGGGGCAGTGATAGGAGGTCTTGCTGGAAAGAGGACATTTAAACTGAGATCTGAGAATGATGAGGACCTGGACATGGGAAGTATTCCAGGAATAGCCCTGAGGTGGGAAAGCACTGGGGGGGAGGGCTAGAAGATTAGATAGGAGAACAGTGTGACTAGAGGTGGTGAGCAAGGAGGGAGAACAGGACAAGAAGAGATGAGAAATGTGAGCAGGGCCAGGCTATTAAGAACATAATAAGCAGTGGCCAGAACAATTTAACACAGGAGGCCTGACTGCTTTCCTTTTCTGCTTACCAGGATGGCCCTAGTTTGACATCAGGGAATTTGGATTTCAGGAAGTTTCCTATCACAGTTAATGGATAAAAGTGGCTCACTGTGCCTAAACTGTGTGTATAAAAAATGTGGTTGATGCTAAACACCTGCTTTCCTTCCAGGGAGTCTGGAATTTGGATATGTGCCAGGCTGGAAGTACCAAATGATCAGCCCCCAATCAAAATTCTGGGCACAGAGTTTCTAATGAGCATTCATGGTTGACAACATTTCACTTGTGCTGTCACAACTTGTTGCTGGGGAAATTAAGCACATCCTGCGTGACACCACTGGGGAAGGAGCCTTGGAACTTGCTCCTGGTTTCCTTCAGACTTCACACCATGTCTCCCTTTCCCCTTTGCTGATTTTTCTTTGTATCCTTGTGCTGTAATAAATCATAGCCACAAGTATGTCTATATGCTGAGTCTATGAGCCCTCCTAGAGAATCACGGATCCTGGCATAAAGGGGTGTTTTGGGAAACTCCCAAACACAGATGGTATTACAAACTTTAGGTTTTATTCTAAGAGCAGAAGAATCCACTTATTCCAAATAGTCATGATCTGTGTAGGTGCAGTCCTCCCTCTCTATTTGGAGCTCAGGGTCTATGCCTAGACACTTGTGTTCTAGTTAATAGGCTCTTGCTACATGTCAGGCACTGTTCTGAGCACTTTATTTCTTCCTTTCCAATCTATATGCCTTTTGTTTCTTTTTCTTGCCTTATTGAATTAGCTAGGACCACCAATATAATATTTAATAGGAGTGATGAGAGCAGACATCCTTGCTTTGTTCCTTATCTTAGAAGAAAAACATTCAGTCTTTCACCATTAATTATGAGGTTAGTTGTGTTTCTGTAATATCCTTTGTCAGGTTAAGAAAATTTCCCTCTAGTTCTAGTTTGTTGAGTTTTTATCATGAATGGATGTTGAATATTTTCAAATGCTTTTTCTACATCCATTGAGATGATCATATAATTTTTCTCTAAGAATGCTAATTTATTTAATCCCACCAACAATCATGGGGTAGATATTGGGTTTACCCCTCATTTTTATTGGATAAAAAAATAAAACACACAAAAAGATGGCAGCATGAGAGGTGAGACAGAGGCTTCCTCCTAAAACTGCATATAATATGAAAATATAATTAATACAACTACTCCTGAAAGAGCATCAGGAAAGAGGACTGCACCAGACTGCATACACCTGGAGAAAAGAGCAGACCTCACGGAACAGAGTAATGTACCAAAGCTGTGGCCCAGCTTCCCCCACCCCAAGCTCACCAGCGGGAGGAAGAGAAATGGAGTGGGGAGGGAGTGGAGGCCTGGGACTGCTGAATACCTAACTCCAGAGATCTGCTCTGGGAGCACAAGTCTAATTTCATGGTGCTTGCATGATACACTCAAGATTAGGAGGTTGGAAAGCTAAGACAGACAGAATTCCTGGAGAGACTGAGATTCCAACCGCTTGTGGAAAGCAGGGATCCATATCCAGCTGCTCTGGTACAAAAGAAAGGCGGGCAGTCTGAGAGGAACTAACAAGGAAGCCTTTAGCAAGAGGGCTGCTAAAGGGGCAAGGATTGCACAGAGCTTACTGTTCAGGAGAAAGGACAAGTAGACAAAACTGTCTGGGTGCGTTCTGCTCAGCAGGTTGGGAGCTTTCATGATCTTCAGGTGCTCCAGCTCCCTGGCTGGCTACACAGCTCCAAGGACCCCCCTCCATGATATGCCACCTCCTGTGCCTTTCTCCCAGTGAGTCCCACCTGGCTCACAAACTGGCAAACCCTACCCTGGCGTTATGCCAGCCAGAGGGAAGACCTGTCCACAGCAACTACAAGCACAAAGCATAGAGGCTTATACCTGTGTGCTTGGCCCACTGGTTCAGGCAGTAGAGACAGGCATAGGCGGCTGGGAAGCAGGAAACAGCTCTTTCCTCCTCCCAGGCACCAATACCACTCCCCTGCAACTCCCGACATTGCCTCAGGGGCTAAGCAGCTCCAGAGAGTAGAGCTTCTGGACATTAGAGGGTGCCATATATAAATATGAAACACCAAAGGAACCTGGTTCAAAGTAAAATTATTAATACAACTCCTGAAAAAGATTTAAATGACATCGACCTCATGAATCTTCCTGAAAGGGTGTTCAAAATAAAAATCATTAACATGCTCGTGGAGGTACAGAAAGATATTCAAGACCTCAGGAATGAATTCCGGTCAGAGAGCCAATCGTTGAAGAGCACATTGGAGTGTATTAAAAGCAGATTAGAGACAGTGGAGGAGACAATAAATGAAACAGAAATTAGAGAAGAGGAATACAAAGAAGGTGAGGCACAGAGAGAAAAAAGGATCTCTAAGAAAGAAAGAATATTGAGAGAACTATGTGGCCAATCCAAATGGAATAATATTTGCATTATAGGGGTACCAGAAGAAGAGGAGGGATAAAAAGTACCTTTGAGGAGGTAATTGGTGAAAAATTCCCCAATATGGGGAAGGACATAGTCTCTCAGGCCATGGAGATGCACAGATCTCCCAGAACAAGGGACCCAAGGAAGACAACACCAAGACATACAGTAATTAAAATGGCAAAGATCAAGGATAATGACAGACTATTAAAAGCAGCCAGAGAGAGAAATACAATCACATACAAAGGAAAGCCCATCAGGCTATCATCAGACTTCTCAGCAGAAACCTTACAAACCAGAAGGGAGAGGCATGATGTATTTAATACAATGAAGCAAAAGGGCCTTGAAGGAAGATTACTTAATCCAGCAAGATTATCACTTAAATTTGAAGGAGGGATTAAACAATTTCCAGATAAGCAAAAGCTGAGAGAATTTACCTCCTCAAAACCATCTCTATAGTGAATTTTGGAGGGACTGCTGTAGATGGAAGTGTTCCTAAGGTTTAATAGCTGTCACCAGAGGTAATAAAACCACAGTAAAGAAAGTAGAACAGCTAATTACTAAGCAAATGCAAAATTAAATTAACCATCCCCAAAGTCAATCAGGGGACAGACAAAGACTACAGAATATGATACCAAGTATATAAAGAATGGAGGAGGAAGAAAAAGGAGGAGGAAAAAAAATAATCTTTAGATTGTGTTTGTAATAGAATATTAAGTGAGTTAAGTTAGACTCTTAGATAGTAAGGAAGTTAACCTTGAACCTTTGGTAACCACGAATCTAAAGCCTGCAATGGCAATAAATACATACCTATCAATAATCATCCTAAATGTAAATGGACTGAATGCATTAATCAAAAGACATAGAGTTACTGAATGGATGAAAAAGCAAGACCCATCTATATGCTGCCTACAAGAGACTCACTTTAAACCCAAAGACATACACAGACTAAAAGTGAAGGGATGGAAAAAGATATTTCATGCAACTAATCGGGAGAAAAACTGCAGGATTTGCAGTATTTGTATCAGACAAAATAAACTTCAAAACAGAGAGTCACAAGAGACAAATAAAGACATTACATACTGATAAATAGATCAATCCAACAAGAAGATATAACCATTATAAATATCTATGCACCCAACACAGGAGCACCAACATATGTGAAAAAAATACTAACAGAAGTAAAAGGGGAAATAGAATACAATACATTCATTCTAGGAGACTTCAACACTCCATACACTCTGAAGGACAGATCAACCAGACAGAAAATAAGCAAGGAGACAGAGGCACTGAACAACACATTAGAACAGATGGACCTAACAGACATCTATAGAACTCTACACCCAAAAGCAGCAGAATACACATTCTTCTCAAGTACACATGGAACATTTTCAAGAATAGATCATATACTAGGCCACAAAAAGAGCCTTGGTAAATTCAAAAAGATTGAAATTGTACCAACCAGTTTCTCAGACCACAAAGGTATGAAACTAGAAATAAATTACACAAAGAAAATGAAAAATCCCACAAACACATGGAGGATTCACAACATGCTCCTAAATAACCAATGGATCAATGACCAAATAAAAACAGAGATCAAGCAATATATGGAGACAAATGACGACAATAATTCAATACCACAAAATCTGTGGGACACAGCAAAGGCCATGCTAAGAGGAAAGAATACTGCAATACAGGCCTACCTCAGGAAAGAAGAACAATCCCATATGAGCAGTCTAAACTCACAATTAACGAAACTAGAAAGGGAAGAACAAATGAGGCCCAAAGACAGTAGGAGGAGAGACATAATAAAGAATAGAGCAGAAATAAATAAAATCAAGAAGAATAAAACAATAGAAAGAATCAATGAAAGCAAGAGCTTGTTCTTCGAGAAAATAAACAAAATAGATAAACCCCTAGCCAAACTTATCAAGAAGAAAAGAGAGTCTACACACATTAACAGAATCAGAAATGAGAAAAGAAAAATCACTATGGACACCACAGAAATACAAAGAATTATAAGAGAATACTATGAAAAATTATATGCTAACAAACTGGATAACCTAGAAGAAATGGACAATTTTCTAGAAAAATACAACCTTCCAAGGCTGACCAAGGAAGAAACAGAAAATCTGAACAGATCAATTACCAGCAACAAAATTGAACTGGTAATCAAAAAACTACCTAAGAACAAAATCCCTGGACCAGATGGGTTCACCACTGAATTTTATCAAACATTTAGTGAAGACCTAATACCCATCCTCCTTAAAGTTTTCCAAAGAGTAGAAGAAGAGGGAATACTTCCAAACTCATTCTATGGGGCCAGCATCACTCTAATACCAAAACCAGGCAAAGATACCACAAAAAAAGAATATTACAGACCAATATCCCTCATGAACATAGATGCAAAAATACTCAACAAAATATTAGCAAACTGAACTCAAATATACATCAAAAAGATCATTCATCATGATCAAGGAGGACTTATTCCAGGGATGCAAGGATGGTACAACATTCGAAAATTCATCAACATCATCCACCATATCAACAAAAAGAAGGACAAAAACCACATGATCATCTCCATAGATGCTGAAAAGACATTTGACAAAATTCAACACCCTTTTGTGATAAAAACTCTCAACAAAATGGGTATAGAGGGCAAGTACCTCAACATAATAAAAGCCATATATGACAAACCCACGGCCAACATTATACTTAACAGTGAGAAGCTGAAAGATTTTCCTTTAAGATAGGGAACAAGGATGCCACTCTCTCCATTTCTATTCAGCATAGTACTGGAGGTCCTAGCCACAGCAATCAGACAACACAAAGAAATACATGGCATCCAGATTGGCAAGGAAGAAGTTAAACTGTCCCTGTTTGCAGATGACATGATATTGTACATAAAAAACCTTAAGACTCCACTTCAAAACTACTAGATCTAATATCTGAATTCAGCAAAGTTGCAGGATACAAATTAATATGCAGAAATCTGTGGCATTCCTATACACTAACAATGAACTAGCAGAGAGAGAAATCAGGAAAACAATTCCATTCACAGTTGCATCAAAAAGAATAAAATACCTAGGAATAAACCTAACCAAGGAAGTTGAAGACCTATACTCTGAAAACTACAAGACACTCATGAGAGAAATTAAAGAAGATACCAGAAAATGGAAACACATTCCGTGCGCATGGATAGAAAGGATTAATATTGTCAAAATGGCCATCCTGTCTAAAGCAATCTACAGATTCAATGCAATTCCTATCAAAATACCAACAGCATTGTTCAATGAACTAAAGAAAATCATTCTAAAATTCATATGGAATCACAAAAGACCCAGAATAGCCAAAGCAATCCTGAGTAGGAAGAATAAAGCTGAGGGGATTATGCTCCCCCACCTTCAAGCTCTACTACAAAGCCACAGTAATCAAGACATTTGGTACTGGCACCAGAACAGACCCATAGACCAAAGGAACAGATAGAGAGCCCTGATATAAACCCAACCATATATGGTCAATTACTATATGATAAAGGAGCCATGGACATACAATGGGGAAATGATAGCCTCTTCAACAGCTGGTGTTGGCAAAACTGGATAGCTACATGAAAGAGAATGAAACTGGATTATTGTTTAACCCCATACACAAAAGTAAACTCAAAATGGATCAAAGTCCTGAATGTAAGTCACGAAACCATAAGACTCTTAGAAGACAACATAGGCAAACATCTCCTGAATATAAGCATGAGCAACTTTTTCCTGAACACATCTCCTCAAGCAAGGGAAACAAAAGCAAAAATGAACTCACAGGACTACATCAAACTAAAAAGTTTCTGTACAGCAAAGGACACCATCAACAGAACAAAAAGGCATCCTACAGTATGGGACAATATATTTGTAAATGCATATCCAACAAGGGGTTAACATCCAAAATATATAAAGAACTTACATGCCTCAACACCCAAAAAGCAAATAACCTGATTAACAAATGGGCAGAGGATATGAAGAGACAGTTCTCCAAAGAAGAAATTCACATGGCCAACAGACACATGAAAAGATGCTCCATATCACTAATCATCAGGGAAATGCAAATTAAAACCACAATGAGATATCACCTCACACCAGTAAGGATGGCCAACATCGAAAAGACTATGAACAACAAATGCTGGCAAGGATGCAGAGAAAGGGGAACTCTCCTTCACTGCTGGTGGGAATGTAAGCTAGTTCAACCATTGTGGAAAGCAATATGGAGGTTCCTCAAAAAATTAAAAATAGAAATACCATTTGGCCCAGGAATCCCACTCCTTGGAATTTACCCAAAGAATACAACTTCTCAGATTCAAAAGGACATATGCACCCCTATGTTTATCGCAGCACTTTTTACAACAGCCAAGATACGGAAGCAACCTAAGTGTCCATCAGTAGATGAATGGACAAAGAAGATGTGGTACATATACACAATGGAATACTAGTCAGTCATTAGAAAGAAACAAATCCTACCATTTACAACAACATGGATGGAGCTGGAGGATATTATACTCAGTGAAATAAGCCAGGTGGAGAAAGACAAGTGCCAAATGATTTCCCTCATTTGTGGAGTAAAACAACAAAGCAAAACTGAAGGAACAAAATAGCAACAGACTCAGACTCCAAGAAGGAACTAGTGGTTACCAAAGGGGAGGAGTGGGGGAGGGTGGGTGGGGAGGGAGGGAGGGAGAAGGGTACTGAGGGGTATTATGTTTAGTACACATGGTGTGGGGGATCATGGGGAAAACTGTGTAGCACAGAGAAGGGACATAGTGAATCTGTGGCATCTTACTACACTGAAGTACAGTGACTGCATTGGGGTATGGGTGGGGACTTGATAGTATGGGTAAATGTAGTAACCACATTGTTTTTTCATTTGAAACCTTCATAAGAGTGTATACCAATAACACCTTAATTAAAAAAAGTTTTTTTAAAGTAAAGCACAGACAAGTCCAGATAGTTTCCTAAAGTCACACAGTTTGAGTAGAACAAGGAATTGAATCCAGGCAGGCTGGCATTCATGTCTACATGCTTCACCACCAAACTCACTACCACCAAAATAATAAGTCCTCCTACCTGGTCACAGAAAGCTCTGGAAACAGCTCCTAAGAGTCCAACATGCCCCAACTTGACTCACCAAGGTACTGCAGAAGGTTGGTTTTGGTGATTTTCCCTGTCTCCCCTAATTGCACCAGGATCTTGGTGGCATCACAATTTATCTTCTTAAGCAGATTCTCCACTGAATTCTTGAGATACTCCAGAGTCTTGATCTCCCTGTAGTTTTTCTCATACATATCTGCTGCCTGCATGGTCTTCTTTAGTTTCTCCTGGTGGCAAACCCCGATTCCCACCCCAGGTCAGCCAGGCTGACACCCTGGGTTCAGCCTACCCATGAGGAGTTCCAGTGGAGATGAGGGTTTCGGACCTACTTGATAAACAACACCGATAATGATAGTTACATGTATAGTCTTGGCCCTGCAGTGTGCCAAGCATGTATATGCATGATTTTATTCAACCTTCACAGCCCCATGAAGTGATAACCATTGTTATTCCCATTTTCACGTGAATATATGGAGGCTCAGAGAGGTTAAATCTCTTTCTCAAAGTCCCACCGCTAGGAAGGGACTTCTCTGAAAGTCATACCCAAGCCCCTCCCACTAAGGGACTGGTCCCACCCCTTCTCCCAGAGAGCCAGGGGATGATGATGGAGGGTGTATGGAAAGGATAGAGCAGATAGAAGTGATCTTTAGCAGGGGGTAAGAAAAACAGGCTCTTGTGAGCCCATTGCTATTAAAACAAATTCCCCTTATTAGAGTATTTACATTTACAAAGAGGCCTCCTGAAGTCATGCTAAAGCCAAAAGCACAAATCGCTGATGGAAGGACTTCAGGCAGATGTCAGGGAGATATGTGGTAGGCTTTCAAATCCCTGATATGGAGAGTGGCACTAGTCCCAACCCAAAGGAGGCATCTGGACACTGGGTGGCCCTGAGCCAAGGACATGGGTCCCCAGGCGTGTGGTCAGCCTGGGGAGGGGACTCCTTGGACTTGGGCCCTCTGTCCTGCAGTGTGCCAAGCATTTACATTCAGGATTTTATTCAACTCGCACAGCCTGAAGTCTAAACGCCCATACCTGGGCTCCTAGGAGAGGCCTCTCTGCCGGAGCAGCTCAATGCGGGCAGCATGTGCTTTGCTGCCTCCAAGTGGGCCACCAGAGAATAGCGCTGCCATCCCTGTCTCCCAGCAGCAGGCCAAGAACAAAAATAAACCACAGAGAAGGGAAGGGAAATGACAGGAGTGCAGTTCCTAAAGCAGAGACTAGCAGATTAGAACAGGGCTTTGGAGTCAAATACTCTGGGTTCATATCTTTGTCAGACGTTTGCTATTCATTCTTCCCTTATACCTTAATAACAAAACATGATTGTATTTGGGCAGCAGTGTACCCAGCTAAAAGCTGTATTTCCAACCCTCCTTTGCAATAGGGATGCCAGTGAGATGTAAACTCAGAAGTCATTGCTGAGACTTCAGGGAAAGATCTTAAGCTGGCTAACTCAGTTACAAGGCCCTTTTTGCCTCCCCTACTTTCTTTCTGCCTGGAATGTATATGTGATAGCAGGATCAACTGCAGTCAGGATACAACATTGGGAACGTAAGCTACCTGCTAAATATGGCAAAACAAAATGGAGAAGCTTGAGTCACTGATGACATCATGACTAGCCCTGAAGTACCTGTCTCCAGACTTATTTCTTAACAAAGTAAATAAACTATCTTGCTTAAGCCACTGTTCTTTTGGGTTCTGATTATCAGCAGCTGAATACAATACAAGGTCATACAGTATCCCAGCTCCATGATGTTGGTCAAGTGACTTAACCCCTCTGAACCTCAGTTTCCTCATCTGGAAAATGGAGAGATCGTAGCACCTACCTCTCAGGGCTGTTTTGGAGATGAAATGAGATAGTGCAAGAAAAACACTTAGCCCAGAGCCTGGTATGTAGTAACTGCTCAATAAATGTTTGTAATAACTATTATTGATTGAAAACAGGCCACCTTCAGGATAAAAGAGAGAAGAAAAGACTGAAGTGGAGATCTGTCTGGGATTTGCCAGCCTGGGATGAACATACAGGTGTAAGGGTCTGGCCTTGGTTCTCTTAAGTGCAAAGTCTTTAAAATGGGCAAAGAGGCCCTAGGGACAAAATTCTGCAGCAATTTCTGTAGCAGAGGCTGCCTGTAACAAAGGATCAGGACATATCAAGACATGATCCAGGCCAGTAGAGAGTCGTAGACAGCTCAAGGCTGTCCTCTGTGTTATTATTTATAAGGGCCTGAAGTTAGGGACAATCTAAATATCTACTGATAGGGGATCAGTTACATCAATGATGGTACATTCATATCATGAAGCGAGAGGGTCTCAAATAAAAACATGGTTAAAATGTAGATTCCTGGTCCATTCTCAGAGAATCTAGGTTTGTAAGTATGGGGTAGAGCCTAGGAAATTTGCATTTTAAAGAAGAATCTTGTGATCCTACTCCTGAGCACCCAGAGTTTCCAGAAACCATTAAAAAGAGCATAGCAGATGTTGGGGGGGAAGGTAATCCCTCCTCCTGAGAACCAACTGACAGGCTGCCTGACAGAGACTCCCATGACCCCCTTCCCTACCCTGATCTTACCTCCAGCTGTCTCAGGACAGAGTGGCAGTCATCACCAGCCGGTTTCTGCAGGGATCGCGAGAGGATGATTTCATTCTGCTTGGGACAGAACAGACTGTAAGGAAAAGTGGGTGGTCCTCTCACCACCACACCTCAAACAAGCCTGTGCCTCGAGGAGTCAGCCGATGAAAATTTAAATGATCTGCTTCAAGGAGCCCCAGAACCCCTGGGCTCCTCATATACCCCTGGAGGTTCTTTCTGATGTTTGTTAATTAAAAGGAGTATGAGGGCATGGAAGGGTGGGTGTGTTATCCTTTCTGGAGAATCATCTAGAACAAAATAGTCAATAGAACTTTCTCTGATGGTGGCAATGTTCTTTCCTCATGATGCAGTCCTCCTGTGATTAGCCACAGGAGGGTATTGAGCATTTGAAATGTGGCTAGTGCCACTGAGGAACTAATTTTTAAATTAAATGAAAATTTTCAATTAGATTTTTAAACTAAATTTTAAACTAATTTTAAATTAAATTAAACTTAAATCAACACATGGCTAGTAATGGATAGGCAGCTCTGAAGCAGCAGTTCTCAGACTCTCACTTGAATCAGAAGCTCCTGGAGGTTTGTGAAAACAGACTGATGGGCCCCAGTCCCAGAGGTTCTGATTCAGTAGGTCTGGGTGGGGCCCAAGAATGTGCATTTCTCACAAGTGCCCAGGAGATGCTATTGCTGCAGGTCCAGGGACCAGATCTGAGATGTCCTGGGCTAGAACAGTGTGTCCAAATATAAAAGGCACACACCTTCTGACTGAGTAATTCCATCTGTAGGAATCTATCCCATGGAAATAGTAAGACATACGAGCAAAGGTAGCTGCTTAAGGCTGTCCTCTGGGTTATTATTTATAAGGGCTTGAAGTTAGGGACAACCTAAATATCTGCTGATAGGGATCAGTTACATCAATGATGGTACATTCATATCATGGGGGGAGAGGGTCTCAAATAAAAACATGGTTAAAATGTAGATTCCTGGCCCATTCTCAGAGAATCTAGGTTTGTAAGTATGGGGTAAAGCCTAGGAAATTCACATTTTAAAGAAGAATCTTGTGATCCTACTACTGAGCACCCAGGGTTTCCAGAAACCATTAAAAAGAACATAGCAGATGTTGGGGAGGAGGTAATCTATGATGAATTTTCAGGAAAAATTCATGAGTTGTCTAGTGTGATCCCAGTGCTGTAAGTGGAGATCTAACTGTGTGTTGTGTGTATCTGTGTCTATGCGGGCATGTGTGTGCAGGCACACGAGGGAGTGAACACTGTTTTTGTAAGCAATGTCACTAAAATATTGATGGGCATTGTCTCCAAGTGGTGATGTTTTACTTTTTCTTCACATTTTTCTGAATTGCATTTTCCCACGGGCATATGTATTCTCATTATAATCAGAAACAAAAACTATTTAATTTAAAAAAAAAAGAATTTAAAAGAAGCGAGGCTTCCAATCTCTTTAAAAAAAGAAAAAGGAGCTCTACCAGAAAGATTAGTCAGGCCATGTCCAGGTGATGGGATTCTTCTTGATTTGGGTTCCTATTTATGCTTTTTAGTATTTTCCAAATTCTGTAGATAACCTGAGTCAGGTGTGTTCTTCCTCTGCTTTTCCACAACTTCTATTTCTTTGAGTAATAACCACCAAAAACTCTTCCAGAAATGTGCTCTTCCAACTCCCGTGACATCCCTGTTTCTCAGACCCCTCTCAGCCCACCCCCTCTCCTCCCCCTCTCAGCCCTCTCTCACCACTCCAGGCACCCTTGCCTGCTTGCACTTTCCTGCCTCAGGACCTTTGCATATGCCGTTTCATCTGCCTGGAACATCTGTTGCCCGGAGATCTGCATAGCTTAACCCCTCACCTACAGGTCTGTTCAGATCTTAACTTCTCAATTACCCAAGCTCTTGGCTTCCAGAACCCCTCTTAACCTGCATTACTTTGTCTGTTTATCCACACCCCTTCTCACTTTCTAATATACTCTATCATGTACATATTTATCAGGCTTGATGTTTGTTGTCTTTTTTCTCCCTGCCAAATAGAAGCCCCATGAGGGTAGGGCTTTTTGCCATAACATTCACTACTGTACTACCAGAGTGTAGAACAGTGCCTGGCACATAGTAGGTGCTCAATAAATCCTTGGTGTCTGATCAAACAACCAAAAGAATATTTTTCTCAATCAGAATATACAACTTTACATATAATATACAATAACCACTACGTTAAGTTTTAAAAGCATCACACAAAAAAAGAAAATATATCAAAATATCAACAATGACTGTCTCTAGGCAATCATTGCCTAGATGACTGATCTAATGGGTGATTTAAAAAATTTGATCCTTAGGTAGTTTCCAAGTTTTCTATAATGGGCATATGTCTCTCATAATATTTTTCAAATTTTAGGTCTCCTATTAGAAATGAGTATTCTCAGGACTTATTCAACAGGCATTTGCAACTCTAGTTAAGTCCCAAAAGGCACAGTTCTGTAACTTCAAAAAAAGGGCTGAGAAGCTACCTTTCTGGAAGAAACATCATTCTACAGGTGGTGAAACTGAAGCCCATCTTCCATCAGACACACTTGTCCTAACCCAGTTGTGGCTAAGAGGGTACCACCTGGTGAAGGGGACAGATCAAGGTCAGCTCTGTTGAGGAACCACTTCCTGGTCAGGTCAGCGTGGCGTCCTCACACCCCGCAGCTATGGCTCGTCTCCATCACCCCACTGGGACTAGTAAGATGCTCCCTTCTGTTAAGTAAGAACTCAGGGTCCTGCCCACTCCTGGTGCCAAACGGGCCGTCCCTTCCCTCCTTTCAGAGCTCTTTACTTCTGACCTACCCTGCGATATTGCCAATCGCCACCAGGGCGAAGCGGCGAAGCGCCTAAACCGGAGGCCGGAAACTCAAGGCCCGCAGGGCCCCGCCGCCGCCTCGCGAGCCTCTCAGACCAGCTGTGCCCGCCCGAGGGCCGCGCGGCGGGGCTCCCTTGACTGGGCGGCGCCCTCACCTTCCGCGGGAAAGTGGGCCGGAACTGTCAGGTGTCATTTTCCAAGAGAAAGCAGAAATCCAGATTCTCATGTGGATATCCTGATTTTTAAACGTTAGCAACTGATCATTTTTAACTTGGGGATAGCGAAGACCAAACAAAAGAAGAATGAAGACTGGATTCAACCAGTTGATGACCTCTGACCCCAGTCCTCTGGGTAGGGCTGAAGTCAGCTGTTAGAATTATGACTATTTTTTATTTTATTTTATTTTTACCTGAACTCTAGTTTGAGCAGTGGTGCCACAAGGGGGCAAAAAGATAAGGTCCTAAGGACCCTCTCCAACCACCCGTCCCCCTGCACCTGCTTCATCTAGGACTGCTCCATTTTATCTGTTTTGTATACCAGTGCTTCCTCATAACCCAGGTTTAAACAAAAACATTCTAGAGCTTTTTAATGAAAGTTTGGAAACCTCTGTTCTGATCCAAGTATGTTGTACTACAGATGGGGAGACTGAGGCCCAGACAGGGCGGGAGTTTGGCACCTTACACCTAAAACTGGAGGCATTCTGGGTGGCTGAGAAAAGGAGAACCCTCAAGGCGAATGAGAAGGTCAAGGTCAATTACTGTTTGGAACCATTTCTTGGTGTCTCCCACTGTGTGCAGGGCTATCCTGGGCATGGGAATGCAGAGGGAGTACATGTGTGTGCCTGTCCTCTGGAATATCACCTTGCAGAAGGGACACAGAGGGGGCCATTCAAGCTCATCTCCCTCACTCCCACCCCACCACACACACTGAGCTGGAAGTTCTCCATTTGCCCCCAACACCACCCATCACCCTTCCCCACCCTACCCTCTGCCCCAGACCAGCAGAGACTGTGGCTATGGGCTCCCTTGCCCTCTGGCTCCACTTGGCCCAGCTAAGGGAGGCACGAGTGGGAAATTAGTGGTGGAAGGAGAGTGAGGTAGGGGGTTACTTGCCCACTTCTTGGCAGGTCATTAGTTTGGCCACATCCCTCCAGGAAAGACACACAGCCAGCCTTCTCCACATACCTCTCTGCTGACTGCAGAAGCAGCTCTCTCCCCTCACCTGTCCTGGAGCCCTCTCTCGCTGGTCCTGAACTCTGCTTTCTTAACTTCCTTAGACCTTTGTAAATAGTCCCTTTTAAAAAACCCACCTCAATTTACCCATTTTGGGTAAGCCTTCTGTATTCTATGACAACCCCAACTGATATAACCACTTCCATTTCTGCCATTTTTGCAAGCCACCTGTACTATTATTATCTGTCACTATTTTTATCTATTAACAGTTTTCCTTAAAATCAACCAAATTTTGTCTGTTTATCATTATTTGCTTACTGTTGTTATTATTACTTATCACCCTCAGTAATACATCCATTAAATCACAAGTTTGCTCTGCAAGCTATATTTGTCTGAATCCTCATTAAAATCAATTCATCACTAGTAAATTAAAATGTTTTCATCTATATTTTAGCTACCATCTACCTGCACATGGCCGCGTACTGCCCCATATTCAGGAATCAGTGACATTGCAAAAGGAAGTAGCTTCCCTCATCATATAAGCAGAGCCCAGGGAGAAGTAATGAATTCCCTAAGGAGGTGACATTGTGCAGGGTCAGGACTAACACGCAGTATTTAATCAGAAGTAAAGCAGGTGGTGTGGGAGTGGGCATCTGGGGCAGAAACAGCACTGGGAAAACCTCGGAGGAGGGAAATGCATGGGACAGCAGGGACTGGCAGCTGCAGAGGGTACCTTGGGGGAGATGATGGAAGCTGGGCCTGCAGAGTCAGGTTGAAGCCAAATTTTGAAGGCGCTGGAATGTCATCACACTAAGGAGTTTGGATTCTATTCTGTGTGTACAGTTCCAAAGCCTGTTCTGGGAATATCTCAGGAAGCCAATTAAGTTTGGGAAATTATGGGCTCAACAAAGGTAAACAGGTGTCTTTATAGAAGGACTTATCAGAGCTTTTAGTAAGCTCATGTACATCAACTCTCTCCAAGAAAAATTGACCATTTCTCCTCAATTCAGTGAAACTGTTGATTAATAGGGGACTGCAAGCTTTTAAGGCAAAAAGCCAGATAGCAGATTTTTTAGGCTTTGCAGACCACATATGGTCTTTCTTGTATATTCCCTTTTTTCCTTACAATTTTTTTCTTACAACCTCTAAAAATGTAAGAAAACATTCTTAGCTTGTGGGCTGTACAAAAACAGACCATAGGCCATATCTAGCTGTGGTTATAGTTTACTGACCCCTGGATTACAGAGCGCACCATGGATTATAAATGTCACTACTAAGGGTGAGGGAACATGACACATTAAATGTATGTATCAATTGAGAGACAAATAACAATTTTAGAAAAAAAAGATACAGGGAACAGTAGGGAAATGCAGTGTTTCCCAAACTGATTTGACCTTGAGGCCCTTTTTTATGTAGGAAAAAAAAAATCAAAGAGTGTTCCAAGGAATTCCCTTTGGGGAGGGCTGCAGTGGGGACGGGAGGGTCCCAGACCTGGGAGAGAAGAGTTGCTCTGACCTGGATTTTCTCGGTCTTCTTGTGCATTATCTCCATGTCACTGCTGAATTCTGTGACATATGTGAACAAAGCAAAGTTCTTCTCCTCCTTGGCCAGAAGTTCTTCGATGGGCTGGTTCAGGTTCCCATTCTCAGTCGGCTTCAGAAGCTGGAGGAGGGCCACCTCGTAGCTCTCAAAACTCTCACCCTTGTTCTTCCTGTGTTTCTTTGCCTTGAGAGCTAGAAAGGGAAAACTGGCAACCATGAGCCCTGTGAGGGCTAAGTGGAAGTCATGCATTCCAGGCACTTAGAAGCTGGCATGAGCTAGTGCCTCAGTAGACAGTTGGCTAGATGAATGGATGGATGGATGGATAGAAGGTCCAATAAGTGTTTTTGCTATTTCAGGGAGTGAGAGATGGTGGCTTCTCAGAAACACACTTATAGCAATACAGTCCCAAATGATAAAGCAGGAGGAAATGGGAAAGGCCAAAAGAACAAAGAATAAAAGCAGCTACATGTGCAGGGGTCTGTTAGAAGAGTTCAGATTTTTCAGTCTTTTCAGGAGGGAGTTACCAGAGCAGGCCTGAGACTGCTCTCCTTAGAAAGGCCCGCTTGTGAGGTTTAGCCCTAGGCAATTACTGGTAAATGGTTCCCTAACTTTCCCTAAATGATGAGTGTGTCTCCTTGTGCCTAGACTGTATAAGCCTTGCAGTTTATGCTGAACACCTGCTTTCCTTCTAGGAGGCTGGAATTTTGGTACATGTTCAGGAGAGGATGCCTCCATGACCAGCCCCTAGCAGGAATCCTGGGCATTGAGTTTCTAATGGGCTCCCCCAGTAGGCAATTTTCACACATATTGTCACAATTAGAGGCTGCAGAAATTAAGCATGTCCTGTGACTTCACTGGGAGAAGACTCTGAAAGCTTGGTTTCCTCCAGGCTTCACCCATGGGCCTTTTCTCTTTGCTGAGTGTTCTTTGGGTCCCTACAGCATAGCCATGCATGTGACTATTTGCTGAGTCTTGTGAGTCCTCCTAGTGAACCACCAAACCTGGGAGTGGTCTTGGGGATCCCTGACACACAAGTTCTCCCCCTGAACAAGTGAAGGACAGCCCCAGAGTGAGGATACATCCTACAGGTTAGGACTGGCAGATAAGTTACAGAACACATGGTTAAATTTCAATTTCAGACAAACAGTACATTTTTAAAGGTATAAATATGTCCCACTTGTAGATAAACAACCAATAATTTTTTTGTATTGTCTCAAATACTGCATGGGATATACTTATCCTAAAAATTTACTCATTGTTCATCTGAAATTTAAATTTAACTAAGTATCTTGTCATTTTATTTGCTAAATTTGGCAACCCCACTGCAGGGAGACTTGGGCACCTTCAACTGAGAGAGAGAATGAGAGGTGTGGGGGAAGCACCTGGAAAGTATACCTTCTTCCTTTTGGGCCTGCTCCTTAAACTCCATGCGATCGTTCATTTTGATGAGGAGGAAGGACTTGAGCTTGGTCTTGTGGGCAAGACGCTCCAGCTCTTGGATCTTCAGGTTGTACTGAGAGATATCCTCCTGCTGGCGGTATTTCATGGCAGCCATTCGAGTCATGGCCTCCAGCCTGGGTGAGCGGGGCACAGAGTGTGAGGGGCTGGAATCTCCTCCCTTTTCCTCCCTTCTCCCTATCAGGCCAGAGGGACTTTATGCCAATGGCTATCACTTCTTTTAATCATGGAGGTTACTGGGAGTGGAGGAACAACCTTCTTTACTTGAAGACAGGAGCTGCTAGCTCTGGACCACCCACAGGAAATGATTTTCCTATCACCACCACCACCATCATCACCATCACCACCATCATCATCACCACCGTCATCACCATCACCATCACCACCACCATCACCAGCATCACCATCACCACTATCATAACCACCATCATCACCATCACCATCACCACCACCATCACCACCATCATCACCAGCATCACCAGCATCATCACCACCATCACCACCATCACCATCACCATCATCACCACCATCATAACCACTGTCATCACCATCATCACCAGCATCACCATCACCATCACCACTACCACCACCACCATCACCACGACCACCGTCATCACCATCACCATCACCACCATCATAACCACCGTCATCACCAGCATCACCAGCATCATCACCACCATCACCATGACCACCATCATCACCATCATCATCATCATCACCACCATCACAATCACCACTATCACCATCACCACTACCACCACGACCACCATCATCACCATCACCATCACCACCACCACCATCATCACCATCACCATCACCACCACCACCACCATCACCGTCATAACCACTTGTCAATTACTGTGTTCCAGCCAATCCCTTATATACATACATTATTTAATCCTTACTACCACCCAAAGAGGTCCTATAAAATAGTATGGTGGAGCTAAGATTGAAACCCAGGTCTCTCTGACTCCAAAACCTGTGTTCTTCTCAGCCAAATTATATGTCTCTTGACCCTGTGAGTGTGAAGCCAGGAGATTACACAAACTGAGAGACCCCTAGGACTAGAGGCAGGGGCACCTGGAGGGAATGGTGGATAGAGGTTGCATGTCAGCTTCACCACATCTGCCATTTACCTGGCTCTCAGGTAAGCATTTTGGCATCTCTAGGCCTTCATGTCCTGGTTTATAAAATGGGGATAGTAACTCCTAGGGAAGTTGCAAGGCTTGAAATAATACCCAGAGCACCTAGCATCATGGGTAGCACAGTCAGAGCTCAGAGTTACTATGAGGATGATTTAAGATTTCTCAACACATAAGAACAGGGAACAGAGGTGGCCCAGAGTAGGAAGCTGGATGCTCAACAGGGACCTAAGAGATGTCTCTGCCTCTAGGGTTTCTTCCCCAGCACACCTCTGGTCATAAGCCTGAGCATGCTGCTCAATGACCACGTTCAAGGTTTTCTTCTGTATCATCAGGCGCCGATGGAGCTGCTGGTAAACATTGTCATAAGCAGCCTTCTCATACCGTAGGTCCTCAATCTCCTTCCGGAGCTTAGCATTGGTGGTCAGCATGTTATCAAACTGAACAGTAACCTGTGGGGAGGGTTGTACTTCAAAACAGGGCTCATTACTGGGACATGAGAAGCTTGCAGAAGGCTGCCAGAGGGTTAAAAGGTCTTCCCCTCAACCTCCCACCACCAAACCACAGCAAACAGCAGTTGGAACACTAGACACAAGGCTTGAGTTGGCCACCAACTGGCTCCATGGCTTTTGGCAAGTTTTTTTCTTGGATTTCAAATCTCTCAACTACTTTTATACCTAACTTCTGGTTCTCAGCAATTACAGAGGAGAAAAGAACAAGCTAAATGACATCATGATGAAACAATCAGCCAGATCCAGAAGGTAAAACTCTCTACATGACAACTGACCTGGACTCTTCAAGTTGATGGTATGAAAAAAGTTGGGATGGGGCTGTTTTAAAACACAGCTTCTCAATCTCAGCACTACTGACATTTTTGTACTGGATGATTCTTTGTGGTGGGGAGGGACTATCCTGTGCATGGCAAAGTATTCAAGAAGCATCCCTGGTCTCTACCCATTAGATGCCAGGAGCACATTGCATGACCCAGATGTGACAACCAAAAATGTCTCCTTTTGGGGACAATGTCCCCTTAGCAGCAAAATCACCCTTGATTGAGAACCACTGTTCTAGATAACAGAAATGTAAAAGACATTTTATGTGACTCTTGATTGGCTTCAGCTTTAAAATACATTTTGGGGCCAGCCAGAGAAATTTTAATACAGGCAATATCAAGGAAATAGTATGAATTTTTGTTAAGGTGTGAGAATGGTCTCATGGTTATGAAAGAAAAGGTTTGATTTTTAGGAATGCAAATGAAGGATTTAGAGGTGAAATGTCATAATGATTTTAATTTACCTTAAAATAGTTCAGGGGGGAAAAGGAGAAACAAATATTAGAAAATGTTAACAACCATTAAATCTAAGTGATAGGTGGATGGGTGTTCATTATTTTGTTCCCTCAACTTTTCTTTGTATCTTAATATATTTGTCTTAAGTTTTTAAAAAAATGATGCACAATGCTCCCATAGACAGTGGAAGGAAAAAACTACAAAAAAAAAAATATTCCTAATGGTAAGGGAGTAGATTTGATGAGAGGTTTTCAAAGCTTGTTCTGAATACATTCTTGTAAGGCCACAATTGGGGTAAGGCAAGTAAGGCCACCAGGGCAGAAAATTTAAGGAGGCATTTACTCTTAGGTGTCAACCATGCGTTTCCATGAGCTTGAGAGTGAGTACCTTCTTAAATTTTATACCCTGGGCTCTTTGCTTGCTTCACTCTAGTCTCAGCCCTGGCCTTGTCTGAGGCTGTGTCAGTAGCCACTACACAAGGGAAGGTAATTCAGCAGCAGAACATACTAATTTTATCTCTGTATCCTCTCCTTACCCTTAGTAAGACATTAGTTAGCAGACATTCACACTTTAGTGTGAATTTTACTCCAGGATGGTTGGCATGCTACCCACCCTCTGATTGTGGGATAAAAGATCTGACCTATGGGGAGAACTGTCAGGTAGAGGAGCCCTTAGAGTCACGGAGTATTCTGGGACCCTGAAATAACCTTTAGAGATGGCTACCTAATCTACTAAGAGGCACAGCCAGACCTGGTCTGGAAGGAAGGGAAGAGGAGACCAGTTTGAGATACAAAAAAGCAGACCTCTCTGAAATGAAAGAGAAGACATTACTAGAGACTTTACAGAAATAAAAGGAATTGTAAGAGAATACACTAAGAATAAATATATACCAACAAATTAAGATAACTTAGATGAAATGGACAAATTCCTAGAAAGAAGCAAACTACTAAATTGACTCAGGAAGAAATGGAAAATTTGCATACACCTATAACAAAAAGCAGATCTCTATAGAGAAGTCAGCATCAAATCATTCATGTATTATTAATTAATTCATTCAATCAACAGATGTTTGTTGGCTAAGTACCTACTCTAAGCCTTACACTGTGCCAGGCATTAATGATTCCTAACCAAGGGGATCTTCAGCCTCACCAGAGCTTTTAATAATAGTGCAGATGCCTTGTCTAAGCCCTGGAGGTTATGATTCAGTGAATCTGGAGGGAGCCCAGCAGTCAGCATTTTAACACACATCTTAGGCATTCTGAGGCATGGCTGCAAATCACTGCATGAACATTGAAAAGATACTGCCCTGCCTTCAGGTCAATTCCAGACAGAGATCCAATTCAGTTAGCTTCACCCATCTGTGGTTAAAGCCTGGTAGAACAAAGTTTTGGGGAAACTAAGAGCTTGTGAGACAGTGAGAGACTTCCCTCCAAATCAGTTCATTTTCCCTCTCTCCTGGCTCATGTGGAAGCTGCAGTATCACAAGTCAGACTGGAATGTGTTTGGGCCTGCCCAGTGTTCCTTCTTCATTTCTTTTTGCTTTTCTAGAACTATTTCTTTCCAAATTTCAGACTGCATAGTTAAATAGGGTTGCCCTCCCCTGACTTGGGGGTTAGGGGTATGGTCCAAGGGTAGTCGCATGACTCAAGTCCATTCCATTCTTCTCGGCCATAGTGATTGGTTTTGGGATGGCATGTGACCTAAACTGACCCAATGGGAACCTTCCCTGGGACTTGTGATTGAATTAGGAAATAGATGCTTCTTTCTTGCTGGTGTTCACATTTGGGGGCCACCCAAGAATGAAGTCATTTCTACCCAGAGGAAAGTCTTCAATTCTTCCCCTGAATTTTTCAGTCCTATGACAAACACATTCCCTTTTTTTGTTGTTATTTAGAGAATCCTGCTTAATGCAAAAGTCATATAAATTGAAGGTGATCGGGAAACAGCACTTTTCTCTTTATCAAGTTATTCATGTTTATGCTAAATATTTCTCAGAGAGAACATCAACAACCAAAAGGCACTGGGCCTAACAGAGGCATGAGCAAATTGCCATGGGAAAGGAAGGTCTAACTAGTTCTTCATGGTGAAAGGTGATACTTGAGTTGCTTCTTGAAAACAAGCAGGAATTTTTGAGTCTGGGAACTAAGAGTAAGCATCCAGGAGTGGTGGGGGATTGGGGTAGAGGATGTGGGGACAACAGCATAGTAGATAAGGTGTAGAGAGCAAGAGAATGGTGCCTTGGGCAACAGTGGGCCAACAGGCGAGTGGAACAGAGTGAGTGCAGCAGGCTGGAAAAGTTTAAAACACTGTCGGGCTTGTGTGTTCATCAGTAGTTCACCTCCTGAGTCAGCCAAAGAGATGGGTATCTTCGGCTAATGGCTCCACAGACTTCATTCTTTACTCTGAGCAAAGAAAGGCAGAGTTGTTTGCAAAGCTGCAGAGAACACCTTACTTACAAGATTCAAACGGGCTTCCAAAACATGGATCTGTTTCTGCAGTTTATGGGGGTTATTGGCCTCCTGTATTTTTGTGAAGATCTGTTTTTGGTTTATAATCTTTTTTTCCACCTGAACAATCTGAAAGAGAGAGCGAGAAAGAGAGAAACCCAGCTGTGTAAATTAACACCTGTACAGGTACAAATTCTGCAGCTCACTAACTCAAATGTGCTACAACAAAAACTGCAATATTCTTTCTTTTCCTGTAAGTGGAATTTTAATTTCTCTCTTGGATACATGCTCAATTCAACTTACTCTCTCTTAAACAGTTTGAGGTAAAATTAGGTGATTTTGAGTTTTTGTTCTCACCTGTGTATGATCAATTTCATTCATCTGTGGGCATAAGTTCCACCTTATCCCAAAGGCATAGTTTCCAGTAGAAATGATGTTGTCCCCCAAGGGGCATTCTGTAATCTTGTAGAGTGTTTTTTTTTTTACTAGAGGCACCAGGTGGGCAGGTCATAAGATGCCATACACCCTGCAACGTGTAAAACAGCACCAAACGTCCAAGAATTGTTCTCCAACCCTTGTGACTTTTCAATGCCCTTCTGGACATTATGCAGGTGAAAACCCTCTTTTTAGTTTTCTGTACCTAGGATTAAACTGTCTTTTACATATAAACACATGCTTTTCATTCAGTTCTAAAAGACACTGATTTATCCAGAAATTATGGAAACTATATCACCAGCATAACCTGGATCATGTTCTTTGAGCTGCAGATACAACAGCCTGAAATCAGTCTGTAGCATGAAATCTTCTGTGATTCTGCTATAAATAATACAGTCCTCTGATTACATCTTGTAGACCAAAAGTCTGCAAACTATCGCCCTCAGCCAAACGTGACCCATTGCCCATTTTTGTAAATAAAGTTGTGTTGGCACACTCCAAGCCCATTCTTTATTTATTATCTGTGGCTGTCTTCATGCTACAATCCACATTTAGAGTCATGGAAGAACCACAGTACACTGATGAAAGATGCTTTTAGGCAGCAAGAGATCCAAGCAGAAGACAGAAGAGTGGTCCAGACCCAGGCAGCTGGCAGAGGTGACCACGACCAGACCTGTGGTGGACATGATGGGTGCTTGACACCCAACAACTTCCTACCCCAGGTGATTGAATCCAAGCTAACCAGGGTAATTCTATCCCCTCTGCCTATGATTTATGCATTCAGGTGTGGGCAAGGCTCAACCAGTTAGGACCTCTGAATTGAGAAGGGATGTCTGGTGGGGAAGCTTCTGGAAAAAGAATCCTCATTCCTAAAAAGAAGTCATAGGAAGAGATGGTCTGTATCCTATCGAAGATATTGTCCTATCTGTTGTGGTGCCTGGAATTGCTGCTGCCATCTTGCCCCAAAGAATAAAGACAACCACTTGATAAAATAATTGAGCTGCCAAGCCAATCAACCCCGAAGCTTACCTTATCTTTGTACTTGCTGTTATATGAGAAAAAATATTTTCTTACTGCAGTAGTTTACTCAAGGAAGGTGGGCTCCGCCTCTAGCCCCAGGGTATAAATCATCATTAGTCTAAACCAGGGGCTGGAAAATTTTTTCTTAAAGGTCCAGACAGTAAACATTTCAGGCTATCATGTAGGTTCTTGTAGTACCATTTTAAATGTAAGAACCATTCTTTGCTGGAGGGTCATATACAGACAAGCTTTGGCCCTCTCACTGTAGTTTGCTGCTCCTGGTCTACCCCAAACCAATTCTAGAAACTTCATTTCCCTTTGCCAGTGATAGGCCTATATGTAGGAATTTACCCTAGCCCTGGCCAATGAAGGAATGAAGGAAAATCTGCTGGAGAGATCTGGTGAAATATTCTCTCCTTAGTAAGATGAGAATATTATGCAAGAAAACCTCCCATTCCTTACTCATATCTTTCAATGTGATTATGTGAGAAGCTGTATCAGCTAAGCTTTGGCAGCCATCTTATGACCACGAGGGGAAGGCAACCAAGAGGATCAGAGAGAAAAAGACCAATCCACCACTGTAGGGCTGCTTGAACCATCCTTGGCATAGTCTATTTTCAGACAGATGACACATTATGTGAGAAAAACAAACCTCCCTTTTCCCAGCCACTTCTAGCCAAGAATTCTGTTACCTACAGCCCAACACATCCTCACTTGCTTGATGGCAGCTCCACTATTCAGGCACCAAGGAAACTATTGGGTGCCATACAAACCAGCAAGGCATGTAAATGCCGTTTATAACTGGTATCAGCCAGGCTTTGGACTTTAACTGGAACACATGTACTCTGCCAAATTCCCTCAAGAGCCAGAAGAAAGAGCTTCACAGACTGGACAGCCAGGTTCAAGTCAAGCCAGTTTCCTATTCTTTGTTCTCCTCTCCTGCTCTTTGCACAGGCAGCATCCTCAACACAACCCCCACCAACTCACCCTGTGAAATAAAACCAGTGACTTGTTTTACTGCATGTGTGGGCAGCATCTCTAGGCTGTGGGATGCCCACCCCTACCCAAGTGGAGGACTCAGGCTCCAGCTACCTGTCAGAGGAAGTTATGATGGCAGCATTTTCTGGTAGCTCTCATAAATCTAGCATCCTGTTCCCTTTGGCACCTTTACGTCCTACATTGCTTTTGTGATGCTGAGAGTAATTAGCCTCTGCCCGATGATATTATCCAAGGCTGTGCCTGATGGAGAAATGTGTTGCCTGTGTGGGAAGCTCTTTCCCAGCATGAAAGCATAGGCATATTATGTTTTGTGAGGCTAGGAAGGGCCCAGTGAAGTCCTTGCCTCCCGTGACCTCTTGCAAGGATGAACCTCTGGGCATTGTGTGGCAGGGGCAGTAGGAGGCGTTCTAGGACCTACGTCTCCTAGAATGGAATTGGGTAAAGAGAGGTTTTGTACTGGGCAGTGAGGGCCATATTCTCTTGAGGATCCAAATTAGGTTGCCTTGTCCTAATGTTTCTGAAGACCCATGTCCCCATCTTCTCTTCAATTTTCCTCTTTCTTCACTTTATTGCCACCTTTCTCATTCATTTATACACCCATATTAAGGTATAATCACCACTGTGAGGAGCTATGCAGTGAGCCATGGGGCATTATGGGAGAGGTTAAGGGGTGCACTGGGGCCCACTCCCCACCCTGCTCTGTGCCCCAGGAGACTGACCTAGAAGGAGTCCACAGTGGCTCCCTCAGAGGGGATCAGAGGGTGAGAAGAGAGAGGTTAGGGTATTCACTCCCACAGCTTACTTCCTATCTCCATGTTCCAGAGTTTCCCCCCTGACTGCTGTGGCCAACCCTACAGGGCTTCAACATCCCTACTCTGTGCCCACATCCTTGTAAATAGTCCCTTCATAAAACTCTTCTCAAAGTTCCTTACTGAGCATGCTTTTTTGTGTCTGGCCAGGAACCTAACTAATGCAAGGGGGACATATTTTAAACTGGAGAGAGGAGCCTAGAAAAGGCCTCCCTGAGAAAGTCACATTTAGGTTGAGACATGAACAACAGGCAGCAGGGGCGGGGGAGCATGTGCAAAGGCCCTGAGGTGAGAAAAGGCTTACCATATTTGAAAAAAGTCTTTTGCACCTGGAGTGAGATGAGTTAAGGAGGGAATGATGTGAGATGAAGCCAGATGGGTAAGCAGGGGCTGGATCCCTTTCAAGCCATAGGACGAGATTAACCACTAACACTGTCCAACAAACGTCTTTAGCTCTTTGCCTTCTGGATACACGGGAGGGTTGTACTTCCTGGACCCTTTTGTGGATGGGTAGAGTTGACTATATGGGGTATGGGTATTTTGGGTATTTATGGGTTTGGTAGACTATTTTGAGTCAATGCATCATGTGCAGAAGTAACATGTCACTTCCAGTCTGTAGCATTCAATTGCCAGTGTAACTCTCCAGAACTCTCTTTTACTCCTCCATGGCAATATTCAAGATGGTGACTATCCCATCAGGATGATGTAAGAACCCCTAACCAATCCATTATTGACATGTAGCATGAACGAGGAGGTAACATTTATTGTTTTAAACCACTGGGCAGTGGGTGTGTGTGTGTGTGGAATGTTACTGCAGCATAACCTAACCTCTCCTGACTGGTACAGTATGGATTTGGGAATTTATCTTAAGTGTAGCGGGAAGGCACTAGAGACCACAATGGAGTAATGGATCAATAGCACTGGGAGACTAGGTGTCACAAGACGGTGGGGAGAATGAACATAGTCACCTTTAGAAAAGTTGTGGTGGATATAAGGGTCATCAGATCTGGCCTAAGGCATCACAGGTTCTTCCCTCACTCCTTCCCCTTGCTCTGTGTTCTGGTTAACTCTTTCAGAGAAAGACCATACCTTCTCATCCAGTTCAGCTAACAGCTTTCTCATTGATTCAAAAGAGGTCTCATAGCCCTCCTTGGTTTGCAGCAGAAAACGCAGCTCCATGTAGTTTTTCTCATTCAGATCCAAGTTCTTTGAGGACTTAATGAACCTCGAAAGCAAGGTGATCTCATCCTGCTCTTTCTTGGGGGTCTTGATTTCATTGCTGTTGGGAAAGCAGCACGTGATTAATCCTGAACCCTCCGAATCTGCCCTGATCAGATGCTCCAGGCTGAGCTCTGAAAGGAGACTCAGCAAGGTACTTCCCATGCCAGCGAGTGGAAGAGACTTGCCCAAGGTCTCAGGTCCAGGTCTAGAGCTCAGATCGCCTGCAGCCCAGTTCACTGTGACTTCCACCTGCCCCACCCTTCTCTGAAGGGCATTTTTTTTTTGCCTAGGGACCAATTTGCAGTTGAGCCTGTCAAAACCCATTTCCTAGACCTGGTAGGAGCCCCCAAGTTCTATTTTGTGGTGGCTCTCTGGCATCTGATTTGCACACTTTCTTTCCAGACTTTCCAGACAATTATCTCTGGTAATGAGAGTCAAACCCATCAGGCAAGATTTTTTGACTCTGCATCAACACAGAGACTCAGAGTAACCTCTAACCTCCACCAGCTTCTCTGCTCAGGGTGCTGATGATTTATTAAACTGGCTGACATGAGTCTCATCCTTTCTCTCCCTCTCCCTATTCTGGAGCACAGAAGGGGTGAGAGTGTGGGCGAAAAGGGATTTTTGAAAAGGGAAGAGAAGGCTGAGGCTGCCGCACAACTAAACAATGAGAAATGACACTGAGGCCAAGTTTCTGCCAAAGCTTGGGCACCCTACACCTGCTGCAGTGTTTCCTCAGTGCACTTTGGAAATGTGGAGAAATGCAGATGCTCAGGCCCCAACCTGGGACCTATGGAATCCTATCGAATCAGAATCTGCTTTGTAGCAAGATCCTCAAGTGACTTGTATGCACATTAAAGTTTTGGAAGCACCACTGTAGAAGAGCAAAGAACGTTCTAGGGCAGGGATCTGCAAACCTTTTCCTATAAAGGGCCAAAAGTTAATATTTTAGGCTTTGCAGGCCGATAGTCTCTGTTGCAACTACTCCACAAAGTAGCCAAAGGCAACACATAACCAAACAGGCAGAGCTGTGTGCCAATAAAACGTTTTTTACAAAAGCAGGTAGTCAGCCAAACTTGGCTCCTGGGCCATGGTTTGCCGACCCTTGTTCTGACACAGCAGCATCCAGTCAAACAACAATGGAATGTTCTCCATGTGCTATCCCACAGCATCCACCAGGCACATGTGGCTATTGAGCACTTGAATGTGGTAAATGCAACCAAAGAACTGAATTCTTAATGCTATTTATTTTAGTTAATTACAAATGTAAATAGCCACCTGTGGCTAGGGACCATCAGAGTGCACACCTAGTTCTAGAACAGCTTGTCTTCTAAACCTGGCAGCTAGGATTTTCTCCCCCTCTTAAGCCCCTCTTGGGAAGGGGGTCTTTGTTAAGGCGGAGAGAAAAGAGAAAGAGCACTACAATCCACCAGAGTTAGGCTTCCAGAGGGTTCAGCAGAAGCGAAAGGAAGGTTTGTATGTCTTGTTGGCAGGACTAGGACTGGGATGGGGGCCATGAGGCACCCCCAAATTTAAGGACACCTTGACTCTTGGGGTGGTATAGGTACAGGGTCAGCACTGGGAAAAAGCACCTCTTTAAATATTGGGCCCACAGTATTTCCTCACTCAGCTCACCCCACTTCTGGCTCCTACTTATAGATGTTTCACTCAAAGAATCTAAAATCTCCACTCTTCCACTTGCCTCCCACCAGTTCCATTACAGTGAAACCAGATGAAATGGACTGGGGTCAAGTAGGGCAAGGCTAAGAGTGAAGGGTAAAGTTCAAGCGAAACTGTTAGAGACATGCTAGGAAGGAGGCATTTCCTGATGCCCATCAGGGGTAGGCTGTGAATCAGGGCCGCCAGGCACAGAGGTGCAGGTTGTGGACTGCACAGCTCAAGGGAACACCATCGGCTTGAAAAATAATCGTTGATTTATTGACTTCTTACATTTTTTTGGAAGGCACTTGTCTTGTTCTAGCAAGATCCCCACAAAATGACAATATTTCCAACAGATGGCAGTAAAGTGTCTTATGAAAGGCTGCCTTTTTGTAATTCGCAGGAAGATCCCATATGGACCAACAGTAGCTCTGAGTGAACTGAATCTGAGGAAAATCTAAAGAACCACTCTTGCCTATTCTGAACTTCATGCATCATCTCCCAGTAAGCTTTTCTAATAATAGGCAGTTGCTGCTGCCTGTATAAACATTATGGATGTAGCTAAGGAATTACATTCCCTTGAGGAGAAGCTAAGAATACCTTTTTGATATTGTTCATTCAACCCCAGGGAACACCTTTCTATTGCCCAAAGAAACTATCCACCAATTCCTAGGACAATCAAATTTCAAATATTATATCTTGCATATCCCATAAAGACACACAAACAGGAAATCTGTGGAATATTCACAGCTTGGTGATTTCCCCTTCTCTGGGAACTCCCCCACTTCCATTGCTAGATCCATGGGAAGGACGCCCAGTGGCCGCTTTGTGTTCTATGGCCCAGCTCCCCTGGCCACGGTTGATTGAACCAGGAGCAGGCACTGGCCCAAGCTAAGCCAATCAGATTCTTCTTCTTGGAATTGGGATTGGAATTGATTCATGACAGTCTCTCTGTGTGGCCCTTGGCAGCTCAGGAGTCGGGGGCAGCCATCTCCCACCAGCCAGGGCTGAGATTCAGAAAGGGGAGAAAAACAGGAACTAGAAATGGTTTCACATTTGGGTCCCTCCCTAAGATATGGGTGCCCTGCTCCCCTGGGAGTCCCTGAGACGTCCTGGATTCTGAGAATAAATCTCTCCCTGCTGAAGCTATCCCAGGTGGGTATCCAGATTGGGTTCAGAATTGGGTCCCTGCCCTAGAAGCCACATGAGAAGGCAAGCTTAATGAAACCAAGCCCAAAACTTTCTCCAAGTTCACGCATACAAAACTGACCATCACTTACTGCTGGTTTGTGATCTTCCGCTGAGAGTGGAAGTTAAAAGACTTCCAACTTTCCACCATCTTCCCGAACTGCTGCCTCTGCTTCCAAAACTCAGCCTCAGCCTGCCGCCCTCTGATCTTCTCTGAAGGTTCCTGGAGAGCTTCAGAGGCTTTCCTCCTGTGCTTCTTCAGCTGGGTAAGACAGTAGGGCCATTGAGGAATGAGTTAGGTGACTAGAGAAACCCACATTTCAGTTCAAGGATGGAGGGCAGGAGGAGCCTGGGGCAGGGCTGGAGCTGGAAGACCACCACGCTTGGGTGAGGTCAACTGCTTATATATTACATGGAAAACCCACCCTGGGTTGCCAGGGTGGACAGGAAGCTGAACTCATTATTGCATACTGAAGATGCAGCCTTGCTGTGTGATCTTGGGTGAGTCACTTAACCTCTCTGTGTCCCCAGTCTCTCATCTATAAAATGAGTGTGCATAGATTTGTTGTCAGGATTAGATAAGCTAATATGTGTACAGTGGCTGGCACAGTGCCTGACCCACAATAAGCACTCTACCCAGGAGCTACTGTTACCTACCATTGCCCTCTGCTCAGACACTGGACCCAGGGAAATCAAAGCCAGCGAGCGCTCCTTTCTCCCTCTGCAATGCCCCCTGTCCATAGTGGCAAAAGGAAGAGAGCTGTGAGCCACCCCTGCCAGCGGTCAGCACCCAGCGTCACGCTCTCCCCTCCCCACCCCCTGCAGTCCCTTCCTCCTCCCACAGCTTGGCACGTGAGGAGCACACGGCAGATGGCTGCCCGGGTGTGAGAAGAGGCTTCTTCTTCTTCTTTAAAGCAATGTTTGCCTGAAACCTGTTCCTCTCACCATCTATTATTAGGATCTGGGCAGATGGTTCCGACGTGTCAGTTACCCTCCTGCTCCCTGTGTTCCCAAAGAAGAGGGGCAAAATGGCATTCAGATGGTGGGTCCCCTGTGAGGTTAGAACTAAATATGCCCATCTTCAGCTTCAGCTGTGGGTGCCCCACAGACACACCTTTTAAAACAGAAGCCAGTGGTACTGAGAGGCATTTTATCACGTAACTTGAACTTCATCTGGTACTCGGAGAAGGGGATAACAATGTTAACCCTACAGCCCTGCAGGGCTGTGAGGCCCACTGGACCCTGATCCCAGACCGCGGGAGCCAGCTGCCGAGGCAGAGCCATCAAGCTTTGCCACTGAGGGGCTTGCAGTGCTGTGGTTTTAAGTGCTGGTTGTGCCAATCATCAGATTTCAGCAAAAATTATTTCTCAGCCACTTACTAACCTTGAGCAAGTCACTTCAATTCTCTGGGCCTCACTTTCCTCCTCATCTAGAAAACAGGTGAAATTCTAGAAGCCGCTTCACAAGTTGTTGGACTGGTAAAGCGCCTAGCACTGCAACTGGCCCACAGTAAGTGCTCAGTACATAGTGGCATGTATGACGTGGTAATGATATGGGTTGTCTCATATGGGGAAGGTCCAGTATAATGAATGTTTCTGGTGGCTGGAGGGGACCCAGCAATCCTTTCTCTCCTGGTTACAATACCCTGGACTTCCCGTGGGAAGCCATACCCTCCATTACTGGCTGGTCATTTCTTCCTCCGCAGGATGACCTTGGATGGGCCAATCAGAGTAATCAGATCCCTTGCTAATCGGCATAATCCCACCCCCTGGCCAGAGCGGTCAGATATGGGCGCCTGGCTAGTCCGTGCAGAGTGGAGTGGAATTTAAGCATGCATACTCAGGAAGAAAAAGACTGTTTCCTGATACACTTGAACCTAGGTGAATGAGGTGGGGAGCGACTGGCAACCTTCTTGCCTCTGCAGGGAGTCTGAGAATAAAGCCACCATGGAAGAGAGAAGACAAAATGGAGAAAAATTGAACCTATCGTTTGAGCCCCTGGATATAGCCAAGCCTAAAGATACATCAGGATCATGTCCAATTACAGGAACCAACATATTATCTTAAGGCAAGCTGAGATAAGTTTTCTATCACTTGCAACTAAATGAGTTCTCAGGCTTAAAGTACTTAAATCCATTTAGCACACAAACTAAGCCCCTACTGGGTGCTAAACATTGTAGGAAATTCAGCGATAAGCCAGCCTTCAAGGCACTATGAATCCCACCTAGAGTGAAATAGTGGAAAAGTCTCCACAAAGGAAATAACTTTTAATTTGGCTTTTGAGGAATGAATAGGAGTTCATCAAGAAGAGAAGAAAAATGGAGAAGGAATTCTGGATAGAGAGAACTGCCTGGGCAAAGGTTGAGAGGCAAGTGAATAAAAGAAGTGTTCAGAGAATGATGTGTGACTAGTATAGGTGGCAGCATCCAGGGGAAGTGACTGGCAAAGAGGTCTAGAAAAGCCTGGATGTTTCTTAAAAGCAAGAATGCAGTAAGATCAGCCTGTGATAGAGCAGTTAATTGCCTCCCGAACAGCCACTTCCCCTTCATGCAAAGTTGCTTGAGGTAGTGGTTTAGGGTTTTACTCCTTGCTTCTCTTGAATCCACATAAGACCATGTGATGAGTTCTCACCAATGGAGTGAGAGCAGAGGGGAAGTGTGTCACTTCCAGACCGTGACTTTTAAGAAGCAGATGTGACATTTCCATCCTCTCTTTCCTTCATAGATGAACCATAAATGGGCAGAGCCACAAGACAGGTCTTCTGAATCAACGTGTGGAAGAAGTCACCTGCTAGCCACAAACATTCTCAATGGACTCTTACAAAAATGAGAAATTAACTTTTGTTGTGTTAAGCCAATGAAATGTGGGGATTTATTTGTAACAGCAGCTAGAAAGAATTTAAGAATACCCTAAGTTCTTCCTTCCTACCCAGGAACTCTGATTTTGTCACTCCCTAACATGCCCAGTCCCAGAGGATGAATCATGATTGGTACCCACTAATTATGGTAGCCCCGCTTTCCCTTGTCAATGATTAGTCTAAGGATGAGCATGTGACCCCAATGTGGTCAATGAGACATAAGGAAAAGTCCATTCCAATTTCTTTGTGACAAAAAGAACTTGTCCATGTCTCCCTTTCTTTTGCTTTTGGAAAGTATTGTGAAGGCATGATGGTTGGTGCTGTGGCAACCATCCTGTGACCATGAGGAATATCACTGTCACACTGAGGAGCACAAGAAGAAAGAGGAAGGAAATTTTAGGTCCTTATTGACCCTGTTTGCCACTGCCTCATCCTTGGAACTACCTACTTCTAGGCTTCTTGTTAAGTGAAATAGCATCACTCTTGTTTAGGGCACTCTTATCAAGTATTTTGTTTATTGTAACCTAGAACATTTTTATCTTACATGATAATGTAGGCTTGAAAATGATTCTCAAGCTGCTGGGTGATAGGACAATGGTGGCTGACAATGTAGGAACCTCTGGCTTTTCCCTGATATGTTCTAGAGGGTTTCTAAAGACTAACTGAACTTTGGTAAATCATATTTGAAGGAAAACATCTAATGCTGGGAAATTCCCACAGGCAGGGAAGTGTGATAAAGACAATCGTTCTTTAGCTTAATTACTCTGGATAGAGCCCTCAAGATAGGGGGTAGAGGCTATATCAGCATTTACCTGACTGGTAAGGTTTGGGCAAAGGGTATACACTTTGGGACCTCTTTCAGCTCTGAAATTGTGTGCAGCAACAACTTCATATAGGCCAGAAAGTTTTCTGGGTTCGTGTCTATTTCGGTCCCAAATGGATCTGTGATGTACCTTCTAAGAGCATGGCTTAAGTATACTTGACATTCATTGACAGTGTGATTTTACTCTCTGAGCCTCAGTCTCCTCATCTGAAGAACGGGATACTCACTCCCACCTCTCAGCATAAAATAATGTAAATAAAGTTCATATATATATTAAAATAATGTATATTAAGCCTTGCACATAACAGGCACTTGATGAATGTAACTTGATTGTGAATCAGGATTTCCATGTATCAGTTTATCTTGCCCTTTAGTTATTTGGTTGTGTCTTTCCCCAGGAGCTGGAGGTGCCATCATCTTCCTACCTTTTTGGTGCTGTACATTCACACACACAGAGCCAGCCTCCCCCTGGGGCACTGGGCTTCTCTCCAGCTTCCAGATGCCAGTACAGGCATATCCCTTTCTGTGCCCTCTGGGGTGGGCCCGCTCTGTTCCCTGGAGACATATTCACCCCCATTCTCACAGCTGGGCCTTCAGATACCCCACAGGTGTCCTGGCCCCTAGTTTAGCACCCTCTCATTCCAGGGTCTCAAGTTCAAGGCCCTCAGGGCAAATTCAGGGCCTTCACTTCTGTTTAGCAAGCAGTATTTTAAAATGTGAATGTGGGTTCAGCACTCACTCTCCTGGCTGCAGGTTCTGCTCTTCCCTTACTGCCTGTCTCCTTCCCTCAATTCCCACATTCCCTCCAGAATGCCTGGCACCAGCAGGAATTTGAGTTTGCCATTCCTGGGAGGAATTGAAAAGCTTAGCCACTTCTGGGGAGCACTGTGATAATGTAGGTAACATCAAGCAGGTGCCCTCTTGTGCCCTGGGCCTCAGTCTATCCACTACAGTGTCTTGTAGTCTTGGGCACATGATAAGCTTTTAGCAAATACTGCTTGAATGGAGTCTCTTCTCTGGCAGAGATCATCTTTACCACCTAATATTTAATTACCTGGGGTAAGGGAGGCAGGCTCCCCTCCTGCTGCTGAATTTTAATAATCTGCTTTTAAAGGAAAAGCCTGACCCATAACCTCATGGATTATGAAATGCCAGGTCTGAGAGGGGAGGAGCCTGTAAAAACTGATCCAAAGCTGCATAACCTGGCGGTAAGTTAAACATCTGCTTGGGAAACTAGCCAAGCAGGGGTGCAGAAGCACGCACAAGTTACTCTTAATTGGGAATCTTTATTGAAGGTGGGGGAAATGGAAGCTTGTTGGACTTTCTTGGAGTCATTTTATACATTGGAATTTATTTATGTTTAATTGAGGGGACCGTGATATTTTCCAGGTTTAGGGCAGCTGAAAGTCGGAGTGAGTTGGGGGCAGCCACCACGTCTTTGCTTTACCCCAGTAGGGGGAGATGTGGAGCCGCAGGCGCGGCCGCCAGCACCGCTAAACTTACCCGGCCTGCTGCCGCCGCGAGTCTGATGGCTGCTGTGGCTGCGTGCGCGACGGCGCCAGAGGGCTGCTTGGCGCGTGGCCTCGCTGCGCCGCCCCCAGCCCAGCGTCTGGGCCTTTCTCCGAACCGTGGAATGGGGGTCTTTGTGACCTGCACAGATGAGGCGTTCTCCCCTGGAAGGCGCCGGGAAAACACAGGGCCCTCTGGAGGGGACCAGAGCGAACATACTCCTCCGCCAGTCCTTACCCCACCAGCTGGACCCGGACACTGAGTAACTTCTTGGCTCAGTCAACGCTCTCATTCCCCGACTGGGCTGCTCACACCGCCAAATTTCCACTGTCATCCGCTCTCGTCTCCATTCACTGTATTACCCTGGCTCTCAACCTCACGTGCCTGGTGCATACTTTACATGCACGAAAAAGAACCAGATTCTTCCTGTTCTGAAAAAAAAAAAGAAGAGAAAAGAAAAACAAATAAGAGAAGAGTAACGTCACCAGAGCGGGGAATTCACCCTTTATTTTCCTTTAGAAGTACTCACACACACACCCTCTGTGAGCATGACCCAGGGAATGCCAGCCTGACCCAGGTCACCTGACACTTATACCACCTGGCATGGATATTCACATGTTTCCTTGCAGAAATGTTAATGTGTTTGATTCTGACAAGTTGCCTGAACCAGAACGCCCACTCTGTCTCCTGGTGTGAGCATGCTTCACTAGCCTGAGTTTGGTATTTTTTAAAGATAATCATTTTTCATACACATGGCCCTAAAACACAAGCTGGTCATTTCCTCTAAGGCTAAACTCAAGAAGTAGCCACATTGCTGAAGGGAAATGATTGGGGATATTGGTTTTCTAAGGAAATTTGATTCCACGTGATTTTCACCTTACCTATTCATTAGCTCCTCCAGTGAATTGTAGCTTAGCCATACTAAGATCTCCATCCTCTTATCCCTAAACTCTTGGGACAAGATGTGTTTTAGAATTTACTGTATTTTTGTTTTAGAAAGGTAATATGGTGTGCAAGGAAGCATGCTGTCCCTGATGTTGCTTGCAGCCATATTGTAACCATGAGGGAAGTTAGTGTGACAGTATATTATATATGGGGTTTAGGCAACTTGTCAGAATCAAACACATTAACAGTTCTGTGAGGAAACATGAATATCCATGCCAAGTGGAATAAATGAAGCCTATGAGCAACCTCATATTAGGCCTTGATTTACACAGTGTTTTGGGCTAAGTTACCATCCCCATTTTACAGATAAGGAAACTGGGGCTTGGAGAAACAGTGATTTTTGTAAGTGGAGGACTCAGGATTTGAATCTAGGGTTGTCTGTCTCCAGAAACCCGTGCTTTACCATAACCCTGAGTCAAACTATAGCCCTAGACCTGAGCAGCTCTTTGGGAAGCTGATATCTGCCATCTCTCTGGTATTTAAAGGACCGCTGTAGACCTCATCTCCATACATAGCCCAGTGACTCACTCATTTCAAGTGTCAACGACTGAAAAATGATTAAGTTCAATTAGGTTCAGGACTTGTTAAAAATAGGCTTTCCTCAGATGATTTTACTCTCTTTGCCTTTATGGTGTGCAGATCTCAGCAGCCCCCATGCTGAGAAGTGCAAGGCTTTTTAAATTAGAACATGCCAGAATTGATTCTGCTAAAAGGATCTTCAGCTCCATCAGCAGGGCTTGGAAAAGAGTGAGATGCCAGCTTGCCAAAGCAATGAGCCAGTGGGGAGAAATGTTGGCAAAAGCACAGTCTACAGAATGGAGGAGGAAATTAGAATCAAGCTGCAGAGGGGCTGGGCAAAGGCATTTGGCCACAGACCAGGAAGGTTGATTGTCCAAATGACTCATTGGCTATAAGGATCAGAAATGCACTTGAAATAATTCAAAATGATTCCCTCCCCACCCCCAACCCCAGCATCTGTTCCCCCTTCTTCCTTCCTAGCAGACACCAATTTGCTGAGGTAACCATCCCTCTCTTATTCAATCTACATGACCAGGAGAAGCTCATTTTCACACGCATCTCCAGGATAGATCTCAGTTACTCTTAGCTAGTCACTGCCATCCCATCTTCCTTGTGAGTGATTGGACCAGGAATCTAAGTTCAAGTCAGTACATAGCATTCTCCTGGAGACTGCAGCTGCTCTAGGAATAGGCACCTAACTGACAGCGGCCTAATCAGATCAAAATGAAGGATTTGTAGTTCAGAGTCAGAAAGGAGATGGTTTTTCTAGCTCCACAGATGGGAACAAAGAAGCAGTTGCCCATGTTTTTGCTGGCAGCTCTCTTGTAACCATGAGGGAAGCCAGTGTGAGATTAAAGTCAACACATGATAGAAGAGCCTGGAGAGAATTCCAGAACAATATATCCAGAACTCTGATCATACCATGCCTGAAAACCACCTTTGCTCTGCACTTCCTCTTATAGCAATTAATAAATTTTCTTTTGTTTAAGCTAGTCTGGATTATGGCTTCTGTTACTTACAGCCAAAAACATGCTGAAGTATATGAATACTAAGGTCATCACATGTAAGCTGGAGGCAAATCCCCTGGACGAACAAGAATCAAGAACTAGAAAACTGTCAGAAACCAAGGAAACTCCTTCCTCCAGCTTTCTCTGAAACCACCTAGTCTCTCAACCTGGCCTCTTAGTTTTAAAGATGATTTTCTGTGCAATTCTCTCATTGCCTTAGCTTGCTTCTTAAGAGTTCCCATTTGAGATCCCAGTTTAAATTTTTAAAAAATCAATGCCCCAATCTTAACTTCTTAGGAAAGAGATTCCAACTGCTTCAGTCTAGACTTAATGTCCACAGGGCCCAATCACACGAGACTAAGGGACCAAAATCAGGTGACCCAGTAGCCCCTTTGCTGGGACTGAAAATAATTCTCAGAAAAGGTAGCACAGGCAGGGAGGGCATAGTGATATAGTGGAAAGAACACAGGACAAGGTGTTAAGATACTCAACTTCTAGTCATGGTTCTGCCACTGATTTGCTGTTTGCCCTTAGAAAAGTCAGTTGACCTCTTAATTTCTTGAGACTGCCAGGGCCAAATTGAGAACTTCAAAGCTGAAAAAGATTGTAACCTATTTCACACCACCTATGGATTCAACATAAAAACAGTACTAATCCATAAAATGAGGGGCAAGTAGTCTGACAGAATTCTGACTTCTGCCATGATGCTTTTATTAAGGAAATGACAAATCATTTTGGAAAAAATTAAGTTTGGGCATCCCTACTTCACAGTTAGAGTTTCAGATTCCTCCCCAGTAGGATTCAAAACTGTTCCCCTCTTGGCCTTCCTTCCACTGAAGCCAGCATCACTGATGAGAATCTCAGAAGCAGACTTCTGACATAGGAGTGATAAGGAATCTGTACATTCTGCAGAAGGGAACATGGCCTAGTACAGTAAGAACTGTAAAAATGTTTATACCCTTCAACCCAGGAAACCTAAATCTGGGGGTTCTTCTGAAGAAAATAAGTCAAGGCAGAAAAAAAAAAGCCCATTATCACAAAAAATGCCATGTAATGTTACCTCTACAGGGGCAAGTGGAAATAAGAACAACAAACTCACATGTGGAGTGAAAGAAGCCAGACCCCAAAGCTCATACTGAAGGATGTCATTTAGGAAAAGTACAAAATCAGGAAAATAAGTATGTGCTGCTAGAAGTCAGAATGCAGGTTTCTGATTGGGTGTAATTGGAGCTGAGAATGTTGTGTTTCTTGATTTGGTTACATGGATGAACTCACTCGTGAAAATTCATTGAACTGTGCACTTTTGATATGTATCCTTTATATTTATGGATATATTTTAAATTTATTTATGTATTTATTTATTTTATATATTTTCAAAAGTTTTCTACAACGATAAGCCAGAGAAGGATTTTTAAAGTAAATGGTGGCATATTTATTAATGAGACATGTGGAGTATTGAAATACTGTTATAAAAACAACCACATCTCTCAGGCATGAGTATAACGCACCTGTAGTGTTTCACCACCCCACCCGGATTCCCTCTCCACCTTCTCTGACTGCCTTGTGTCCATAGTACCTATGGGCTCCCTTGCTTCTTGGCTTCTGGTTGGGTATAGCCAGTGGGAAAGCCCAGCAGGAGACCCGAGGCAGGGTGAGAGAGAGGCGGGCATTTCTTTCCGACTCCCTCATTGCTTCAGCATCGCCCCTGGGGGCAGCTACGGCCTCCCCAGCTCCAGCTCCTGTCTGGATGGCCCCTCCCCAGCTCTGGCACTCCTGGCTGTAGGCACACTGCTTCCTTTCCCTGCCTCTTCCTGCCTTTAGTGTAGTAATGGCTTCCCTCTGGTGCTAATCGCTCGGTGCCTCAACCTCCCTTCTCCCATCCCCGAACCCCGCCCACTCTCTGAGAGAAGTACCATCTTCAAAGTGTCTTGACCCATCTAAGTTGGATTCAGTTTTCTCCTGGGGTCCTGACTGTCACGGCCCTTCCCCCCCACCTTCCCCGTGAGAAGCAAATGACCTTCCTGGAGTCAGTGCTGCAGAAACTGCCCTCTAGCGGGGATGGGAGCCACTCTGGGAGTGAAGCCAGCATTAATTTCAATTTGGCACCAGGAGCAGTGCCAAATGCGTCCATCGTTTTTGAGAAAGTAAATAACGGGGGCCTTTCCCCATCCCCTAATGCGTTACCTTCCTCGCTCTGGCATTGGTCCCGCCCACACAGGGAAGGCTAGGACAGAGCACACTGGGCTGGGGAGAGACAGTAAGAGGGAGAGATCTGGGTGCTGCTACATTACCCTGGTGCCCCGAGTGTATGTAGCCACTGAGCCACTCAGCTGCTCTAAGGAAGCGTTATCTCTGTCTGGCCTCCTCTTCAATGGGAAGCTGAAGCTTCACAGTAGCACATGCTACCATTTACCTTCCCAATATCCTCCCTCCCTCCTTCCTTAACTTACTTTTATTGGGGATGGCAGATGCCCAACTTTTAAAATGACCTTTGAATTGGTGCTGGCCTTGTGTCTTTCTTTGACCAATAGAAGTGATTCTGTGCCACTTCTAGGCCTTCAGAGGCCTGGCAGCCTTCACTTTTGTCCTGGAAGCCAGCCACTGTGAAAGAGTTGACCACTCTGAGACCACCATGCTGTGAGGAAGCCCAAGCTAGCCATGTTGTGGGATTAATGGGCTTAATATAGAAATCAAGTAATATAGAAATCAATGTATGAAGATATGTGATGTGATTGTCTCTCCTACGACCTCTGATGTTTGGTCAAGGACAGAATGATTAAAGCCATAAAAAGTTCCTACAGCTCATGACCGCCCTCACATGGTTTCCATGTCCTTGAGGAGTGTCCCGCCCTTGGGCTGGACTCAAGGATAGATAATGGTCATGTGTTAAACCCCCTACTCAGATTTCTTCAGATGTTCATTTACTCAATAAATATGAGAAGTGCCTTCTTGGCATGACTCTTGAGCTGTTACGCCTTGAGTCCCCTGACTGGTCCGCTCAGGTCTTCGATATCTCATCGCGTCGCCTCCTTAATCTGCGGGTCGGAGACAGGGAGGAGGCCGACACGTGAAGAGGCCATGTGGAGAAGCATCATGGCCCTAGACATGTAAATGAAGCATTCTTGGAACCTTCCAGCCTAGCGAGCTGCCAGCTGAATGCAGTGCCGTGGATGGCCCCTGCCAATGCCACATGGGGTGGAAAACCATCCAGCTGTATCCGCATCAGCCCACGGAAGTGTAAGAAACAATAACTTGTTGTTTTAAGCAACTGAGTTTCATGTGGGGGGTTATAGAGCAGTGGTAACTAGAACACCTCTCCTTCCTGCTGGGACCCTGTGGTGTGAGGCTCTGATGCCTGGAGCTGAGTCAGCTTATTGGGACTATGTGCAGAGACACCACCAACTTGCTGAGCAGGAAAAGAGGCAAAGACAGGAAAGGTCTGGGTCCTGGATAACACTTTGGACAAACTAAAGCTGGAAGCTTTGTGAACAACATGGGTCTGACCTGCACAGGTCCCCTTATACATGAATTTTTTAAAAATAAATACACTGGAAAAGTTTTTGGAGATTTGTGACAGTTTTTAAAAAATGTTCTTTTTCCTAGCTTACTTTATTATAAGAATACAGTAATTAATACATAGAACATACAAAATGTGTGTTAATTGTTTCTGTTATCAGTAAGGCTTCCAGTTAACAGTAGGCTATTAGTAGTTCAGTTCTGCGGGAGTCAAAGTTATACATGGATTTTCGACTGAACAAGGGGGTCCTCATCCCCAACCCCCTTGTTGTTCAAGGGCCAACTGTACTCATGATTGGCACCTGAAGTAGAGGACAGTCTCATGGGCTGAGCCCTTAACCTGTGGGTTCCGAGGCTATCTCCAGGCAGATAGTGTCAGGACTGAGTTGAATTGTAGGACACCCAGATGATGTCAGAGAATTGCTTGGTGTGGGGAAGAATCCACCACATCTGGTGTCAGAACTGTTGTGAGTGTGGCAGTGGTGTGAGAGTAAAGGAGAGACACAGAGAAATGAGTCTATGCCCCCTAAAAGTCCCACCGTGTGCTGGGCCTCCTGTTTCTAGGGATCCAAGTATAAACTTCTTCCTTCATGACAGTCTTTTCCATGTCTGTGTCTTACCATACCTGCTTAAACGAGTCCTGGGTACCCTCAAAAGAGGCACCAAGAGTGGTGCCTACTGCCTGGGCATCAGCTGTCATTAATATTATGCATAAGATGAAAACACATGGTTCATGCCCATAAGGGCTTATATTCTATCGGGGAAGTCAGTGTCTGCAGTGATGAGATTCCAATGGCAATGGCCCAGGCATGACCCTGTGTCCTCTGTGTTGAAGGGTGACGACAGCAACAGCCGTTAATAGCAGATAACCCACCCCCATTCAGGAACTCAGATTCCGGAAGTCTGAGTGGGTCTTGAGAATGTATGCTTAACAACAATAAAACAGGCAAACAGGTTTACAGCACTTTCCCCGGGCTGGGCATGGGTTTCAGTGCTTCACATATATGGACACATTCAGTCCTCACAATAATCCCAAAAGGTCTGTATTATTATTTTCTCCTTTTACACAGGGAAACACTGAGGCACATCTCTCTAACAAGCAAGGAACTTGATGCCACGGAATATCAGCTTCTTTTAGGAATTACAAATAGCTGACAAGATTTAAAAATCAGGAGAGTGCATGCAAAAGGGAATAGAGTACAATGGGTAAGAGCAGGGTGCTGGAGCTGGACTGGAGGCTTGAACTGAAAGCAATCAACAGTCCTGGCTTTCCTAAACTGAACAGTTTCCTGGGATGTGGGACTTCCATGCTAAAACTGGGACAGTTGGTCACATGAGATCCCAGTTCTCCCACTCAGTAGTGTGTAATTTAGGGCCAGTTAAGTGACCCTCTACCACAGTTTCCCCATGTGTAAAATGGGGTGGTTGGCAGTATCTATCTCACTATGTTGTGTCAATATTTAAGGTGTTTCTAAACTCCCCAAATGTTTGCCAGTAATGTCATTATTAAAACTTGGATTTCCAGATATGCTTCCCTTGAAAGGTTGGAAAATCTGACAACAATGGGCTTATATTCTTCTTTACCTATGTGTATAACTAACATTTATATACAGTGCTTTTTACTACCTGTGAGGCACAGTTGTAGGTGTTTGCAAACATTCGTACATTCAGAACATCTCTGTGAAGTGGGTTCTATTATTGCCCAAATTTACTGATGAAGAAACTGAGGCATGGGGAGGGGAAGTGACTTGCCCAACGTTACACTAGTATGAGGCAGAGCCAGACCAAATCCAGCCCATCTGGCACTATACACTGATGATCAGTCAACATGCTTAGCTGCTCCCTTGAGAAGGACATGAACTCCCCAGTTCGCCCCAACCCCCTGGTTTTCTATTTCCATTCCTCAATCCTTTGGGGTCTGTGTTTTCCACCTCTGCATCCCTGGGTCAGGGTGGGGGTCTCAGCAATAGGCAGCTTTTCTAAATGATCCCAGTGGGTGAGTCTAAGGTCCTGAAATCCAACTTCCATTCTCTGAGACCTAGGCTTTCTTGAAAATGTTCCTCTCCTCTGAGAGGCTTAAATTAATCCCCTTCTTTAGTGGCCCAGGATCAGGCAGACGGTCAAGTCACCTGCAACAGCCTGGCCAGACCAGATTACCTGCTGTGACCCCAAAATTCACTCATGCACACCTGCTCCTCAGACGTTTGCTGATTAATAACAGCAGGGAGTGTGAAGATGGTGTGTTTCACCTTCTGAAAACATCTATGGCTTGAACGTGGAGGCCGCCTGATGTAGGGCTGTAGTTAAATATGTATTTCTTCACACTTTGTCCGCATTTACCCAGCCACCCAACCTGAATTTGCATCATTTGAAAGTCCCACCAAATTCCACATAATTTAATGTCCCAGAAAATAAAAGCTGATCGAGTCAATGGTCATCAAACTAAAGAATTTGAGAGTGATCAGAATGTTCTGAGGTCATCCAATTCAGGGCTGTATGATGAAACAGGGCCTTGGGAGCCACATGGTGGGTTTTCTCCAGCAAGTGCCCAGCCAGGGCTACAAGGGAGGCTAAGCTGGGGTGTCAGAAAGGCCTGGGTTCAGATTCCAGCTTCTCCATTTTCTGGCTTCATGACAAACCAATTAACGTCTATAAGCCCCAGATCCTCATTTGCAAAGGGAACATAATAATAGTAACCTGTTAAATGGACTTTGGGAGGATTATGGAATATAAGGCATTTACAATAGTGCCTGGCTCACAGGTAGTGTTCAAGAAATGTAGCTGTGGTTATAATATCATTATGATTGACCCAAGTCTCCTGGTTTTCTTTCACTGAAAACCTAAGGAGGATCCCGATTTACAGGCCCTCCCAGGGATATAGATGACCCTGCCCCCCTCAACCCCACTTCATTCCAGGCCCCGAATCCCTCAGGCCCTACTAGGGTTGTTCTCCTTGAAGTTCCTGCAGCAAAGACTAGGAGATGGTTTCCTTGGCTCAGGGCAGAATCTGTATCCATGTTGCTAAGCAACCAACCCCATCCAGATGCCAGCTGCAGCCTGGGCAGAGGGATGAGGAGAAGGGAAGAGTGTCAGCTCTCTGGGAGGGCCTTCTGTGACATCCCCAGGACCACAGGCTGCAACCAGGGCTGTGGCAGGAGGCAGCCAAAGCAGGAGGCCTGCGTGCCACCCCCTGGGCCACAAGGCCTCACTAAGAGATCGTATACATTAGTGGAAATCCCATGGGGTCAAGGGCAAATCCAAATGCATTCAGACCCCAGCTCTATAATTTACCAGCTGTGCAGCCTCGATCAAGTCAGTAAACCTCTCTGAGCCTCAACTTATTCCCTACAATGGGAGGCAGACCTAACTACTAATCCACCATGAGAATTACACAGGATGATGTACATGAAAAAGCCCAGCACACATTAGGTGCTCAAAGAATCTTGAAATATGGATGCATATCCAGGGTGCGTCCACAAATCTTGTCACCCATCAGTGGTAATTAAACTGAAACTCTTAGCCTACCTTTTGTGGTCCTCTAACCGGATTCCTCAACTTTCTTCTAACAACCTAATTATCTACTAGTTCAGGGTCCCTCAACCTTGGTACTACTGACTTTTTTAAAGACTTTATTGGCATATAATGTCCATATCTTACAATTCATCCATTTAAAGTGTACAATTCAATGCTTTTTGGTATATTCACACAGTTGTGTCCCTATTACCACAATCAATTCTAGAACATTTTCATCACCCAAAAGAAACCTCATACCCAGTAACAGTCACTTCCCAAATCCCCAAATCTCAGCCTAGCCACTTTCTAACTAAGCAATGAGAGATATGTGCTGTTACCTTTCTGATCCTCAGTGGTCCCATCTGCAAAATGGGACTAATGCAGTTTCGTCCCTGGATTGGTTCCCACCTGGCAGGTGGCCTACATGTCTTGTGTGGAGGAAACGGTTGCTGTTTTTCTTCCTGCCAGTCTGAACCCCTGTCCTCTTCATCTTCCCACCACCCACCTCCTGCCCCAAGTCAGCAGCGTGATTGCTGACCTTGCCAGAACCCTCCCATCTCCCAGAGAATCAAAGTCAGAGAGATTGAAAGCCCAGTTGGATCGCTTTAGACTCCACCAATTCAGCAACTTGGGCAATTGAAGAAATCTCAGGATTTGAGTGGTGAGCAAATGGATTCTTAAAAAAAAAAAAAATCCCAAACTCAGAACTCCACCAAGGAGCTTAAATCTGATGCCCCACAAATTACAGCCCCATAAAGCTATTTTTTAAAGAGTCGTTGGGGTTCAAATTTTGAGTATTTGCACCTTAGACATGGCTGCCCAGTCATCTCAAAAGGCTCAGGGTCCATAGAGATATTAATAATACAGGTTCCCCAGACAAATGCAAATGGAGGGACATTCTGCCAAACTGGTCTAGATGCTTAAAAAGTGTCAAGGTCTTAATGGACAAAAAAAAAAAAGATAACCCTGAGGAATTTTCAAATTAAAAGGGACAAAAAGAAATAACAACCCATAGCACTGTGTGATTATGGATTATTAAAAAAAGGCAGGGGCAGACAGGGAAATGTGTACCTTCTTGGATGGTTCAGAAAAAAAATAATATGCATATTTCTATATGGAAAGAGAAATGATAAAGTGGCAAAAATTGGGGTAATAGGAATACATGGATCCTTTGCACTATTTTTGCAATTTTTCTGTAAGAGTTGAATTATTTCAAAGTGAAAAGTTTTTTAAATGCAGATTCCGGAGTCACATTCCTACCCACCCCCAGTCTAACTCTCTGGGTCTTCAGAAGGGCCCAGGAATCTGCATTTTTAGCAGCTTCCCCAGGGTGTTCTGATACACAGGACTCACTGTAATTCCAGGTCTGCAGAAAGCTCAGCCTTTTTCCCCAATCAGAGGGCAGAAGCACAGCCTCCGTGGTTTTTGCCCTCCTTTCTCCTCTGTTTCAGGCAACAAGCAGGGAGCCACGAATGGAGGATGATGCAAACCAATAGCATGAGACGTTCCTCCAGATTTTTGCCAGAAGCAGAGTTTGCTCCAAGCTGTAACCCACTTTTTTTTTTTTTTTTTGAGAGGGCATCTCTCATATTTATTGATCAAATGGTTGTTAACAACAATAAAATTCAGTATAGGGGGGTCAACGCTCAATGTACAATCATTAATCCATCTCAAGCCTAATTCTCGTCAGTCTCCAATCTTCTGAAGCATAACGAACAAGTTCTTACATGGTGAACGAATTCTTACATAGTGAATAAATTCTTACATGGTGAACAGTACAAGGGCATTCATCACTGAAACTTTCGGTTTTGATCATGCAATATGACCTATAAACAATCAGGTCAAATATGAATATTCGTTTGATTTTTGTACTTGATTTATATGTTGATCCCACATTTCTCCTATTATTATTATTATTTTTATTTTTAATAAAATGCTGAAGTGGTAGGTAGATGCAAGATAAAGGTAGAAAACATAGTTTAGTGCTGTAAGAAGGCAAATGTAGATGATCAGATGATCAGGTGTGTGCCTATGGACTGAGTATTAATCCAGGCTAGACAAGGGCAGCAAGACATCCACGGATGCAGAAGATTTCTCTCAAAGCAGGGGGGGTGAGGTTCTGAGCCTCACCTCTGTCTAACCCACTTTTAACTACATGACTTAAAATACAATTTGCTAAAGACAATCTTCTGGGGAAGGAAGATAGAAATAACAGAGGGTAAAGAAGGCCAAGACAGGATAGAGAGGGACCCTGGGGGAGCAGAGGGTTCCTGTGTGTATTTCATTAGGGATAATGATGACATTGCCAGGCTTTAATTCTCCATAGTTATTTTCATTTGGGAACCTTGGCAGCAGCTGCCATTTCTTAATGCATTGGAGGCACTAGCATCAGCTTTGGTGTTGGACTATGCCAGGGGGCTGTCTCAGTAAGACCGGGACACACACACACACACACACACACACACACGGGTGGAAATACTCCATTCCTCTCAAGGAAGGCTTTGTGGCACCAGCTTCCAGTAGTGCTGTCTGCAGAGAGCCTCCAGCTATAGGCTCCTTGGTCTGAGTCCATGTTCACTTCAGGAAGCCATCTTGTCCAAGGTCACAACCCTTTCCCAGTGTAAGTCATGTCCAGGGATTGATTGAGGGGAAGATAAAGGCCCGGTCCTCTTGGCCCAACTCAGGCCAGTTCTGCAGAGATATTTTAACTCCTGGGTTCCCGGTGGAGTTAGGGTCATTGCTGGGCCTCCATCTCTGCCTCACCTCTCCCCCCTGTCCACTGCTGCTGCTCTCTCCCTTCCACGGGAGTTGATCTCAAGCACACTGCCTAATAAACCTCCCAAACACTAAATTCTGTTTTAGGGTCTGCTTCCTTGGAGCTACCTAATGTGGGACACACATAACTAAAACAAGAGTTCTGCAAAAATGCTCTTTATCTTTTCCCTGTGTTGTGCATTCTCATATTATCTATGCTATTTCATTTTTTTAATGTTGGTCATGACTCACTAAATTGATTTCATGACTCAGCCATGGAGGATGGTCACTGTGTCCTTTGGGCTGTCTTGGACTGTAAGTAAGAGGATGCCTAACTAAACATGAATTAAATAATAGAGATTTACTTTTTATATAACAACTGGTTTGGTAGTAAGTGTTTCCAGGATTTATGACTCAACAATTTCATCAATGACCTCGGTTCTTTCTGTGTTACTTGTCCACCATCCTTGACATTTTGGCCATGTCTTCTCAGAGTCACAAAATGACTGCTGCTGCTACTGGGGCCAGAAGTACAGTGTAAGGTTGTGCGATATGCCAGGAGACCCTACTCAATAAGCCTTGAAATCTTTAACAAAGTTGCTAAATGCACCAAGTGCTAAGTGTGTATGAGACTGGACTTCTCATCTTGGTTTGACTCAGGATGGAAGCAAGATAGCTCACACAGCTACCTGAGCCGTGTGGCTGGGAGAAGTGTGAGGAAGAGAGAAGCACGGGAATAAGACACAGAAATGGACAGAAATTGCGGGAGACTTCCAGCTTCCCCAGACCTGGCCGTTGGGTGTATGCCATGTTTCACCAGATCTCTTAATGGGGCAGCAGCAATATGTTACACAGGTGTGGTGGATTGGATTTTCATTCTTCACTTTTCCATACCCTTCCCCCATATGACCTTGAAGTACTTGAAAGTGAGGCAAGTATATTCCCCGAGTATATCTGGTTGATATTGGACTTGGCAATATGATTTTTGTTTTTTAGCTAAGGGAGTGTGGTCAGAAGTGATACGCAGTTCGGAGCCAAAGTGTTAAGAAACTACCTGTGTCTGCTTGCGAACTTGCACTTCTGCTATGCACCGTGAAAGGAGCATGCCTGAGCAGCTGTTGTTCCAAGCCAGATGAAAGACATGTAAAAGAAACATGTGGCACATACACCTGAACTCAACTGTAGCCAGGAGCTATGCCAGGTGATCCAGGTGATTAGTCTTCTAGTTCACCTGAGAACTAGTGAACAAGAATATAAATGTTTGTTGTTATTATTTAATAGCTGAGTTGAGACTTCTCTCACACACCATAAAATTCACCCATTTAGATAGTACAATTCAATTTTTTTTTTTAGCATATTCACAGTTGGGAAACCACCATTACAAACAGTTTTAGAGCATTTCATCACCCCAAAAGGAAACTGCACATCCATTGCATTAGCAATCTTTCCCCAATTTCCTGTCAGTTGTTACACAGCATTATTCTGGCAACAGCTGACATATACACAGGTATTAGAAATGTATCAGTGTAAACAAGTCCATGATTTTACATTCTCCTTGGAGAAGTTCAGGATAAGAAAGCTTCTCATGTACACATCCACACATACCCCCTACACACATTTACACAAAAATACACACATGCTCAGACACACTTCCACACACTTCAAATATATCACACACCCATGCTCAGACACAGATGCTCATGTTCTCTGACACAAAGATTCAATTACAGACTCAAATTCACACACTCACAATTACATGCTTGTAGACACATTACATGCATGAATAATTTTCACCAGAAATGTAAATTAAATATAAAAAAATGACAGAGCATAAATGTTAACTTAAAATGTAAATTCTAATTTAATTTCCCAAACTCTAGTCACTAAAATGACTCATCATAATTTTTCTCCTATCTGCATGTGACATATGCTTTTATTTCCGTAATTTCTTTCTGTAAATGACTGACATTCTTATTTAAATAATTTTGTTTTTAAAGGAAAATGCTATAAATAGATAGTCCTCATCTTTCTCATTTGCTCTTGCTCCTCCTTTTGGCCACTGCAATCCTACCCATTACAAGTAGGGGAGGGGAGATCAAGTGTCACCACCTCCAGGAAGCCTACACTTAGAAGGACCTCCTGCTTTCTTTAGTGCTCTAATGTTGGCATTAGAAAATTCTTAATAATTTATTAATTATAATTATAATCCATTTTCATTTTGCACTGGGCCCCATAAATTCATTAGCCTCTCCCGCCTTTGACCACTGAGTATCCTAGCTTCTGTGGGCTTCCTGAAGTGGCTGTTCCTCCACTGGACTGTAAGGTGACCCAGGGCAGGTCACATCTCATGCACCCCAGACCTTAGAGTCCAGACAGATGGGAGTTTGAATCTTGGGTCCATTTACCAGCTGAGTAACCTTGGGCCAGCCTGCCCTGATATCTGCATGGCTCAGGACAAGAGTTCACATGGAGTCCCCCAGGCCATGTGTATTTAAGTGTTCATAGTATAAAAACCAAGCTTACAAATTATCAAATAAAATATGTTCTAATCTCCTATTTTAACAAACATACCTTCATTACAACAAAGTAAAAGACCACATGTAAAGCTATGGTTTTTATATGCCTGAAAATTGGCAAATACCAAAGGTGACTGAATTAAATTATGATTGTGCATGTCTGGATGTATTGATGAGCCAGTGATGTCTAAATTAATAATTTTAAGAGACATGCATAATTGGAAAATTACTATATAGTTATTCCATAAAAATTGTTTTTCTTGCCTTTATTTTAGCAAACTCACTCATCATATTGTTATAATAAAGATACAAAATTTGAGTGTTATTGAGTGATGATCTTAAAGAAATAAAAAATAAAATAAAATTTCATCAACGTGTACAAGGTTTGAATAATTAATTTTCATCAGAAATATAAATTAAACATAAAAAATTAACACATTAAATATTTTATTTTAGACATTACTTTTCTCCTCAGATACTTAAATTTTTCTGTCAAAATTAAATTATCTATTGAATTAAAATTATCTTTTAAACTCAAAAGGCAAAACACAAATATAAAATATAAAATTAAAATAACGTTTTTAAATAGAGCATAAATGTAAGCTTAAAATGTAATTAAATTCTAATAAATATTTAAAAATAAAACCAACAATCCTAGAGTTCAATGTTGGTTGTCAATGCAAAGAAATCTATCACACTTCATTCATTTTACATCTAGATCTACATATATTCAAATTTAAGGGTAATATGAGTAATATTTCAAAATGATCTTCTGTTGCTGTGTTAATTATATATATTGCTGTGTAACAAATTACCAAATTTAGCAGTTTAAAACAAGACAGATTGACTGTCTCACAGTTTCTGTGGTCAGGAATCCAGATGTGGCTTAGCTGAACCCCTGTTTCAGAGTCTTTTATAAGGCTGTAATCAAGAGATTGTCCAAGGGCTGGAGTTTCATCAGAGCCTCAAATGGGGAAAGACTGCTTTCAAGCTTAGGTGGTGGCTCAGGGTCCAATTCCTTATGGGCTGTCAGACTCAGAGGCAGAGCCTCAGCTCCTCCTGTTGGCTTGGGACCGCCTGCAGTTTCTTGCCATGTGGGCCTCCCCGTACAGCAGCTTACTTCATCAAAGCCAGCAGAGGAGAATGCCCACAGGGAAAGTCTGCAAGCCAGACAGTAGCTACATCTTATGCAAGGTAATCACAGATGAGAAAGCCTATCCTCTTTGCTGTATTCTGTTGGTTAAAAGCAAGCCACAAGTCCCACCCACACTCAAGGGGAGAGGATTACACAGGAGTGTGAATGCCAGAGGTGACAATCATCCAGATTTTAGAATCTGTGTGCTAGTTGCCATGTGCATTTGTTACAAAGATTGCAGTAATGTGAGGGTACCTCCAGAACCACAAGTTGGAAGCCTGAGAGTTCTGTATGTATTTATGCTATAGAGAGGAAGGATTTAGCAAATTAATTCACTTGTCTTTGCTCTTATCTGAGTGCTTCCCATTCTCAAATTATCCCTGCAGTAGAACAGAAGTAGAATGTCCATCTCCAATTTGGCAGGAGTGCAACCCATGAATCTTCACCGCATCTGGAAACAACTGTTACTTAAGGTCTTACGGCCTGATAATTCAGGTTTTTCCTGGGGCCTAAATGATTTGATCAGGAGAGTGGGCATTTAAGATTATAGGTTTTTCCATGACAGCTCTGGGTGCCAGAGGCCCACATGTGTTTTTAAATAAATTATTCCTTTGTGTGTATATGTTTTTGATGATATTCCCCTGCTCTTCCTGCTCTCCCCGCACCTCCCACCTCTAGAGCTGTTTGAGCATCCTCACGACATGGTGGCTGTATTCCCCTAGAATGCATAATCCAAGAGAGAAAGCAAAGTGGAAGCCACAGTGTCTTTGATGACACCACTGTGGCCCCATTTCAGCCTTGTAAGACCCCGAGCAGAGACCTTCTGACCTACAGAAACTGTGAAAGTAAACCAGTGTTGTTTTAAGCTGCTAAATGTATGGTAACTTGTTACACAGCAGTAGAAAACTAATGCCAGTGTGAATCTCAGGAGGCAAGAATAATTGGGGGCCATCTTCGAGACTGACTACAAAAACAATATTGTTAGACCTTTTAATTTTTGCCTGTCTTGCTGATGTCAGTGCCCTTTCCTTCCCTCTTTCCAGTGTACAACCTTCTTTATATTTAACTCATTCACTCACCTACTCCTCACTTGGTCCATTCATTCCACAGATGATTCCTGATATTCTCCTCTGTTTACATCCAACACTAGCTGCTGGGGACACAGAAGTGAGTCACACGTGTTCCCTGACCTCCAGAAACTCCAGTCTGGAGCGGGAAGCGTTCTGCATTCCTCAGCTTCCTTAAGATGACTCTCAATACAACCCACATGTAGTTCAGACCCCAGAACTTTCAGAGACCCATTTAGCACATTGTTCCACCCCCAAACCACACATCTAACCCCCCAAAATTGATATACAACAGATTCTGCTGAAGTTTCCAAGTGGAGACTAAGTATGGTATTATATTGCATATTACAAGCCAATGTTATCAAACTTGTGTATTATACTTCTCTCTCCTCAAGCTCTACTATTCAGTCTCCTATTCCTCCCCTCCTGAACGTTTTTATTATTCTGAGAGGTTTTGTTTTGTTTTCATATCCCACTTGGTGAATCAGAAGCCTCATGAGAAACCGAACCAGTGTGGATATGGGTGGTGAGGGGTTTGCTTCCCCTGGTTCTGCAGGCAGCTCCACCCCAGCCCTTGTGACCTTGAATGAGGTACTTGCTGTCCCAGTTTCCTGGCCTGCATTCTGCCAAAGGCCATAAGAGAAGAATGGCAGCTCCCTGGGGACCCCAGCAAGGCTTATAAAGTTCTGGGAAGAAGGTGTTAGGTGAATAGTGAATCCAGGTTAATGCCTTTAGAGGACCTTCCAGATGAGGGCATTGAAGCAGAAGGTCAAAGGTCCTGTGGGCAATGTCTAAAATCCAGCTTCTAGAACACTGAAGTGGCCCCAGACAGAGTCTTTCTGGGTTTGAAGCTGAGCTGCTGGGTATCCTGGTCCCCATTCTGGAAGCCAGTTCCTCAACCGGCTGACATGCATCTTCATCCCCCTCTAGTCTCTTGAGGAGGGGTTTGTCTTCACTAGCTCCCCACACAATCTCATCCAGTCTTGTGGCTTTAAATACCATTGATATGATGACTCAATCTCCTGTCCTGCCTGCTTCCCTGAGCCCCAGACTCATTATCCAGCTGCTAACTGACATGTCCCCTACGGTGTCTAATGGGCAAAGTACCCTTCCTGAGGCCAACATGGATCTCCAGTTCACCTTCCTCTCTCCCACCACCCTCACCAAAACCTGCCCTTCCCCCACCTCCCACCACAGTGAATGGCTCCATCACCATCCACTCAGTTGCTGGATCTAGAAACTAAGGAGCTATCTTTGATTCTTCTCTTTCTCCCATCACCCAGGTATAATTCATTAGCAAATTTTGTAAGCCTCCTTTCAAAATGCATCCCAATTCTGTTGTCTTGTCTTTGTCTCCACGGCTCCCGCCTTGGTCCAGGTCGCTGCCCTGCAGGCCAGGTGACTGCAGCGGCCTCCTCACCATGCTTCCTGCTTCCTTGCTTGCCACCACAGTCTATTATCCACACAGCAACCCTAGAAAACATTATTCCCCTACTTAAACTCTCCAAGTCTTTATGTAGCTGACAAGCCCCATATGATCTGGCCCCTGCCTACATCTTGAACTTTAACTCCAACCACTCTACCTTATATTCTGCTGTGCCCACACTGGTATTATTTCCTAAACACACCAAGCTTGATTCAACCTCAGGGCCTTTGCATGGAGCCTGCTCCTCCTGACTAGAACCCTCTCCTTTCTACCACTTATTTGTGTACCTGGCTCCTTCTTGCCATACAGATCTCAGTCCAAAGGTCACATCTTTACAGACCCTGTCCCTATCTAAAGTACTTGGCCCACCCACCCTCACTCCCCCTAGCTACTGCCTAGTATCTCATCTTACTATTCTCCATAGTTCCTATTACTATCTAAGTATCTTATTTTTGTTTATTTGCTCGCCTATTTTTTTGGATTGTCTTCTCCACTAGAATTTCAGTTCCAAGAAGGCTGTCTGGCTCACTGCTCTATTCCTAGCCCCTAGACCAGTGCCTGACATACAGGACCCACTCAGGAAATATCTCTCAAATCCACTCATTCATTCAGCAAACACATATTTAGAGTGCTTACTGCTTAATGAACCCTTGGTACAAGAGTATCCCACTGGCATCAGTGGGTTCAAATTCAGCCTTCACTGCTACCCAGCTCTGACATCCCCTATCTGAGCCTCTGTTTCTCCATCCATAAAATGGGAACAATAATACCTATTTGGCACGATTGTTATGAGAATGATCCTGTAAAAGGCTACCAGACAGCCTGGCACATAGTAGGTACTCTTTAAATTAGTTCTTTTATCTCATGACCAAGGGTGACCCTCTGTGCCAGAAAATGTGGGCACAGACCTGGGGGCTCTGAGACAGCCATGGTAGAGCTGGATGCCCATGTGGGAGGGAGATCAAGAACAGATGTGGACAGGAAAACCCTAAGGCCAAATGGTGACCCACTTGGCCACAGGAATGAGGGGGGAAAACACCGTAAACAAGCCAGAGCAGTTTCTTGAAATAACAGCCTCGGGGATACAGGTGTCTCCCAGCTCCAGCTTCCAAGACTCCCCAGTCAGGCCAAAGGAACATTTCCAGCTCTCAGAGCCCTGCCTCCACCCAGCCCACCTCTGTGTCTACCAGCCAGAGACAGAAGTAAAGGGTCTAAAGGACACCAGGCTTCTGGGCAAGAGTTGAAAATGAAAGTTTGTCCTTTCATTCAGTAGAAAACCATGCAGCCCCTGAAAAAAGAACGAGGATGCTTCTTATGCATTGATATGAGTGGTCTCTAAGAAATGTTGTTGAGTAGGAAAAGACGAATTTAAACAGAATGAAAACATGAACGCATGCATGCGTTTGCTCATGTATACCACCACTGTCTCCAGAAGGATGCGTAAGAAGTTGGTGACAGCAGTTGTCAGTCTAGAGCAGAAATGAGTGGCTGAGGGATAGGATGGAAGGCAGGCTTTTCACTCAATGCCCTTTTGCCTCTTTTGAAAGTGGAATCCCTTGAATGTAACACCATTCAAAAATAAATACTTAAAATTTGAAAAGGAAAATGTAGCTGCCACCCACATTGGGGAACTGCTTTATCCCTCCTCCACCCAAGGGAGCGAGGGATAGCATACTTCCTCCGGAATGATCTATCTAACAAGTAAAGCTGGTTGTAGCGTTCCTCTTTATGTCACCCCTCTGTTTAAATCCTTCAGTGACACACAGCTGAGCATATAACCTCAAAAAAAGCATTTGTTGAATAAATAGGTAAAGGAATGAACCAGATCATATTTTATTTCTTGATCTTTATGTATCAATGTGAAAAAATGTCCATGTTAAGTGAAAAAATGACACTGAAGAATATTAAATCAAGGATGATCCCATTTTTAAAAAGTAAGATAATTACATATACATAAAATCATATTGCATAGTAGCATACCCATACATACATATTCCCAAATATAGTAGTACACACATATCTGTATATGATTATTGGTCTATAAATGGAAAAAAATCTAGAAAGACCCCAGACTTCCTGGTTCTCTGTCTTGATCTTAATGGTGATTACATGGGTATAAATATGGGTCAGAAAACTAATCAGTTTTGTAATTAACAATTGGATGTTTTCTTATGTATAGTTACATCTTGATTTTTTTTAAAGAAAAAACATACCTCCAAATATTATTAGATACATTTTCTGGTACAGTTGGGATAATGGGGGGGCTTTTGATTTCCAGTGTATACCTTAATTTTTTTACAAGAACACAAGTATGAACCCTTTTGAAGTATATATGCTTTTTAATTCATATTTTACTTCAGATTCTTTAGCTTAGCACACAAAGCCTTCCACTTCTTCAACTGCCTCCACCCTTCATTCCAACCACATCAAACTCTCACCTCCCTGAATGTGTCATGCTGTCACCTCCAGGCCTTTACTTTTGCTGCTCTCTCTTCCTGAGATGCTCTCTCCCACTTCCTCCATTCTTTCCACCTATCATTTTTCTAGTCTTTTAAGTCTCAACTGAAACGTCACCTCTTCCAGGAAGCCTCCCTTGACCTCCCCAGGCTGGGTCAAATGCTCTAGAAACACCTTACAGTTGATTCTGTCACAGCACTTGACTCACTTGTAACTTCTCACCTGCCCATCCATGAGCTTGAGGCAGAGACTGGAGTGAAGGGGCCACATGGCATAGAACATGTGGAGCCACCAGAAACTGGAAGAGGCCCCCCATACCTTGAATTCAGCCAGTGACACTGATTTCAGACTTCTGACTTCCAGAAGAGTAATAGAATACATTTCTGTTGTTTAATGTCACCAAGTTTGTGAAAATTTGTTATTATAGCCCTAGGAAACTAACATAATGGTACCTCCTTCCAGAAGACAGTTTGGCAAAACCAAATTATAAAGTTGGTTATGGGTATAATGCTGAGCTAGCAATTTTCCTTGGGTTGAGTCCTGAAGAAACACTGGCCCATGTCCACCAGGGGACATGCACACGAGCATTCCCTGCAGTGCTCTATAGATGACAAAACCTGAAAACCAGTCACATGTCCATCCACGGGAGAGTGGGTAAACTGTGGTCCAGTCACACAAGGGAATATTATACAGCAGGAACATGAACAAATACAGCTATTTGCACCAGCATTATCTCACATACCCAACAGTAAGTGAAGAAGGAGTCACACAAAAATATGAACAGTACGATTTCATTTATGGAAAGTTCAAGAACAGGTATAACTAAACAAAATATTGTTTGGGTGTTCAAACTATAAAGAAAAGGAGGGAATGATTTAAAGCGAACTTTCATATACTTGAGGGAAGGAAGGGTCTACAGTGGGTTAAGGTGGGGCATATAGGAGGCCTATAGGTAGGGTGACCATATATTTTATTGCTTGATACATTTGGGGGGATGAAAAGAAGGGTGTGATTACAATTATGGCAGAAAACAGGGTCAAACCAAAACTGTCCCACAGAAACCAGCACATAGGATTGTCCTACTTCTGAGATCCAAATAGGGCTCAGTTCATGGCCTGGTTGGTATGGACATGGGTATCTGTTTTATTAGTGCTTTCTAAACTGGAACATACATTTGTCGTGTATGACCTATTTCATAATCATTTTCTTCAACCAATAAATGAATAAGGTGGGCTCCAGAATCTGTAATTTTTAGTAGTGACTTCAGACATAAGATAAGACTGGCTAAATTCAGCAGAAAGGGAACTTTCTGCAGGGAGAGCAGTGAACTCACACTATTGCCAGGAAGGCTAGAAAAAGAGATCGGAAAACAGGCACAGACAGATGGCAGACACACAGAAACCTGCCTGGACCAGGCTGCTGACAACACCCAGCTCCTCCCGCTGCAGCTGGTGCTGCCCACCGGGCCAGGCCCAGCCAGTGGATGTTCCTGTTGACTGCACGGCTATGCTGTCCCTGGAACATAGACAGTGTTGCCGCTTCTACACCACCCACGGTCCCTAGAATTTCTCCTTGTCCCTGTCCCTGTACTGACGCCAGGGTCAAATCCTCAGTGAATGCATCTCTCATCGGTTGAGCTGGCTGCAAGGGAAGCTGTGAAAGCAAGTACCCGGCAACCCCTGCTTCTTTGGGGTGGGCACTGCCTGCCCTGATGTGAGCCATTATATGAGGTGGTCCCAAATTCAGGACAGGGACGCAAATGCTGAGTAGCTGCAAAATGCCAAGCCCACAGTGTTTGCCAGGCATGTCAGAGACAAGGGACAGCCACCAAAGTGCATCCTAAAGGATCTAAAGGGTCTTAAGGGAGGCCAAGTTCTAGAATCCTAGAATTCCCCTCACCAACAGGGCTTAAGACTTAGAGTGAGGTTTCTGCAGTTAACATTAGCGTTGGTGTTAAGGTTATGGTTAAGGGAAGTGACCATATCGAATGAAAACTAACAGACTGAGTCACTCACCTGCCCAGCCACACCCCCCTCTCTGGACTGTGGCTCTAGAGCAGCTGGATCCCTGACTGGGCCAGCCATGATTACCTGATCCAAAGCTGGCCAACTCATTGGATGGCCAGTAGCCAATTCGAGACTCTAGAGCCTAGGTTCCCAACTTCCTCAGTTTGCACAGTACCGAGTCTGTCATCTTTTCACAGGGCCTTGCTCCTCAGCGAGGCAGCCAGAGGGTTCCTCCTAAAATGTAAGTCAGGTCTGGGCCCTGAGCCTTTTCATGGCCCCCATCTCACTTAGAATCAGAGCTGAGGCTCTTAACATGTGGCGGGGTCTGTGGGGTCAGCCTCAGGCACCCCTCACCCAGTGCCCTCTGCTCTGGCTGACATTCGCCCACTCCCTCCTCGTGGCACTCCCTAGCCCCTCACTTTTGGGAGGGATTGCTGAGGACCTGTGTGAACTCCTGTACAAAGAAGTGTATCTAAATAATTCATTTTTTTCAACAAGTTTTTGCTGAGCACTTACTTTGTGCCAGATATTGAGCTGGGCTTTGAGGGTGAAGTGGTTTCTTCAATTTAAAGCTGGCCTCCTCATATCACCCACAATTGGACCATGTTCCCGCAGATAACTATGCTCCCTCAGGCTGCTCTATTCGGGAATTCTAATATTGAAGGTGTTTAGAACTGCGTGGAGATCCTGAAGTAGATTCCTGGGTAAGTCCCCATCCCAGGTTCCCACAAGCCTAGTCACATCTGGAATCCTAGGCCTGCACCCAGCATTTACCCTGCCCTGCCCTGCACATCCAGCCACCACTCAGGATTGCAGGTAGCAAGGCTGGCCCAGGAAAGTGCTAGTTCCTGTGGCCAGGGGCTGCCAGGGAAACCCCAGGGGGCAGAATGCCAGGGCTACTAGCAAGCACACAGGCCAGGGTATGGTGGCACCTTGATTTCTAGCTTTTAATATATGTAGACATGAGGTATGTGGGTCTGCATTTGTACTTATCTCAGACTATACTAGTGTTTCACACAGGATCTGGATTTTGATACAGGAATGGCAAATATATGGCCATCATGACTGACTCCCACCAGACAGCGGCATACATCAGGATCGGATCATGTCATTCCTTCTCCCTGAGATATGGCCTTAGAACTTTTCACACAGCACTGTGGGAAGCCACTACTAATCACCCATCAGCATGGGAGGTGCAGGGGATTTCCTACCCTGTTCTAGCACTTTCTACATGGCAGTCTGCTCTGCACCTCACAGCATTCATCAGGAGTCCTTGTTCTTGCCCGGAAATTTTTTTTTCTCCTGTTAAAAAGAAACTGCTGATGCTAAATGTTTATAGAAAGTAGATAAACATCAAATGTCTTTGGTGCTCCTCAGAAAGTTCTGATGGTATAATGAGGAAAGAAAAAATGAATAAAATAATTCCTCATTTGGAGAGCAGTTACTTACATCAAAAACATTTTAAAAGCCTACTCTTTCCTCTGAAGAGATTGCTTTACATTAAGGTCTAATACAACACATTCTGACTCCCAGTATTTTTGGCAGAACAGAAAATCCTGATGGCTCTTTTGGTCTGAATGGTTTCTTTTCTTTCTCTTTGTGGATTTCTGTTTCTTTGCCTTTTCTTTCTGTTTCTCTCACTGTCTCTTTATATCTCTGCTCCATATGCATCTTTGTCTCTATTTTCTCTACCTCTGTCCCCCTTTTCCCCAGTGGACTGGCAACTCATCTCTTTATGTGACTCTGTCTCCTGGAGTGTGTGTGTGTGTGTGTGTGTGTGTCCATCTCTGCATGTGGGTCTCTCGCTCTCAATCTTTGTCTAGTTATTTCTCTTATTGTGTTTGTACTTGACTTTCTCTTTGTGAGTCTATCTCATATATTTTTTCTGTTTGTCTCTCTGTCTCTATGTGAATTTCTCTATCTCTCTCTGTTTCTCTCTCTCTCCATCTCCCTTCTTGGGTATCCTCTTTCTCTCTCCCTTCCTTTTTCTCTCTCCTCCCCCAACCTCCCTTCTCTCATTCTTCCTTTATCTTTTTGTCTGTCTTTCTGTCTTGGTATGTTTGTAGCTGTCTTTCTGTAAGTGAATCTCTATCTGTCAGTGTCTCCCTCCCTCTTTCAGTCTTTGCTTTCATCTTTGCGGCCATCCTCTGCCCCTCCAGTTCTCCCCCGTGTCTCTGTCTTCCCTCCACTTTTGCTTCCTCTAGAGCCCTGAGGTTGAATCCAGACAGCATGACAGTGAATGAAAAGTCACTCAGGTTTCTAGGCTGCCAGATGTGCAACATATTTAGACAGAACAGCTGGATAATTTAACAACTTCCTTGTTTTCCTGGGGAACATCCGCCGCCAGCGTGTCTCAGAAAGTGCGTCTGTGTGAGGACACACACGTGTATGTGACTGTGTTCCCTCGTGAGACTCTGTGCAAAGGTCAAAGCCCTCACTTGCATCCTTTAATGTAATTTGAATCAGATTTCTTTCCCGCAACTTCCTTCTTTCTCCTCCTCCTTGTAGTTTGGCTTAGAAACCTAGTGCTATTCAAGCATTTCCAAGACTTTTCACCTACATCCTGTGATTTTCATCATGATTTCATGAGTGAGGTGTCTGGAAAGATAAAATAAAGTGAGGTAAGAAGGTCTAAAGGAAGCCCTAGAGAAAGATGGAAAGAAACCCTCAAATGTAGGGCACTGGGTTATTCATGGTCCCATTTCACAGATGAAAAAATTGATAGGCAAATTCTGGGCTCCAGAAGCTCAAGAGAAAGAGCCCTTTAAATCCAGCCTCTTAGCTCCTGACGTGCAACTCAACTCCCAGCATCACAGACCAGCAAAGCTAGGAAAGACCTTCCAACAGGAGCAGCAGTGCGGTAGGCACTGCCTCAGGCTCTCGAGGCAGGCACACAGCCCTGAGTTCAAATCCCTGCACTGGACCTTAGAAGCTTCGTGGCCTTGGGCAAGCTACTTTAGCTCTCTGAGCCTCTGTTTCTTCATCTTTAGAGGGGAAATAGGAATACTATCTACCTCCAGGGGACATTGCAGTGATCTGATGAAATAAATCATGTAAATTTTTACATGGATGATAGTAAGTACTAAAAAATGTATGTTGCTGTTGTGTATTAGTATAAAACTGAGGCCAGAGTTCACACAAACTGGCCAAGGGCAGACTCAGACTTAGCATCCAGATCTCCCAGCTCTCAGTCCAGGGTATCTTTGCCAAGAGGGTTTCCTGCTACCTTCTCCCCACCAAAAAATGCAAAAGCATTTTTTAGCACATCCTGTGTGCCATGCAGATACATCATAAGACCTTACATACATTCACTCATTTAATCGTCAAAATAACCCAGTGACATAGGTCCCTTATCCCCATTTTATAGATAAAGAAACAGGCCCAGAGAGCCTAAGAAACTTGCCCGAGGTGACACAGCTGATAGACGTCAGTGCTGTGGTGCAAGTGCAGGTAGCTGGCACCAAACTCCCCCTTGAAATCCCCACATTTGCCCTATTTTCTGTTCAAATTCTTGGAGATTTACCCCAAATCATGGTTACTTTTCTCTACCTTTTTCTCTCTTTCTCTCTACTTAAGACATGAATACATTCTCAATGGAAAAAATTGGTGGGGGCATTACTCATATAAAGTCTGCTTTGACATTATCCCTAATTTCCACTGTGAATAGTTTGGTGAGAATCCTTCCAATCTTTTTCCTATACTTTTTCATATGCACTTAGTGTTACTTTTCAGACCCTTCCTGCTGGGCCTCAAGAAAAATGATAGTTGAGGGAGCAAATCTGAGATTGAAAGAAGGTGGTGGGAGTTGGAGAAGGTCTCACTTTCTGTTTTCTAAAGATCAGTTACCCATAAATATTCTGAAAACTTCCAGCAGGTAGAATCAGCCAAGGTCCCAAAGAGAGTTGGATGCATAATAACATTTCTTGGCTTTACCTAGGGACAAAACCAGCCGATGGGGTTATGCTGTTCACACAGCAGCTACTTCCAATATGTGGTTCTGAGCCCTTGAAATGTGGCTGGTCCAAACTGGGGTGTGCTGTCAATATAAATACACACCAGATTTTGAAGCCTTCATGCACTAAAAAAGAGTATAAATATTTCATGAATACTTTTTTTTATTAATTTTATTTTGGTATCATTAATCTACAATTACATGAAGGACATTATGTTTACTAGGTTCCCCCCTTCACCAAGTCCCCCCAGCATACCTGTTCACAGTCACTGTCCATCAACATAGTAAGATGCTGTAAAATCACTACTTGTCTTCTCTGTGTTGCACAGTCCTCCCCGTGGCGCCCCCCCACACTATACATGTTAATCTTAATGCCCCCTTTCTTTTTTCCTGCCCTTATTCCTCCCTTCCCACCCGTCCTCCCCAGTCCCTTTCCCTTTGGTAACTGTTAGTCCGTTCATGAATACTTTTTTTATATTGATTACATGTTGAAATGATCCTGTTTTTGGTACATTGGATTAAATGAAATATATCACTAAAATTAATTTTACTTGTTCTTTTCACTTTTTTCCTGTAGCTACTGGAAAAATGTCAGTTCCACAAGTAGCTTGGGTTCTGTTTCTAATAGATAGTACTTGATCTAATGGATCAAACCATTGCTTAAAGAGACAACGTTTAAACATGCGCTGAGAATAGTGTAAACAGTTAAACTGTATCAGACTGACAAGTTGTAGACAAGTGGAGTGGGGAAGAAAGTTCAGTGGGACTGTCAGAAGGGCACGTGGGGGCATTGAGCTGCTCAGATGGTGCTGAGGGCATCAGAGGTGGGATGGCAGCTGCAGAAGTTAAAGGGCTGATAGGTCAGGACTACACACCATCACAGAGGGTAAGCAATAAGGAGTTATCTCAGGCATAAGCAAGTGGTTCTGTGAACTGGGGTCAGGGACAACCTCTCCAAGCTTCAGCCTGCATCTCTGTGTACTAGATTGATAATGCTAATGAATGGGATAAAATAATAAAAAGGTATCATAAGGATAAAAGGAGACAGTTCTCAGTATGCTGCATGGCCCATAGGAAGTACACAGTAAATGTTAGTTGTAATTGTTATCGTTATAATTATTATTTCTTGCTATTACTGGCCTAGCTGGCCTTCTAGTTCTCCTGCTACTGAAATGCCTTTCCCCAGGTTGCCCCATGGGAGGCTGAAACAGCAACAAACTATTTATTTATTCCTCCCAGACGGTACAAGGCTCCACAGAAGAGGTTTCAAAGGCAGTGATGTCTTAGCAAATAAAGCAGAGACCATCACCAGGTGGACTCTAGGCCTTCTGTCATGAAGGGATGTGACTTTTAGAACTATCTTCCTTGCCCAGGGGTGGTGGTATATTAAGTGCAGATGGGAGAGAAGTACATATTTGTGACCAAAAGGGCAGACAAAGTAGATCATATTATTGTCCTCAATTTCTCACTCCTTCCCCTTTCCCCATAAGAGGATTGCACATCACTGTCCCCACTGACTTGGCCATGTGACATGCTTTGGCCAATAGGATGTGAGAAGAAGGGATGCATATCACATCCAAGAGAGAGTTTTGAGAGACTTTGCTAGAGTTCCCTCCTGCTTTCTTGCACTTCCCTTCTGCCACAGAATGGGCATGTCCCACAGGGACAGCTTGAGAAGGCACACAGAGCAGAGCCTGGCAGAACTCCAGCTGCAGCCACTGACATTAACAAGAGCAAGAAAGGCATGTGTGGTGCAAACTACTGAAATTTTAGACTTGTTTGTTATGCAGCAAAGCTGACTTACACATCCATCCTCAGCTGCTGGGAAGAACTTAGAGCTTTGGAGGAAGGTAGACCTTGGCTCAAATCCCAGCTCTGCCAAGTATCTAATGCTGGGTGACTTTGAGCAAGTCACTTCACCTCTTGGGGCCCCGTTCTCTCATCTGTGAAATGGGGTTAATAAGAGTGCTGATACTCATACATTATACTAAGAATTAGATGAGATGGCTTACTGTTAAGAAAGGGCTCTGTTAGGACGAAAGAAAAAGTCTGAGACATGGTCTTTTCTCTTAGGTGGAAGGACCAGTTCAGCTGACATTTTAGATCCCAGACCTGACCAAGACCTGGTCCTAGGCTTCAAACTGGGATTGTGACCTCCCTGAGTCAGGCTCTGGCAAAATACTGCTAAAAAATCTGGTAGAAGTATTTTTAAAGTTTAGGTGGACAAGATCTCCACAACAGCCACCAGTTTAAGTGGTACAGCTTCCTTCTTTACACTCCTCTTCCCAGCGTTGGGCCTCTAGAAGAAACCCTTCCCAACCCAAACCCCACAAGAACAGAAAAAGTACTGTTGGAGGTATTCTGACTTGAACTCTGAAAACTCACAACAAACAGCAAATTTGTTTGTGCTGATCTTACCAACAGATGCCCTTCCTGTTAGGCTATTCGGAAAGAGAAACTAGTCCACTCTTCAAAGTTTGTCTGCTCTTGGCTGGATTGGATGACCTTGAACTTTCAGGCAAGGTTTTATGGTGTGGAAGTGGCCCATCTTAAAGGTCTATGCCCACACAACTTCACACACACACATACACTCATGTATCTATGACAATGCATACACTTGCACACAATGATTGATTTAGTCAGTTTCCTGTTTAGGTGACTTCTGGTTTTTGCTAGTTGCATGTTTTGTTTGCACTTCCAAACAATGTTAATGGATAGGCAGTCTGTGGTTAGGACTTTAGGCTCTACTTAGTTTGAGTTTCTCCGCAAGAGACTCAGAGACAAGGATCCTACTGCACATTATTTGAGAGGCGATTCCAGGAAATATCAGGAATGGAGTAGGAAAGGGAAAGAAGTTGATAAAACGGTTTATTAACTGTGGGCAGCTGGGGCTGAATCCTGGGAGCACTGGAGACCATGTAGAACTGGCCTCAGATTATCCCACGTGAGGAGCGGGAGCTGGGTTGAAGGACCTCCCAAGAGTTGTTAATTCCCTAGCACTTCTGATTTGCTCCACACTTGCCGAGCCAGCTCTGGTGGACAGAGCCAAGTCCAGGTGCTGGCAGTTCCGACGTCCAGGACCAAAGGGAGGTAAGTGTGGTAACTAAGTTTCAAAATTTAAATTGGTGCTCACTCTCAAGGTGGTATAAGTACAAGGCAGGAGGTTTGAACTGTCAAATGGGCTTACACAGAATTGTAATTGCTGATAGGATACCAGGGAGGTGCTGACAGTATCAGCTACAGGCCCACCAGCCAGGCGGCCTGGGTTTGAATCCTAGCTCAGCCACTCAAGGGCTACTTACTTAAATTAACTTCCTTGTGATTCAGCTTCCACATCTGTAAACTAGGATAATTATAGTGCTTACTTCATAGGTCTGTTTGAGAGGGTTACACAGGATGATTCACATAAAAAAATGCTTAGAACAGAGTTGCACACAAAATAAGCCTCCCATAGGTGTTAGCTCTGTTGACACTGCAATGAATGTTACAGCATATCCTGACATAGCTTTTTGAGGATCAGGAATGATCACCTAATGGTTAAGAAAAGGGCCTTTGAGTCAGGCAGATGGCAGTTCAAGCCCTGATCCATCACTTACAGTGTAACCTTAAGCAAGTTACCTAACTTCCCTGGGCCCCAAATCCCCCATGTTTAAAATCATTATTAAATAATAAGATGCTTTACCTCAATGTAAAAAAATGTTTTTAATAGATAAAAAGATGCATGCAAGGTGCTTCTCTAAGCACCGTGTCTGACTTGAAGTAAAGCTTAGCTGTGATTGGCACATGTTCAGCTTTCCATATAAGCAGGAAGCTGTGCTGTGTTGGAGGAGGCGGGAAGATATAATTCCCTCAGCAATATTTACCGCACACCTACAAGTTGCAAGACTCTAGGATGGGAAGTGAAAGCTATTAGAAAGAAGTGTTAACACTCTGTCATGGCCCTTTCGGTGGACTGAAGTTCTCCCTCCTGCACATTAGAGTAGAATCACACATTCAGGCTCTTTCCTTTGCTCCTCCCATGACTGGGCAGAATAAATTTTCTAGCAGCTTTGAGGTCCTAAGCCAAGTCAAAAGAAGGCAGAGGGGAAAGCTAGAAACCCTTGGCTGTTGATGACTTTATGGATCTCCCACACAAGCCCTGAGCCACCCACCCATGAACTGGTCTTAATGTTGAGAGAAAAACAAAACAGTATGTGTTTGAGTTTCTGCTTTATGCAGCCAGAATTAATTTTATGGTGTACATCCTTCTTTGTATTTTATTCTTACTGTATTTTATGCTCTGGGCATGGCATAGGTGGAGAATTGTGTTATCTGCATCTGCTGAGGAAAGTTCTCAAATCTTGCAAAGAGGAAACAGGCTGACTTCTGCAAAGTTTTGCTGCCCTGCTTGGCCCCTGGAGTGCAGCCCTCCTCTTCTTTCTGTCATCTGCCAAAGGCCTCTAACCCCTATTCTGCTGTAACAAAGTGCCCTCTGCTTTCCCTAAAGATGGGAAGCAGAGACAGCTATCAGTGTCAGATGGTGCCTGAGGTTGGACAGAAGAGGAGATGTTGGAGCTGTCCCCAAACCATGACAGCCTGTTCCCCTCTCCCTCTGCCCTGACCTCACCAGGCACCGGTTCTACTCACAGTACACCTGTCCATCTTTCCAGGTCCATTAATTAGGTGGCTGGGTCTTTATATCCTGACTGATGTATTTTTTTGGTGGGAGATGTCAGAACAGCCAGCCGATTTTCAGAAATAATTCTCAGCCTCAGCCAAGGATTAGTCAGTTTAGAATTTGGAGAAAGGAGGTCAACCACTCCTTACAAAAGCCGCCATTTACTGACCACCTGCTCTGTTTCTCTAAACCCACCAACCCGTCATCATCTTTCACACTTCTAGAAGTCACAACAACTCAGTTTTCCTCAGAACAGCCCCTACCCCTACCATGTGGTCATTTGGTCTGGGTCATAGTAACTCTACTTCATGTGACTCAGACCTGGCCAATCAGAGCCTCATATGCCTCTGGCCTCAGTGACTGGCAACTCAGTTTGGACCGCTGTGAGTCATGCCAGGACTTTTGTACTGTTAGGTAAAAGCTGGCTCCCTTCTCTGCTGGTCAAGAATGGGAGCTGCTGGCAGCCATCTTTCTACTCACAGGGCAACATCTGATTGAGAGAATGGAGTTAACACAAAGGAAGTTGAACTGAATGAAAAGATGAGTTAGAGAGAAACCAGCCCTGATAGCATCAATTGAGCTCCTGGATCAAGCCACACCTGAATGTTTTATTATGCATGCACTTTTCATTCATATAAGCAATTAAATTTTTTTTTTTTTTGCCTAAGACACTTGGAGTTGAGTTTTCTAGTTCTTGCAAATAAAAGGCCCAATTTTCTATCCCCTTTCTCTCATTAGAACACCATGTAATATTCTATATAGTTTACTTATTTGTCTATTGTATATCCCCTATGTCCCCCCAGTGCTGCATAAGGACAGTAATTTTTTATTTTTTTGGAGAGGGGGAGAAGAGTTCTGTTTTGCTTACTGTCATAGTTCTAGAGCCCAGAATAATGCCTGGCACATAGCAGATGCTCAATAAATTTTTTTTTTTAGTAGGAAAAAAAAGTTCTGAATAGTCCTGAGTAGTAGCAATCATATACCTTCATTTGTGTCCAAATTTCCTCTTCTTAGAAGGGCCCTACTTAGATTAGGGCTTGCCCTAATGACCTCCCTTTACCTTAATTACCTCTTTAAAGACCCTATTTCCAAATACAGCTACATTGAGGCACCAAGGGCTATTCAACATATTTAAATTAGCAGAGAATGGCCCTTGGAGGTGAACCCAGAAAGGGGGCAGCCAGCAGCAGGGACCTCACTGCTCTGAGCTCTGTCACAGCCCCCTAGCCTCCCCAGGGTTAGCCTTTGTTTTCCAACTGGCTCTGATGCCACAATTTTACTCTAATTTCAGGACTATGAGAAGGACATCAGGTTTGAACACTCAAAGGCAGAAAAGACAATTTGCTCAGAGGCAGGACCTGGGAGCCTGCTCTCGCTTGGCTCTGGAGGGCTCTGAAATCTGGATGGAGCTTCCCAGCCAGGTTGGGCGGGGGCCAGAGTGTGGGCAGATGGAAGAGCTGGTGGAAAGTACTTAATCCAGAAACCATCAGTGTGGGCTCATATCCTCAGCAAGGGAGCTGGAGGGCCAGTCATTCCAGGCCACACAAATCTGAGGTCCACAGAAGGCTTTCTAAGCTGAGCCAGCGGCCCCTTTATTGCAATCAATATTTCCTGGGAGAAAAGGCCAAGACAGTGCAGAAACTGAAATGGTCTCTGGGGACTACTGGTTTTTCTGCTCAGTGGCTGATCATCAACTTCTGTTGGGAGCAACATTCAGTGCTTTTCCAGCCTGTTGGCAAGGAAGTATTGCTTTGGAGGTCTGACACTAGAAAAATTGCCAGAACAATGTGGAAGGGAGGGGAGGGGATGTCAAAGAGTATGCTTTTTATTATTTTTGTTTTTTGTCTTTCCCTTTTTAAATTTTTGAAACAATCTCAGATTGTATATTTACTTTTTAATAAACCATCTCAGGCATAAAAATGATAGCTAGTCCCCAAACTGGAAAGAATCCAAATACATCCTAACAAGCAAATGGCTAACCATATTCTGATCTATCTATACTAAGGACACTACTCAGAATATGAATGAATGGACTCCACACACACATGCACACACACACGAATCCTAAAGGCATTAGGCTGAGTGAAAGAAACCAGACACAGAAGAGCCCCCTCTGTACGATCCCATTCATCAAAACTCTAGACAAGACACATCTAACCTGTAAATAGTAGAAAGCAAGTCATTCATTGCCTGGGACTAGGGCTTCCAGGGTGGAGAAAGATTGACTACAGCCTGGAGGAACTGTTTGGGGTGATGGAAACGTCTTATTGGGGTAGTGGTTACATGGGATTTCTCATTGGTCAACACTCATTGAACTGTACACTTAAAATGAGTTCATTTTATCATATGTAAGTTATAACTTTAAGAAGTTGATTTTAAAAACAGTAATATAACAAGCTCCCACAAAATCACCTACCAATATAGGAAACAAAACATTAGAAAATTGCACTCCTATGTCTTCCTCTCCAATCTCTTCCCTTCTCCTTTCCTCCTAAATACGACATGCCTCATAAATGGGTCTTTATATTTTTACTACATGGAAACACTTTCCTGAGTATGTGTTTCTTTCTCATGTGTCTTTGTACTTTCATTGCATAGTGGATAGTCCAAAACCAATATTTCTCAAACTGCTGGCTGCAACTCCTTTAGTAGATTGTATATAATCAACTTAGAGGGTCACATCAGCATTTAAAAATAAAGATAGGATAAGATAAAAAAATAATCAGAGTGTATCACATGTAGTAAAGTAAATACTGTCTTGTGAAACTTTTGTTCAAGTTTTACATCTGTGTATATGTGTACTGAGTTGGGACATAAAATATCTTTCTTATAGTAGGGTGTGGCCCCCAAAAAGTTTGAAAACCACTGCCCTAAATATATAATATTGTTTTGTCATTTTAAACTTTTATGTAAATAGTATATAGTCCTAATCCTTCCCCAGCTGGTTTGCACGCACTTGGCATTAGCTTCCAGATGTATCCAAATTGATACATGTAGCTTGGTTTCACTCACTTCCATCACTGTATAAACATGCTGCAAGTTGTTTTTCCAACCTCCTCTTATTGGATGTTTTCTTTTGCCAAATGGGACATTTAAAAAATAGCTGTCACTATCACTATCGTTTTACACCAGGAAGAACATTGTCACATAAAGTTGGAAAGCCCTACTCAGAATCAGAGGCAGTCTTTTAAATTGAAGACATCTGGCTTCATAAAACCACATTCCATTTGTCCCTGTGGATTAAAGGTGGTTGTTACTTGTTGATTGTTAGGTTGAGGTTGTTTATAAGTTAAGCTAGTTACCTCTGGGAAGGAGTGTGGGGGAAAGGGGAAGGATGGAAAAGGGATAATGTTGGATTTCTTTTGTTATCTAAAAAAAAAAGTCTAACTCAAATATGGCTAAATGTTAACATTTGTTAACTCCAGAATGTGAATGGGGTCATTCAAGCTTTGCTCCAAGATATACATCATTCATTAAAAAATATTTTTTCATCACCAAACTAAGTTTTATATAGTTCATTAAAAATGTTTTCAACATCAACAATAGTTAGGAAATTTCTATTACAGGTGAAACAGGTAAAAGTTCAGTCTTCATAGTTTAAAATTCTGGGCTGCCAGTTTATCTTTTTACTCTGTGATGTTAGGAGAAATCATTTAACTTCCCTGGGTCTCATGTCCCTCATCTGAAAAAAAAAGCCATGAGAACCCAAATGTCCATCAGTGGATGAATGGGTAACAACATATGGCGTAACCATGCAATGGAATATTATTCATCAATAAAAGCAGGGAAGTACACATGCTACAATGTCGATGAACCTCAAAAATATGTCCTAAGTGAACAAAGCCAGATACAAAAGGCCACATACTGTATGATTCTACCTATATGACATATCAGGATAGTCAAATACAAAGAGAGTAGAAATAGATTGGTGGTGGCCAGGAGCTGGGAGGAAGAAGGACTCGGAGGTGGTGATAATAGATCTGGGGTTTCTCTTTTGGGTGATGAAAATATTTTGGAACTAGACAGAGGTGATAGTGCACAACACTGAAAGGACTAGAGCCACTGAATTGTACACTTTAAAATGGTTCATTTTATGTTATGTGAACTTCATCTCAATTTGAAAAAGTGGGGAGACGGTGTGCCTCCTAGAATCACTGAGGATGAAATTAAACAAGAACACATATTCAGAGGTCCCACAATGCCTCGCTGGGAGGCACCATTATTGTGCCTCTATTATTGCTCAAAGCGCCACCATCACCATGGAAGGGAAGGTGGGGCTGGCCTTATTGAGCACATTTCACCTACTAAGTCAAACCAGTGACTTGGCCAAAGCCTCACAGTGAGTCACATGTGGACTCTGCACTAGAACTTGGCTTTTCCAATCTGTGAGTATAGAACAAGCTCTCTCCATGCTGCTTTTCTTAGTAGATATTATCATGGTCACTTTACTGTTTATAAAATATTTTTCCCTGTATGATTTTCTAACACCCCTGGCTTCAGAGGCTCAGTGTAGTAGAGTGGTTAGAAAGCATGACCAATCTGGGTTCAAATCCAGGCATTGTCACTTCAAAGCTGTGGGTCTTTGGGCAAGTTACCTAACCCCTCTGACCCGTGGTTTCCCCATGTTTAAAATGGAAATAATGATTTACCCTAGCTATTAAGGGGGAATAAGGCTGGAAGATATATATAAAGCAAGAGTTAGGTCAAATGCCTAACACATAGTAAATTCTGAATAAATGGGGTCTATTAGTAGTAGTAGCCAAAGCAGCTACTCTGGCGAAATACTTACCATGTAGGGTTAAGAGTGACAAAGAAAAAACAATTTCAAAGACCCCAAAAGTGCCAGAGCAGTGGTTCTAACTGGGAGGGGGAAGGGATTTCGACCTCCCAGGGGACATTGGTGGTACCTGGAGACAGTTTTGAATGTCACTATTAGGGAGAGGGGGTGCGCCTCTGGCATCCAGAGGGTAGAGGTCAGAGATGCTGCTGAACGTCCTGCAAAGGGCAGGACAGGCTCCATGACAGAGAATGATCTGGCCCCAAACAGCAACAGTGCCCAGGTGAAGAGATCCTGCTCTAAAGAGCCTCTCTTTGCCAGACTTAGTTCCAAACAACAGTGGAACCCACCCTCCACGTACGAGGACAGCTGGCTGCTTTCCTGACCACAGAGTGAGTCATTTTGTGAAGCTAAAACATTTAGCAAGGAATAATCGTCCTAGTTTCTCTGTTGAGCAAATCTAGATGGAAACACATTTGGGGCCTCTTTCTCAAAGAGAGATATGCCCAGCATCAATACAGACTCCTTAAGGCCAACGATGGATCAAGAGATTGCGAAAGACCCATCTAATCCCTTCTGGGAGCATCCCAGAGAATCTCCTCACCCTGTTCATGCATGAAAGGCTATCAGCACAGACTGGAACCCAGTAAGCACTCAATAAATGCTAGCTATTCATATCATCATCTTCCTTGTCATCTTTATTACTGTTATCTCCCCAAGTACATTGGAAGGTACATTCTCACGACTTTCTGAGATGGGTGATATTGTCCCCATTTTACAGATAAGGAAACTGAGGCCCAGAGCAGAGATCCCACACTTGCCATCAGCCCCCTCCTGGATCTCACAGCTTCTACTACTCCTGCCTACCTGCACCTCATTCTCTTTGCAGACCCCAAAAGGTTCTTAAAACTGAAATTAGAGCATATTTAGGAGGAGATGCTCTCTGGGTAATGATGCTATGTGACATCATTTCTTTATGATTTTGTTGTCCTGGAAAATTAAGAGCAATGCCATGGTTGTACAAGATGTTACCATTAAGGGGACACCAAGTGAAAGGTATATGGGAACCCTCTGCACTATCTCTGCAACTTCTTGGTAAATCCAAAATTATTTCAAAATAAAAAGCTTATTTAAAAATGAATCATATCATGTTACTCCTCTGATTAAAATCCTGTAGTGATTTCCCCCTGGGCTTAGAATAAAATCCAAATGTCTTCCCACAGCCTCTGAGGCCCTGGGTGGTCTGGCTTTTGACCACTTCTTCAACCTTCCCTCCTAATACTTGCCCCCTCAACAACACTCCAGCCACTCTGGCCTTTTCATTCCAACAACGCTGGAAGATTGTTTCTGCCTCGGTCTCCGTACTTGCTGTTCCCTCTGTTGGAAGAGTTCTTCCCCTATAAAGTTCTTCCCATGACTTTCTCTTTCTTATCTTTCAGATATTGATTCAAATCCTGAGTCCGTCTTCTATGTAGTCACATAACCCCTCTGATTCTCACAAAACTCACCATTCCCTGAAATTATCTCTTTGATTGGTTTCTTTGTTCCTGTGTGTCTCCTCTGCTAGACCAGGAATTCCCTGAGGGCAGCGGCTACCCTGGTTTGCTCACTGCTGTGTCCTCAGCTTCTCACACAGTGCCTGACACAGAGGAAGCCCTCAGTAAACATTTGCCAAAAAGAATTCCAGTGTCTGCTGATAACACCATGGTTGAAATAAGCTGTGACATGGTGGTGGTGGGGGTCATGGGGAAGACAGTGTAGCACAGAGAAGACAAGTGGTGACTCTGTGGCATCTTGCTACATTGATGGACAGTGACTGCAATGGGGTATGGGGGGGACTTGATAATATGGGTGAATGTGGTAACCACAATGTTTTTCATGTGAAACCTTCATAAGAGTGTATGTCAATGATACCTTAATAAAAAAAAAGAATTATTAAGATAAAAAAAGAAATAAAGCTGTGAACTTTGTCAAAGGGCTTTCACCTGTATTTTTTCATGTGGCTCCCTTCTTTGTACAAAACTCCGGGAGACCCAGGCAGGTCTAGAGTTGCTGGCAGACCCCTTTAACACTTCTTTGACTCAGTTAGCAATAATCCTAATGCTCATTAAATTGGAGTAAGGGAGGAGGAAGAGATTACCCCCAACCTTCCAGAATGGAGTTCCAAAGTGTTGCCCTAGGGCCAACTGTAGCCCACAGATAAGTTCTGTCAGCCTTACACAGAGTTTTAGGAAAATTTGAGTTCAAGGCTAACTTTTAAAAATGGGAACATGTAACATAAAAATTCATATGCCCAAACTCTCCCGAAAACTCAGGGAGCTGGCCACACTAGGCCCCAGTTTCCCACATGGCCTCAAAGGACTAGAGCTGGAAGAGGCCCCCACTTAGATGGAGTGTGGGCTCCAGTGCACCATGGTCCATATCTACCTGGCTTCATTCTTCATGTTACCAGGCTGATCTCTTTAGGGACTAGGGGCACCCTCAAAGCCTAAAGTATCCTTAGAAATACCATTAGTTTTCAAATATTTTAGCCACCGTCCCTCCAAATCTTACATAGGAGCTCAATGTATAAAGCAGATAATAGTAATGTTTGTCAGTATTGCATTGAGAGCTTACTGTGTGCCATAGCTTTGCTTGGGTTGACCTGAGGGGGTTGTGGATCAGAAGCCCATCAACTACCCATAATCTTCAACAGTCTTTTAAGAAAGCCCTGTGCATCCAAGGAAGACAGTTCAAAATGTACATTTTAATCCACTCTCCTCATTTTACAGGTACAGGCAAACTGAGGCCTAGAGAGGGGAAGTGATACTCCACCCAGTCTTCAGGCAAATGCTTGTCCACTGGTCCTTAGGGGAGCCACTGGTGTTGATAATAGCAGAAACAGTCCAAAAGAGGATAGGTCATTTCCTTCAAGACCTGTTTGCTAGTTTCTGGGAGCCATTCAGGTCTATCCTGTGAACCCATGCCACTCTTGGGCTCCAAGCCAGCTAATTTACTTAGACATGTGCCAGTAAAACTGGACTCTGGAGGGGAGTTGCCCAGAGAAGAATGGTATGTGGGTAGAGGCCCTCCCCATGTCTCAGTCCAGTCTGAAGTCCTCCTCTCGCCCTGACGTCGACAGATGTTCACACACCTGCCATTCTGTGTATGGAAAACTAAAGCACTTTTATTGTGGGTAGAGAAATGTTTAGATCACTCCATGGGGTCTCACATTTGTGTGTGCCAGGTTTGTGCTAGGTGCTGGGGATTTACACACAATGGAGATTTATTAAATATGAACAAGTGCTTCAGTTTCCTGCTATCATGAGTACCATCCTTGGCTCTGTAACTTCCTAGCTATGAGACCTTCTGCAGACTATAGTCTCTCTGTGCCTCATTTTCTTCATCTGTCAAGTAGGAATGATAGGAATAGTAAATAATTCCCAGGATTATCTTGGAGATGTGATGATTTTTGATACATTCTAATCAAGTGAGTGCAGTGCTTTTATTTTTCATCCACTGCACTTATCAGAGGCTGGTATTTTTGTTTGCATCTTTGTTTATTGTCTGCCTGGCTTACTAGATGACTGTCCATGGGAGAAGGGCCTTGTCTGTCTTGGTCACCCCTGCTTGGTTGTCTAGAACAATACCTGGCACAGAGTAGACACTCCGTAAATATTTGCCTGCTGAATGAATCGCAGTCTTTCATATTCTTGCTTAATTGCCACTGCAATGTTGTGCCCTGTCCTGGAGGAGCCCAGTCTCGTGAACTCATGAAGGCCACCCTGACCTTGACAGCCAGCTGTTTATAACAGCGCTTGACATCAATTCTGAATGTCACTAACTAGGCTCTGTGCCTGGGCTGACAAGACAGTTGTGTGTCTTCTGATGGACAGAACTACAGCACTAGAGAGTGAGCAGGCAGCTGGGGAAAGGAGTGAGCAGGTGAGCCTAGCAGTGGGAATCCTGAACCTCAACACCCCTGCACCAGGAGCAAAGGGGCCATGTGTCCACGTCGAAGGAGCCTACACCCTGCCAGTGCTTGGGCCCTGGGAGGACACTATTACCAAGGATGGATGGCCAGGTAGCACAATCAGCTCAATGGTATTTGGGATGGGACCCGACTCCTGCTTACCTTGAGAAACAAGATGAAATTTCTCAGGAGGGAAAGGGCTTTGCACATTGTAAAGCGCTGCAGGGAAAACATAAATGGAAAGGTCAAGAAAGAACATGTTTTTGCTGAGTGTGGGCAGCACTTCCAAACCCAGCTAAAAGCGAAGCGCAGCCTCCAGAGGTGATATATTTGGGGTCCTCATGGAGAGGGATGCACTCGGGGAGGCTAGGAAGCCAGAGGGATGGGCCAAAGTTTCCCGGGTTGTCTGCAGCCCACACTCCCCGCTGCAAACTGCTCTTCTCTTCCAGCCTCGAGCTCCCCATACGCGAAATCTGCATATTCTCCCTTTATCTGCTTGCACAGGCTCGTTCACCTTCTTTCTGGCTAGAAGCAGGGTAACCGTTCCGATGGTGATATAACTTACAGAGTTCAAGAAGATACTCCAAAGATGGGGATGATGAAAAATTTTTTGAGGGTGGATTAAAAAAATTTTTTGACCCAAATGTAAAAGTTAGAGTACACACACACACACAAAATACATACACATATACAAATACCCATATTCCCACCACTCAAAATGTTTAGCTGTTACCATTTTGATTTATCTGGGCAAGGACTTTTTCTATGTCAACAAATAAACCTTTCCCCCATATCCCAGCAAATGTGAATCCAAAATAAGTCAACTTCTCTTCATCCGCCCTCTCCACCTCCACCCCAGATTTATTTTAAAAGATAAATCCCATAGTCCCCAAAAATCTTCCACATAGTCAGGTCGGCAAACGTTTGGCGCAAAGAACAAAACCCAGCGGAGGCCGTGATCTTCGGAGGGCACAGTAGAACCTTCACCTCCATCCCTAACTCCCGTATGCAACTTTTTAACTCACGCTCCCGCCAGGGGGCCTATTTGCTCGGCCCGTTTGGCGGAAGGATCCTGCGCGTGATCTAAAACAGTCAACCGTTCCGCCCCTCCCCCTTCCTGGCCCCGCCCCTTCATCCACGGTCACGCCCCCTTCCTCGCGTCCTACGGCCCATAAAGAAGTCCCGGCAGGGCCGCTGTACTTCCCCGCGCGCATCCCTGCGCCGCCCAAAGCTGGCTAAGGAGTCGGCGGCCATTTTGCTCTTCTCGTGGTTCCAGTAGAGAGAGAAGGAGGAAGCAAGCAGCGGCGCGGTTGGGGGGGGTACCCGCCGCGGCTGCTGCCACAGCCGCTACCACCGCCTCTGCTCGTGGCGTGGGAAGGGAGGTGTGAATCCCGGGCGCGAGCCGGCGGTGGCGCCGCTGCGGGAGGGTCGGCGGTGGAAAGGCGATGGCGGATATAGATAAACTCAACATCGACAGCATCATCCAACGGCTGCTGGAAGGTGAAGGGGTCGACGGGTGGACTGAGGGGAGGCGGGCAACCCCGGGGGCCCTCAGTGGAAGGGGGAGTTGAGAGGCCGGTTGGGCTTGCAGCAGGGAGGGGAGTGAGACCCACGAGTTGGCCCGCGGGTCGGGGGCTGCAGGCGCGGCCGGCGGCCGGAGTCCTGCACTTGGCCACCGCGTGGACCCCCGGCCCCGCCCATTTATTGCACGAGGGCGCAGCCTTTCTCCTGGTCGGGAAATGTGAAAATTCCGCTCCCCACCCCCACATTCCCTGTCCATACCGCCGTGCTCCCCGCAAACGAGACCAGTCTTGGGAGGAGAGAAGGTTGGGGCCCCGGTCCTACCTGCAGGGCGGCGTGTTCCGTACTTTCTGGTACTCGTCCTCTCGGAAAGCAGTTGGGGGTGTAGGTTCCACCGGGTTTGGGGGGCTTTTTCCTATTTGCTGCTTGTTTGTGGGGCTGGGGTCGGGCGGTCCGTTTCTTGTTATGTGGGGACGAACGTTTATATTTCAAAGGGGTGCTGAACCCATCTCCTGCCCTCCCAAAGACTTTAAGTTACTCTTACCTTGAGGAGGTCCCCGCGCCCTTTTCTGAGCGTGCATTTAACGTGAAGTCAGCGATTGTAATAGTTTCATTTTTCTCATGTGCCGTTTCTGTGTTAAGCGCTTTGCCTTCATCTGAAAATTACAATGGCAAAATAGCCAGCGCCTCTAAAGCGCCTACTGTGTGTCTACCTTCTTTGAGCACTTACACAAATTTCATGCAGCTCTCTCACCAACCTTTCGAGGTCGGTGCTATTATTTTTCCCTGTTTTTCAGAGGAAACTAAGACAGACGTGAAGTCACTTGGCCAAGGTCACAGTTAGTGGTGGTCCGGTTTCAAACCCAGGCAGCCAGGAGCTAGAACTCTCGACGTTCAACTCACTCTGTGAAGGAAGGTGCTGCCCAGTGGCCAAGCAAAGGTTAAAAATAAGGCTTTATATTTGACGGACCTAAGACCCTTGAGATACGTAGCAATGAATTCATATTGATGTGGGAGATGTTCGGATTTTAAAGGACACTGAAGTGAAACACTTCTCCCACCCCCAGTCCAGAGCTACTGCTAATGTCTTTTTCTGAGACTTTGGAGGAATTGAAACCCCTTTCTTGATTTGGCCATTGAATAATGTAGGTTTGGCTGGATTTTTAACTGCTTTTTGCCTTTATACAGTCTTCCTAAAATAGTGTACTGTAAGTTCTTGAGAGATGAAGTACAGAACACGAACAGTTGGACAGCTCTGGTGTTAGAATTTGCAGGTTTTTTAAAACTAAGTCACTAAAATGAAATACCTGGAAATCTTATAAAAATATTTTATAAGAAATAAATAAAATTTATTGTGCGGTTTTTTTTTCCTTTTATAATTTCTTAAAAACCCACTGAATGTGTTTGTATAAAGACCCCTGAAATGCTCTTGAAATGTTGCCATTTGTGGGTGAAAACCTTGTCATTCATTCAGTACTTGGCATTTATTGTAAGACCCATACTTTTAATACTGGGTAATACAGTTCTTTTGGTACATGAGGCAGCAAACCAATTATAGTAGTTAACAGTAAGAAAGGAACTTAAATCCTTTAATTTTTAAGTCTTTAACTTCCGCAGATCTGTTGTCTAGATTAGGGTGGATGAAAACAAAAGTGGAATATATGTGGATAGGAATCATTTGAATTCTCAGATCATTTAAGTTCTGTATTGCCCATAACTCTATTCACTTAACAGATTTGTCCACTTTAACCTTTTTAAAATTGTGCTAAGAAATTTGCCTTGATAAACTTGGATCATCTAAAACGAAAGCAGTCATTTCTTAGTAGTACTTTACATATTACATTGCACTTGAAAACCATGTTTAATTATATTTTATTTTTCATCGAAATAAAGCAATGCATTTTAAAGCCTCGGGAATAGGCTAGCTGCGCAGTATACTTAAATTCCCCCTTTATTTCTCATGGATGTTAAATTTAAATCGGCAGAGAAGTGGTTGGAGGTGTTCCCATTCAGGGTATATATATATATATGTCCGAGTTGGAAGGTGTTGATTAAGTATATTTTAAAACAGGGAATATGAGTTTTGTAACCTTGTTAGAATTTGCATGTTGAGAATTGTCTTTTTAAGGTTGAGGACTGTACAAGATAGTTGAGAAGTGGCTCGATATAATACTAGTAATAGTACTAAAAAGGCAACTCAAAAAGTGAAATTTTTAGAAAAGCAGCATGTTTAGGTTTTAGTCACTATAGCTTTGCAATTCTTTTTTACTCCAGACTTTATAGTAGTTCTCCCTTAAGAGATACCACTTCTGCAACCTACCTTGGTAGTTTTTATCCAAGGCCTGCCTTGCTGGTGGTGAAACTTGAAAGTTACACTCCTTAGTATAACTACTGTCCAGTTATTTAATTAACTGCATAGTAAAACCTAGGGGATTTAGAGAGAAAGTAAACCAGCTGTTGATTTGATCGGATATTCCTACACTGTTGGAGAAAAGATTTAGGGCAGAGTTTTACTTTGTTAAGTGACCTTGTTCAGGAGCAGTGATGGCTAGCACTTTTTTTTTTATAGCTGGCAGTTGTAACTTATTTCACATCCAGATTTGCAAAATGCACCTTTGCTCTGAAGATGGCCATTGTCAAACTGCAAGACTATGCCAGGCTCTGCATAATTGCCCTTCTTGGTTTAGAGATTTAAATATGACCTATGCCCTGGACCAGAGAAAGCGCCCTACTATTTAATGCTCTGATTTGTAAGTGTTCATCTGAAGACAGTGTTCAGGTATTGTGAAACTCCAGTTGTTTAACCTATGTATTTAGTTTTTTGAAGTGAAACTCGTTTATATCCTAATGGCCCTGAACATACTAAAGGGCAAACATGATGGCAAAAAAAAGTTCCTAAATTTCTGATAAAAGAAATCCTAATGAAACCTCCACAATTTTTATTTTTTACGCTCAGGTAATTTTAATAGAGGTTGTTCTTGGAATCAGTTATCGTAGAGCATTTTGTTGATAAAGACAGTAATATCAAAGTTGTGTTAGAATTCCCTAACTTAGAAGTCTGTGCTGTGAGCCCCCTTGTTTTCCTGGCCTTCCAGCACGTCACTACCGTGCTGCATCCTCTCTGATGTGATAAAGACCGCATAGCTCTATTGGAGACATAATCTTCAGTTTGCACCAATCCTAAAGCACAGCATGAAAAGGATTACTTTGCTTGTGCCTGAAGTGCCCCCTTTGTCAGTAGCGGCAGGCAGCAGTGAGGTCTACCAGGATGGTGTGTGTCATTCTGTTGTGCTTGGGGGAAATGTTAGCCACCGGAGCAGAGATCAGGCTTTGCTCCTCCCAAACTGGTGAAATGGAGGCAGGATGGGCCTCTGTGTTAGTAGCCTTGTCCATAGGAGAGGTACGTTGCAGTCCTAACTTTCTACTTGTTCTGCAAAAGCATGTGCCAGTGCCAGTCTGCCTGACTAGGTGAAGATTACTGATCTTGAAGCAGGGAAATAATTGATACTGGTATTTGATGGACTTGACCATTTCACATAATTTGCAATCAGGGCTACTAGTAGACCTTAAAGATTGAAATGTGAAGGAGATAGTATCTGATGTGAATTGCTTTGTGGATAAGGAAACCGGAAAGTCTTATTCAAGAGAAATAGGAAAGATTCCATGTCTTTGGAGTTTACAGAATTTAGGGACAGATTTTTAAATTTTAGGATCAGAACCCTGTATCCAAAGCATGTAAGAAAGATGATTTCCTTACAGGTCTTGGTGATTTATCTGAAATCTCTTAATTTCTCCATTCCTCTAGGATTTGCTGGTATCCCTTGAGAAAAGTGGGTGTCACTTATACTAAGGCCTATGAAAATGAAAACTCATAAATGTAGGGTCAGATGTCTAGTTCTCATCAGTGGTATTTATCAAAATGACTTAGACTGGAAAATTGAACATTGTCCAGTAAATACACTTCACTGTAGGTCCTTTGAGAGTGGTAGACCGTATTTTGCAACTATATTCTATCTGCCTTGAGAAAAATTGGTGTCATCTTTAAGTGCCTGACATGTAACAGCAGCAGTTAGGAATGGCAAATGGGCGACAGTGTGGTGTGGAAACAGCTAAGATGGTCAGAAATGGGACTTTTCCTGCTAGTGGCATTGTAAAACCAAGGGATTTTTCATAACATTTTTGTGGCTTACATTTCTAGTAGAAAAGAACTCAGTTTTTTGTGGAAATTGCAAATATTCACTGATTTTTGTTTATTTTGGTTTGAGGTCTTAACTTTCATAAGTCTGTCATATTGTGAAGTTACTGAATCTGTGAATAAGATGTGCAGTATTCTTATCATAACCTACTTTATAAAGTATCATCTTAAAACAGCAAAATCTTTGTTGACTTACTTTTATACTGGTTGTGCCATTCTTAGGTTCTAAAAACTTCATTGTAATTCAGCTGGGGCTTTCTTTTTGTGTATGCTGTTCCTTTAACATGACCTTTCAACAATTAAGGGGCAAAAAAAATACTTTTTTCTTCCTATAAATAATATCAAGGTAGTATTGGATTTCGTTCCATAGTTTTCATCCCTGCTTTGCTTAGTGCCAGGCTGTCAAAAAAGTTAATGTTGCTTGTGTGAAAAAGCTGCTTCTCCAGATACTCGCCTATAATCTTTTCATTATTTCAAGTTTTTGTCAGTTGATTTTGATAAAATTCATGGAAGGTTTGTCAGTGATTTGCCAGGTAAATAGATTACATAAGTTCCTATAGAAAATAGCCTTTGCTGGTAACAGCCATACGCGTTTTTCTGAATCTACCTTTCTAGACAGGTAAAGAAAAGCTTTTACTCAGAATTTACATGTTTATGGTCTGAGGTGGTAATTTTAATGTACTGATCACTAACCTACACTTGCTCACAATGCCTACCTACTACTTTATTTCCATGCAGTGAGTGCATAGTTCCTGGATTTATGAGAAACTCTCCAACTGGAGAATGGAATTCTCATTTGTTGGAACATTTTGCAGTTGAAATAATTTTATATTTACTATTTAAACTGCTACTACTCAGGAAGGTATCATGAGGTGACGACCCTTGAATTTCCCATCTAGAATCTCCTTTTTGTGTAGATATCTGCCATTGTGCACAGAGCTTAGTGAGGGCCTTAAACTTCTGTGTTAGTATTAAGTGTTTATCGAGTAGAGCTGCACTGCTGTGGTTTTCTTTGTAGTTACTAGTAATAGACAAGTTTTTGTCTTTTTAATGGTATTGAAAAATTTTACTGAATTACAGTTTTATCTTTGTAGAGGGATAGTTCTTCTAGTCCTAACATTTATAACAATTTACATTTACCTTCTTTGTCTTTTCTGTGTCCTTTGCAAGAAGAGCCAAGGTTCTTGTATATCCTGTTGCCAGGGTATCCTCCAGCATCCAGCATAGTAGGTACTCAGCAACTATTGTGTTGAATGTTTGAAGTATGTTGAATAAGTATTGATAGTCTCAACAGATTGCCTAATTTAGTTCTTATTTAATGCTTCCAATTTGTAAGGATCCATTATGATTTTATATCCCATACCAGATTTTTCTTAGGGAGTAATGACTGTATATTGGGGCTTTAGTAGTGTGTCCTATATATACAAACTCCTTTGATTTGGAAATTTAATGAAGAACAGATTCTTAGTTGGGAGGGTGGTATGGTGGACACAACTAAAACTGAAATCACTCAGGGCCTGGTGTCCTCCTACAAATTATACGACCTTGGACCAAGTCACTGAACCTCTCAGCCTGAAACAAGTGACATTGCCTAACTTCATATGGTGATTAAGATGGCAGTGTAAAGCCCCATAGCACAGTCCCCACCCAACACGTGGTACGTACTTGGTAAATGTGAACCGCGACTAATAAATAATTCTGTTAGGTGGACTTTGAAAATAGTAAAGTAGATGTTTATGCTATTGACCAATATGACCATTTTAAAGAAATATCATCAGTGCTCACTTGGACTGCCAACCTTATTTTGAAAATCTTTGTCTTCTTTTAGATAGATAATCTTCAACTTGAAATTTAAGAGTAATACTACATTCTTCAAAACTAGAAAAATAGTCTAGTAAATCCTGGTAGGAAAATGACACTGTAGTTTTAAAGCACAGAAAGTTTTTTTGCTAATCAGCTGTATATAGTCTGGAGTGCATGTTTAATTCTGATGACTCGAGTCATCAGTACTTAGAAATTTATCCAGAACCTCCTTCATGCAACGAATTTTGAGCACCTGTCATGTACTGGCTATGCCGTACACTACAGAGCAAGTGGTATGGTTTTGGGGTCCAGATGAATAGGTGGGAGCAAAGCAGTGAACAGAAGTACGGTTTGTGCAGTGTAGTGACCAGGTATTTTTGAGACCATTTCAGAAGGCGTAAAGCAGGCATGAAAGGGTAAGAGGAGGGGGAAGGGGTAGGAGGGGATTTCTGGGGTGAGCTGATAAGCAGTCTTGAAGATGAACAGGTATTTGGCAGTTGGTAGAAGAAGGTGGTAGTGGCAGATCTATTTTTATAATTTTACTCTTTAAGCCAATTATAGGGGATTTAAGAAGCTTTGGGATCCTGTTGTTTTTAAAGAGCATTGTTCCTCAACCATAAAATAAATCTTGGTTTTGGAAAAATTACATTTAATCCTTACTTTACATTAAGGATAATTTTTAAAATGTTTGTAATACTGCTTTCTACTAATCTCTGTATACTCACACTCAGAGGTCAAATAGGAAAACAGAAAAAGTGAACTGAAACTACCATAAGCTGTCTGAAGAGATTAGTAGGAAGCCTCCAAACCTAGTAAAATTTGTATTAGCAACATTGATTTAATCTGACAACATTGATATAATATGATAGTATTGATATAAAAAGAATAGCCTGTGTTCCTCTAAAGATAATTCCTCAGGAGATAAATGCATATTCTGAAAGATTTAGAGAGGGTTATTCATTCACAAATGTGGGGGCTCTGCTAAAAAAGATTCAGGTTGAAACCAGAAGCTCTTAGGAATCCCCTCCTAGCCCAAAATAAAATTCCCTGGTGGGCAATCTGCCCAAGCTTTTGGCTGACTGGTGGTAAAATCACTAATGGTTGTGGTTTTCTGGCCAGTGTAGCAGGGATCCCACCGTCTTTCCACCAGGAGTGTTTCTTAAGTTCTCTACTACGTGTGTGTCTGGAGAAAGAAACTAATGTTCTTCAGGAAAAATCATTTTTTGACACTCAGTTGCTGTTGTATTATTATGTGTGTGTCCGTTTCATATCTTCCCTTAAAGATTATCGCTACTGTGTTTTCCCTTTAATTGCTTCTTGTTTTAATAATTTGGGATCCAAAAGTAGTGGTTTACCCAAGGCTATAGAACCAGTACAGAAATGTGGGGCTCCTGGCTGCAGCCCAGTGCTGTCTCAACATTTTTCTCTCTGTAGTGTGCTTTAAGAGTCTGACCATTCCCTCTTGTCAACCTTTCTTGTTTATTATCTTTTATTGAAAAAATAATACCCCTTATAGGGGGGACTTGATAATATGAGTGAACATAGTAACCACAATGTTTTTCATGTGAAACCTTCATAAGATTGTGATATCAATGATGCTTTAATTTAAAAAAATGATAATAATATCCCTCTACACAGTGTTCCATTTCTGCTCAAAACTTGTTACTTAAGAGAATGGTTAAGTGACTTTTCAGACTGAAGGATGCCTTTACTAAACTATGACAGTATTTCTGAACTTAGACACATCCAGTTTTGGGGGGTTTTTTTTTTGAAGGTTTCACAAAAGCAACATTGTGGTTACTACATTCACCCATATTATTGAGTCCCACACACACACCCCATTGCAGTCACTGTCCATCAGCGTAGTAAGATGCTATAGAGCCACTACTTGTCTTCTCTGTGCTGTACTGTCTTCCCTGTGAGCCCCCTACATTATGTGTGCTACTCATAATGCCCCTTAATCCTCTTCTTTCTCCCTCCCCTTTGGTAACCACTAGTCCCTTCTTGGTGTCTGTGAGTCTGCTGCTGTTTTGTTCCTTCAGTTTTTGCTTGTTGTTATACTCCACAAATTAGTGGAATCATTTGGTACTTGTCTTTCTCCTGGCTTATTTCACTGAGCATAATACCCTCTAGCTGCATCCATGTTGTTGCAAGTGGTAGGATTTGTTTTCTTCTTATGGCTGAATACTTTTCCATTTTGAGTATGTACCACATCTTTATCCATTCATCTACTGATGTACCCTTAGGTTGCTGCCATATCTTGGCTATTGTAAATAGTGCCACAATAAACACAGGGGTGCGTTTTGAATCTGGGATCTTTTTTTCTTTGGGTAAATTCCTAGAGGTGGAATTCCTGGGTCAAATGGTATTTCTACTTTGAGTTTTTTGAGGAACCTCCATACTGCTTTCCGCAATGGTTGAACTAATTTACATTCCCACCAGCAGTGTAGGAGGGGTCCCCTTTCTCTGCATCCTTGCCAGCATTTGTTTTTCCTTGTCTTTTGTATGTTGGCCATCCTTACTGGTGTGAGGTGATATTGTGGTTTTTAATTTGCATTTCCCTGATAATTAGTGATGTGGTGCATCTTTTCATGTGCCTGTTGGCCATCTGAATTTCTTCTTTGGAGAAGTATCTGTTCATATCCTCCGCCCATTTTTTATTTGGGTTATTTGCTTTTTGGGTGTTGAGGCATGTAAGTTCTTTATATATTTTGGATGTTAACCCCTTGTCGGATATGTCATTTACAAATAGATTCTCCCATACTCTAGGATGCCTTTTGTTCTGTTGATGGTGTCCTTTGCTGTACAGAAGCTTTTTAGTTTGATGTAGTCCCACTTGTTCATTTTTGCTTTTGCTTCCCTTGCCCAAGGAAATGTGTTCAGGAAAAAGCTGCTCATGTTTATATTCAAGAGAGTTTTGACTGTGTTTTCTTCAAAGAGTTTTATGGTCTCATGCCTTAACATTCAGGTCTTTGGTCCATTTCGAGTTTACTTTGACAGAGCCGATTTTAATGGAAAAAAATTCTCAATGGACATCATGTTTTTTATTCATAATTTTTATTACTCCATAATATTACAGAACAAAGCTAGATACAGACCAGTTAAAACTGTTGCACTTATTCAGCTGTTGGGCCAAATAATTATTCAATTTGAATACAAACAGCCTCCAAAACCGGTGAAATTTAAATTGGCAGTATTGATTTAATCTGATGGATTTTGTGGTTTTGCTAAAACTAAATCACTTTATATTGGGTTTAATGGTGGGAAGATGTAGCCTTACATTCTGTATTTAGTTTGGTCCTGAGTTTTTGCTTCAATTTAATTCGGAGAATGCCTACTTTCATAAATCATTTGTACAAAACAAGTATTTAAGACTTTGATTGCAAATAGAGGATGATCAGTCCTTATATTGAACCAGCCCCTTCATAACTGTAAAATTAAGGTAAAATTAGCAATGTAATGCTATTTAATCTGTATTTAATGAATGAATGCTCTGTTGAAACTGGAATTGAAAAAATATTTCCTACTACTGCCTGCCTTGTGATAAATGAACTAGGAGCCCAGAGTGCTTCTCTTTGATAGGGAACAGAACTCAGAATACTCGGGTGCGGGCAGTTGTAAGTTTAGTACACTGGGTGCTATGCCATTATGTCTTTATCCCTTTTCTTGATTTTATCTGCTCATATTACTAGGAAACTTTCTTTCTTGCAGCACACATTGACATCCTGTGCCCCATACAGGCATGATTGTGTTCACAAGTACAGGCCCAGAATTTGCACAGCAGAATATGTACCACGAGCCTACATGTTTTAATGAAATGAAAACCAACACTTAAATTTTTCATAGATAAATCTGGGGCTCTTGAGATACCAGGGGTCCTCTAAAAAATATTGATAGCTGGTCCTCATATTTTAAAACAAGGGATTTTTAGAATCAATTCAGTAGCATGGTACTCTCTAAAATCTGTCATACAAATACTAATTCATTTAAAAAGCCAAAGAAGAGAAGATTGGGGAAAAGAGCTGGCCTAATGGGCAGGCTCTGGGTAAACAGGGCTTATTATGTGGCATGAATGCAAAACTGAGGCCTTGAGTTGTGCCACTGGGAGTCTGATTTCAGCAAGTGGTTAAAAAAAGGAAGCCTTTCTAAAAAGGAAGGCCAGTTCATATTCATACTTATGAAGGATGGCCTGTAGTTCAGGATACTGTAAAGAAGGTTGAACTTGGTATAGAAAATGCAACTGAATCATCTCTGAAATCCTGTCTGAGGTGTTCAGATTCTTTGTAGACATAACCATGTTCTTTGTAAGTGTCCTGAAAGTAGAGCCAGCCAGAAAGCTAGTTAAACTGTTTTTGCCTCCTCTTTACCTAAACCTTGTATCTTTTCAGGTATTTTCAATTTTTTCATTAAATTGTATTTAATTTTTTCCTTTTTAGTAAGGAGTGCAATCTTAGGAAGGTCTCACTTGAGTAACATTGTGATTTCAACATTCACCCATATTATAAAGTGCCCCACCACCACCCCATTGCAGTGACCATCCATCAGTGTAGTAAGGTGCTATAGAGTCATTAATTGTCCTCTCCGTGCTAAAAATTTATTTAAGTTAATTAAATCATTTAATTGAGGTTTTCTTCCCCCTACAGTGAGAGGGTCCAAGCCTGGTAAGAATGTCCAGCTACAGGAGAATGAAATCAGAGGACTGTGCTTAAAGTCTCGAGAGATCTTTCTCAGTCAGCCTATCCTGCTAGAACTTGAAGCACCACTCAAAATATGTGGTAAGTTTTGATACACTAACAGTTACCTTTGGCTATGTGATTAATAAACAGAGTCAAAGATATGTAGATGACTTTGTATTAGCCAGAAGAATAATTTGCTATACATGAATAACTTGAAGCTATTTAAAATTAAGTTACCTTAATTTTAAGTCCTTACCTCTAATGGACTTAGTTTACTTAGATTTGCTTCAAATTTTCTAAAAATTATTTCACTAAAGGAATATAAACATTGCAGAAGGAAACAAAGAAATGACACAGAATGGAGAGCTAAGAAAATTCTGAACCACATGAATGTGTAGGAATTATATTTAAGCTTAAAACAACACTGGTTATGCCTAAAAGTAGACCTTCCTTAATGCCATTTTGTTGTTTCTACCTGATAGATGCACATAATCTGTATAAAAACTAAACTTTAGGTGAGTGATGCTATATTCTAATGTATTTGACTACATTGATAAAATAAAGCTTGTATGCATGTTTTTAAAGTAAAATGCTCTTTGGCATTATCTAGCAGGGAGAAATTGAAAGCCATATGCTTTGATGGATGTTGTGTGTGTGTACCTTTGTTCACGTGAGGCTCAATAGGAGTGCCACAGTTCTGCTGACACAGTACCCATAGTCTGAACTGTCAGATATCTGATACTGATCAGCAGGCCTGAAAAGAAAATCATATTACTTGGCAAAAAAGCCTGCTTAGGCATTAATAATCCTTTCTACAAAATAAATTCTTGGTGAGTTGAGTTTTATGTGAGATTCTGGACATATGCATATACTTAAATTTTTTATTAAGCTCAATTGAACTAAATACAGTACGAGATTGGAAATAATGTTGGCTCTCATTAACTCATTATAAGAGGTCACTGCCATTGTGCAGTGAGTTTAAAGGATGTTTTTTCAGAGCTTTGTTAGTGGGATTGAGCGATAAATATGAAGACGCTGTGTAACAAAATTCCTGCTTCTAGGTGATATCCATGGGCAATACTATGATTTGCTTCGACTTTTTGAGTATGGTGGTTTCCCACCAGAAAGCAACTACCTGTTTCTTGGGGACTATGTGGACAGGGGGAAGCAGTCATTGGAGACGATCTGCCTCTTACTGGCCTACAAAATCAAGTATCCTGAGAATTTTTTTCTTCTCAGAGGAAACCACGAATGTGCCAGCATCAATAGAATTTATGGATTTTATGATGAATGTAAGTACTTTCTATGTCTTAAGGAAGAATTACTTAAATTGAGACACTTGGTCATAAACTGAAGTATCATATATTTCTGTTAGGATTTGTGAGAGTTTAGATGCAACGTTATAATCTCATGTTTTCTATTTCATTAACTTGTTTTGTCTTAGTTTTTTCTTTCATGGGGTAGAAAAATAACACTGCCACTCACTATAATAAAGCTCTGGATTGTTTTTTTTTTATGAAGTAATGATTAGGTTAGGAAGTGATGATACAGGTGATAGTCACACACCCCCACCCCCCACCGGGAATAAATCCCAGTGGTCATAGTATATAATCCTTTTAATATGATGCTGAACTCAGTTTGCTAGTATTTTATTAAGGATTTTTGAAACCATTTTCTTTTCTTTTTCTTTTTTAATTAAAGTATCATTGATGTACAATCTTACGAAGGTTTCACATGAACAACATTGTGGTTTCAATGTTCACTCATATTATCAAGTCATCACACCCCCCATTACAGTCACTGTCCATCAGTGTAGTAAGATGCTATGGAGTCACTACTTGTCTTCTCCGTGCTGTACTGCCTTCCCCGTGACCTACCTATATTGTGAGTGCTAATTATAGTGCCCTTTAATCCCCTTCTACCTCCCTCCCCCCTCCAGCCCTTTCCCTTTGGTAACTCCTAGTCCCTTCTTGGGAGTCTATGAATCTGCTGCTGTTTGTTCCTTCTTTTTAGCTCTGTTTTTATACTCCACAAATGAGTGAAGGTGAAAGTTTCTTTAAGATAGTTGTGAATATTCACAGATAGCTTAGTTCTTAGTACAGCTCTGAGAACCTGTCCAAATAGCCATTCTTGTTTTTAACAACTTCACTGAGATAAAATTTTCTGTAAAATTCATGTTTTAAATGTACAATTCAGTGATTTCTGGAGTTGTGCAGCCATCGCCAGAGCCCCAGACAAGCACTAATCTACTTTCCGTCCCTGTAGACTTGAATTTTCTAGACATGTCATATGAATGGAATCTTGCAATATACAAGTAATTACTTTTTGAAATTAATGATGTAGGGTTTTTTTCCTTTTGTCATTTTTACACCTAGGAAAAACAGCAGTTAATATCATAAAATGTGCTGAAAGGAGAAAGCCAAAATATTTTTGAATTATATAATATTTTACTCATTTTATGACCCATTTTGGCTTATTTAGTTGCAGGTGCACTTTGAATTGCATAATTGACAGAAACAAGATTCTTAAAGCTCTGAATCTAATTAGTTTTGGTGGGGAATTTTTTGTTGTTGCTGTTTAAGTAACTGCAAAATGTAAAAGGGGGGAACGTTTGAATTCTTACCTCCACTTTTCTTGGGTTCATTATTTCTGCCAGGAGAGGATTCAAGGAGGGTGTGGTTACAAAATTGAGTTAGTAGCGTTTGTCCATGATAATAACAAGCAAGTACGCCTTGTCAGCAGTACGCCTTGTCACCAGTGGCCCTTCCTGGACTGTAGTCATAACCCACAGTCTCTCAGGGTGTAGTGGTTTTCTGTCTGGTTTCATACAGGTATGTTCAGCTACCTCATTTGTTAGAAAGGTTACTACACTCATAGACTTGGCCCTCCTATGCCCACCCTCTCCCACAGTTGGATGTTTGCTTGGCCTTTGGTCTTGAACCAGTAAGATGAAGTGGGAGGGATCAAGAAGGAGAAAAAATCTGTGGGTTATGAACTGACCAGGACAACTGAGTCTGTGTCAAGAAAAATGTTTAATATTGACATTGAGTTTATCAGAGAAGTACTTGGCAGGCTATGCCACTCCTTAGGAAGTAAAATCAGAGGCAGAGGGTTTTATAACATTGTGTTTTGGATATTTGTTACCAGTGCTATTTAGAACAGGTTAAGAAAAGCTTTCTTTTACACAGCTGTTATTAGCTCAAGTATTTTGATGTTTGCATTGATGAAGTTCATATCTCTTTGTTGTGACATACATTCTAGTGTGAGGATAGAAGCCACATCATTTTCCATTTTCATTTAATGAAGAGGCCTTTAAAAATGATCTAGAAGGTCAGCATTGGTTGGTATTGATTTTGACTCTTACTTGGTTGACAAGATATAAATCAAGCAGGTATAATTTGCCCCCTAATCTACTTGTGTTCATGAAAGTGTCCTGGGCATCAGTGGCTTTCAGTTGGCAGCTTACAGACTTTTAAAAATGTAAATTACTGTATTTCAATGGAAAGTTTTGTTCAAATGTAGATTTCCCATGGTACAATTTAAAAAACCACTGCTTTATGTAAGAGACTTGGTTCCTACATATAATAAGCGCTCTTCATGCTACCATGCCTTTTCTTCCCAACTTAATGGCTGCAGTCCTGGAAAGGCTGAGGTATCTGTTGTTGGATAAAATGTGAACTTACGTTACCCTGTCCTGATACCAGAGCTGTCTGATTTGTAGTAATCGGAAACTGCATTAGGGATTCTGGCTCAGACTCCTAGGATTTAGGAGCTTGAAGAGACCTTGGCAATTGTCCAAGCTAAACCTTTGTGGAGCCAGATGTTCCTAGGGATCTGAACTGGCCTTAGGGAGGAAATGTAGAGAAAAGAGAAAGGAAGAAGAATCCTAATTTTGATGGAGGAGCCAACAAGATAGCAAAGGAGTCTGCAGGAGAAGCTGGAGTGTTCTGTGACTATAAAGGAGTGAAGTGGACTTCCAAGAAGGAAGAGGATTCTTTGGCACTGGCAAGTGCAGCATATGGGCCAAGGAAAAATCCAAGGGAGCCATTCGAGGGAAGTTCAGAAACAAGTTTCATAGAAAACGGACATGGAACCAATTCACTTATTTTTCTTTTATGTTTATTTATTTTTTAATTAAAATATTGATATACAATCTTGTGTTTGATTCAAATGTACGACACAGTGGTTCGACAGTTACCCATATTATTAAATCCTCACCCCCTCTAGTGCAGTTACTCTCTCTTAATGTAGAAAGATGTTACAGAATCACTAATATGGAATTCTCCATGCTGTACTGTCATCCCTGTGACAAACTTACATTGTGATTGTGAACTATTGGGCCCCTTTTTTATCCTCTTCACCCTCCCCTGCACCCATCTGCCCCAACCCCTCTGCCTTGGTAACCACTAGTCCCTTCTCAGTGTCTGGTGAGTCTACTGCTGTTTTGTTCCTTCTGTTTTGCTTTGTTTTTATATTCCAACTTTAAGTGAAATCATGTGGTATTTGTCTTTCTTCTCCTGGCTTATTTCACTGAGCATGATACCTTCTAGATCCATCCATGTGGTTGCAAATGACAGTATTTCTTTTCTTTTAATGGCTAAATAATATTCCATTGTGTATATGTACCACATCTTCTTTATCCATTCATCTATTGATGTACACTTAGGTTGCTTCCATATTTTGGCTATTGTAAATAGTGCTGCAATAAACATATGGGTGCATATGTCTTTCAGATCAGGGATTTTGTTTCCTTGGGGTAGATTCCTAGGAGTAAAATTACTGGGTCAAATGGTATTTCTATTTTTACTTTTTTGAGGAACCTCCATATTGCTTTCCACAACAGTTGCACTAATTTACATTCCCACCAACAGTGTAGGAGGGTTCCCATTTCTCTGCATCCTTGCCAGCATTTATTTCTTGTCTTTTGAAACCAATTCACTTTTATAAATGGGGGTTAAGACAGCCCCACTCTATTCTTTATCACCATCGTCATCATTTTTATTGGAAATGGGAGGTGGTGATTGTGCACAGGTTCCCCTTCAGCCTTTTGTAGAGGAATTCTGTTAAGCTTCCAGAACCCTCCTGTGGAGGAAGATAAGGAGCAGGGCATTAGTGGCCTCCAAAGAAATACAAAACAGGGTGAACCATGGTGAGAGTTATACCATATAAGCTGTTAGGAGAAAAAGGTGGTCCTCTGTAAAGGGTGAGTCAGATATTTGTTGAATTTGCATTACATTTCAAACCCTGTGCTAACCTCTCTCCCTGATTGAATTTGTGGAGGATGTAGCTCAAGAAGCCTGCTGCTTAGGCCAGTCTCTAACTCAGAGAAGAGATGGGTACAGCTTTAAACCTTTAGGTGTCCCCAGGATACAAAAAGAGAGAGAGAAGACACTAAGGACAAGCTCTTGGTTTAGGAATGTTGTTCTTTGACCTTCAGTTTTTCTAGCATGAAGGGTACAGGAGACAAAGGCACCCAACAGTTGGCTATTCACAGCCAGTTCAGAAAGATTTGTACTTCCAAGGTCTATGAGTAGGTTTTTAACTCAGGATATAATTTCCATGTAGAAACAGTACCTTAAAGGCCTGCTCTGTCCATATTACAGTCTGATTCCAGAGTGCATGGAACACCTAGGCTGGTGAGGGGATGTAATCACCCTATAATACTGTTCCAGTGGGGAACATTCTGAGCATTTGTACACTGTTCAGAATAGATATCCCAGAGTCCCTGCAGTACACAGTCTGTATTCCCCTCTAGTCATTGTTCCTCCTCCTAGAGTACTTAGGGGTTGGGAACTATTGGGGCCTAGTAGGTTATTGAGGGTGGTGGGAGATAGTATGGGTTTTAACTCTCAGAGGTGTCCTCAGAAGGAAGGCAGTTAGTGGCATATATAACCATTGTTCATAATTGCCTTTAGAAACAGGAACTACCTGTGGGTTAAGATTGATCAGAACAGACTAGATTTCAGAGTTGGTGCTACTAAATAATTTCTGGGGTTTGTTCCTTAATCACTGTATCTGGGATTTTGACTTCAAACTTCCATGGAGTTTTTTAATACTTCATGTGAAAATGAAAATTGCTTTTGTGTATCAGCATCTCCAAATGCTATATATATTTAATTCTCCAGAACCTCTCCAGGGGATTTTTAATAAAAGCATAGTTTTTGTTTACTTAAAAGGTAATCAGAACCCTGCTTTGAGGGAAATTGTCCCAACAGAATGAACCTACAGAACACCAGTCTTTAACCATCCTAAAATTTTCACAGGTAAAAGAAGATACAACATTAAACTATGGAAAACTTTCACAGACTGCTTTAACTGTTTACCGATAGCAGCCATCGTGGATGAGAAAATATTCTGCTGTCATGGAGGTGTGTGGGCTGATTTTCGTTCCAAACAGATTTTGATCCTTCTGAAGGGTGTACGTTTTTCCATGTATCACTGTGGTGACTCCTAGTCAGGTAACTCTTTTAGAGATCGATTACATCATGGGTCCACTGGCACATCCAGGATCATTTGGAAAGAAGTCTGAAGTAAGCAGTTGATTTTTACAGGGAATTGTAGACTCTGTAACAGTTTGACTTGAAAATAGAGCAAGAAGTATTTTTAAATATAAAATGAATGGCAGTTAATATGCTGGGCCATAGATACACTAGAAAATTGAAAATGTGTGTAGACTTCCCCTTGGTTTTTGATCCTCTCAGAGATTTTTCTGACTTGAATTTTAAAAAAGTTATTTTGCTTTGTATAATGTAATTAAAATAGTAATTTCAAAGAGAACTTACTTTCATCTCGCGTAGAAATTAGACAACTGTAAAAGAGCCAACACAGTATATCTTAATAAATCCATTACTATGCCCTCCTGCACTTAAACTGGTTTGGTAGAGTTAGATACGTGATTTTCTTAAGCTCAGGCAAGAGTCAGCTACATCTGAGCTGATCTAATAGACGTGATGGTGCTTAGCACAGGTCTCTTAGACATCTACAGCACCTGTGTATCTGCATCTTTTATGCCCAGTCATTACAAAAGGTCAGTAATAAAATCTTCCGTGTATGTTGTTATTCTCATCAATTGGGTAGGTGCTCAGAGGAGTAGAGTAGCTTTTAAATCACTGGACATTAATTTACAGAGTCTATGTGTTGAGAAGGGTAACTTTCCATATACTGTTTAAACATAACTGTGCCCCCAGAATTTAGTGAATTTAATAAATTCCAGTGCATACTCAGTTGAGTTTTTTTTTAAACCAAGGCTAAATAAGAAAACAGCCATAGATTTTAGATTTTGTGTAAGTTATTGAGTCTCTGTAGACAAATTCAACTGTTAAAGTGCTAACATTCTTTTTGAAGTTCTGTTTTGTTCAATTTTTTCACATTTTAATAGGTTTATCACCAGATCTTCAATCTATGGAGCAGATTCGGCGAATTATGCGACCAACTGATGTACCAGATCAAGGTCTTCTTTGTGATCTTTTGTGGTCTGACCCCGATAAAGATGTCTTAGGCTGGGGTGAAAATGACAGAGGAGTGTCCTTCACATTTGGTGCTGAAGTGGTTGCAAAATTTCTCCATAAGCATGATTTGGATCTTATATGTAGAGCCCATCAGGTATTGATTTTGGATTTTACATGTACACTTAAGAGCATGTGTGTGAGCACAGATTCTCCTTGTTGATTTTGGTGGGTAGGTATTGCTTATTTATACAGAATGTCTCTGCAAGTGACTTACAGGATATCAGGCTCAGTGTAAAAGAGAAGAGTGGTTTTTACTCACCTAAAATCTGCGCCTTCTTATACTGAAAACATTTTCTCTCCAAGGTCGTTGAAGATGGATACGAATTTTTTGCAAAAAGGCAGTTGGTCACTCTGTTTTCTGCCCCCAATTATTGTGGAGAGTTTGACAATGCAGGTGCCATGATGAGTGTGGACGAAACTCTCATGTGTTCTTTTCAGGTAGAGCATGTTTTCAACATTGTTTCCTTTTATTACGTCTAAATTTTATTGATTAAAAATTGGCTACTTTCTGCCTCATGTTCATTTATGTTGAGTAGACTAAATTTTTATTTTTCCTCAACCAATGTTTGTCCTAGTTCAGTAACAGACCCCTATTAAAGGTAAAAAAAAATGTTAAGAGAACCTTGCCGCAAGTGTTGAATTTAGCTGCTTTTTCATTAAATAGGTAAAAAGAGCAATATATTAGTTCCTTGTCCTTATAGCTCCTTTACTATAAATTTGAAACTATGTCAGTATAATGTTCAGCTGCAGTTAAATCACCACTTGCATATGAGAATCGTACTGCCATGTGCCCGATATGCTATGTAATTACTCAGGTCTCCCACCACTTTTCTTAGTCTAATTTCTACAAAACCTCTGTTGATTCACCATAACATCATTTGGCCTTCTCGTGGCATAAAAGCATCGTTTACACTTAAAAGTCTGCCTCGATCTTTTTCTCATTCACTTACTGGAGTTAAACTTGTACAGCTAGCCCACTTTTTTTTTATTATTATTAAGGTATGATTGATACACTTATGAAGGTTTCACATGAAAAAACAATGTGGTTACTACATTTACCCATATTAACAAGTCCCCACCTATACCCCAATGCAGTCACTGTCCATCAGTATAGTAAGATGCCACAGATCCACTATGTGCCTTCTCTGCTACACTGTTCTCCCCGTGGTCCCCCATACCATGTGTACTAAACATAATACCCCTCAGTCCCCTTCTCCCCTCCCCACCCACCCTCCCACACCCCTCCCCTTTGGTAACCACTAGTTCCTTCTTGGAGTCTCTGAGTCTGCTGCCATTTTGTTCCTTCAGTTTTGCTTCACTGTTATACTCCACAAATGAGGGAAATCATTTGACATTTGTCTTACTCTGCCTGGCTTGTTTCATTGAGCATAATGTCCTCCAACTCCATCCATGTTGTTGCAAATTGTAGGATTTATTTATTTCTTATGGCCAAATAGTATTCCATTGTGTATATGTACCACATCTTCTTTATCCATTCATCTGCTGATGGACACTTAGGTTGCTTCCATATCTTGGCTATTGTAAAAAGTACTGCAGTAAACATAGGGGTACATATGTCTTTTTGAATCTGAGAAGTTGTATTTTGGGTAAATTCCAAGGAGTGGGATTCCCGGGTCAAATGGTATTTCTATTTTTAGTTTTTTGAGGAACCTCCATACTGCTTTCCACAATGGTTGAACTAGCTTACACTGCCACCAGCAGTGGGTTCCCCTTTCTCTGCATCCTCTCCACAAGCTAGCCCACTCTTAAAGCCACTGAAGTCATGTGGCAGTCATCTGTGAAATGAATTTAAAAAAATTTTTTGAACCAGTTACCAGGGAGAATTTGCAGCTCCCAGAAATTGTGAGAGGATCCCCTAGGAGTTTGTGAACACTGCTCTAAAGAACTTTACCCCTTTATGTCAGAAAGGATAGCCTGTAATACTACAAGATAAGACTTCATAAAATTATCATTTTATCCAGAGACAAAGTAAGTTGTCCTGATCATACATTTCATCTGCTTTTCATCATAGCATGTATTACCGAAATTTTCACTTACTGGTTTGATTTATGCTAATATGCTGGGGGGTCTCTCAAAGTTGATATGGCAATATTAAATGGCCAAAATCTTCCTGAGCAAAAAATGTAAATGAGATTTAAGGAATCTTAAGATTTTAGATTGAGTTTAATTCCTAAATTTCACTGTCCTTTGAATCTCTGCAGATTTTAAAGCCTGCAGAGAAAAAGAAGCCGAATGCCACGAGACCTGTAACACCTCCGAGGGGTATGATCACAAAGCAAGCAAAGAAATAGATGTCATTTTGACATTGCCTAGTTGGGACTTGTAACATATAGTATATAACCTTCATTTTTAAGACTGTAATGTGTATTGGTCAGCTTGCTCAAATAGTGTGTTTGTGGGGCTCCTCTTTCCATTTTTGATTGAATGAATGGTATTTGCTGGTTATAACAGCAAATGGAAGACTCTACCCCCAAGAAAAAAATGTTTTGTTTTTTAATTCTCTATTCCCTTTGCAAACAACTTTGATGGTGTTAAAGCTGTACACCCAGGGACAGTTCATGCTGTCTAAGGGGTAAGTGTACAATTGATCTTTTTTAATTCAGCTCAACCCATGAATAATGTAAATGCTTGTATTCTTTAGGATGTAAAGAGAGCCCTAGGGTGCTCAATCTGTACATGTTATTGTCATAAAATGCATACTGTTGATACAAATCACTGTGAACATAGATTTTTTTTAACTTTTAAATTTTGTTTCAAAGGGATTGCCTTTCTCTCATCGTCTTGTCTTGTACAAACTAGTTTTTATAGCTATCAACACAGAATTAACTTTTCAACCTTGCCAGCATCACTCATATGATGTGTATTTAATTAAAGCACACTTTCCCCTACTTTACACTTAAAATGACAAAGCCATTATTTTAAATGTTTATGACTCTTTCCTAAAGCCAAAGTTTCTGTTGAAATATGTATTGCCACACCCCTTAAGTACAAGGTGGCATGGTTGTGTATGCATGCCACCTTCTTGGGGATTCAAGAACAGGTTTTTGATTTTGAATAGCAATTAGTAACATAGTGCTGTTTAAGCTGTTAATAATTAAATAACATTTTGTACAATTTCCATGTAGTCTATTCATTAAGTAATCTTTTTACAGTTACATCAAGCCTGAACCCGTCCATTCAGAAATCTTCAAATTATAGAAACAGTACTGTTCTAGATGAGTGACCAATTATGCTTTCTTTGGCCTACATTCTTTATTCTGCTGTGAAGTTGAGGCTTATAAGTCAAAACAAAGGAACTAACGTACTATTCACCAGTTTATACAGAACTCACAGTAACTGACTTTTTAAAACTAAGATCTGTTAAGAAGAAATCTGTTTCAACAGATGACCATGTACAATACCATGTGGTGAAACTGAATTCAGACTTATTAAATGATGAACTTGTTAAATCCTCTCGGTGTCTATTTATCAGCACAATACACACAGGAGAACTGTTGACGGCATTTTGAATAGATTTTAATGAATAAATTGCTCTGGAAACCACACAGTTTCAATTTGGGTTTGTTTTCCTTCAAATAGTCTGTTTTCCAAAGATGGATTATAATATGGATGCTCATACTCACTGAGTTCTAACCTGGATATAGCTAAGTTTCTGAAGTAATGAGTGATGAGATTAAACTGTGCTCCCCTACTGCTTGGATGGGTATGTGATGCCGTGAGGTGTGAGGTCATCTATATCGGTAGTTTGGTTTTTGTCTGGGTTCAGTTGAACTTAGTAAAATTCAAGAGTTACTTTATTATTCTGAGTCAGTCACCCGTGTTTTCTTGCACAGTTATTTATTCTCCCTTCCCTGGTTCATATGAAAGTGTTTTGTCATATTACATTTGTCATACATGTGTTGAATGCATATTTATTTCTCGGAGTACATTAAAAGTGGGCAAAGAGCATGTTATTTGCAAAGCACATTCTTCTATCAAAACTGGTCTCCGTTAGGGAGTTGGGAGAGGACCTCCTAGGGAGAAGCTGTTTGGACGATCGTATGGTGGGGGGGAAGCACAGAGTTCTGGGGTCCAGCCTCCCATCCTCACCAACAACCTCTGGGCTCTCTCTGTGCTCCTTTGTCAGGGACAGAGGTTGGATCTTGTGACTTGTCCCTTCCTGTTCCACATTCTGTGACTAACCCAAACTTGTATTATTGTACTTTCCTATCACAGTCTCCCAGATCTCTGACTGCAGGAAGAAAAAACAATGATTGATTGTGTCAAAGGCATGTTTCGGTTGTCTTTATTAATTCGTGCCCTAAACATTATCAAATTATGTCACTTCTAGGATTTCAAAATCCTGTTAAGTTATAAAATTGGGGCAGTCTCCTTGGGTTATACAATGTGGAGTGTGGTATCTAGCTTAAAAGTCTTTCAAAAAACATAGGCATAGCACTGGTTACATAAAGAACAAAATCAGTGTTTGATTTTAGGACATGAGATCTTAGGAGAGACTCAAATAACAGCATGTAACAAGAGAACTTGAGGACTTGACTTAAATTGCATTCTACATTCACCTTACTTTCTCACCTCTCCATGGGCATTTGAAGTCAATCTGCCTTTGTAAGCTAGTTGGTTACACTTGGACCAAGTCCTCTTCTGGAGACTGACTTGTCTTCTAGCTGTGTAATTTGAGTGAGTGACCTGAATGTTGAGCCACAGTGTCCCTACTTTAAAATAGGGACAGTACCTGCCTGTCACTGTGAATCTTGAATGAAATAATGTGATGTGCTCAGAAGAATGCTTGACTCCATGGTATTCAGTAAATGATCACTACTTACTACTTTATGATTAATGCCAGTTGTTTCATGTGTTTGAAAGCTCAGTTGGCCGAGTTCTAAGTAGCAGGTGCCTTTTGTTTGTAGCCCTATTAAGACCTGAACCCAAGCCGTGGACAGCTATTAAGCATTTCTGAGCACTGACCACATACAGAACACCTGTAGATATTTTCAGCAAATACAAAAGAAATAACTAGGAAACATGAAGATGTTGCAGTTATCAGTGTAATATTTTAAATTCTAGTTTTCTCCTATGTGACTTTTTTTAAGTGTTCTGTCCTCAAGATAACAGCACCATTACAAAACCAAAAAGAAAGGTGGTTTTTATGTTTAGCCATCTTTATGTTGCTAAATTAGTCTGTATAGTTTAAACCCATCCATTAGAACCACTGTTTTGTATTGACTAGGCCTGCCCACATCTAGCTGTAGTCCATCCTTGTTCTTGAAGCACCTTGTTTTAAGACTAGAGACTCCTTAGGTAACATATAAATGGATAATGGGACAGGGAACATATGATTGAATACTGAGCCCTGAAGAAGATAAAGCATTTCAACTGATGGAAGACAAATCATTTAACGTTTCCCACTGTGGGACCATGGTAGAAGGTTGAAAGCAAACTCAGTTTGCTGGGAAGTGAAGATAAACAAGCTGGTTAAGACAAGGTGGGCATCGTCATATCCAGGAAGGCCAAGAGTTCTTGCAGGGAAGTGCCACATGAAAAATGCTAGGTGTGCTTTTTGGCAGTTTGCAGACTAAGCATGTGACTGGAAGCAGACCTGCCAAGGCCAGGGTCTTGTCCAAGAATCATGAATTCAGTAATAGATTGGGTAGAGCTGGGGGTCTGCGTGAGGGCAAAGAAGGAATGTTTTGCTCAAAAGAGGACATGTAAAAGATGAACTCTTTCAGAGAAAGTAAAGTTTGAAGTTGTGTGTGGCCATTCCTCTTGAGAAAAGACACCCAAAGCTCAGTGAGCCTTGCAGACCCGCTAGCTTGAACCTGTAAGGGTCATTCTTCACTTTTTTCAGTTCTGCAAATCAGATGTATGCATTAGTCTGGACCAGAATGTGACACCACCTGCTCCAGGCTCTGGTTTCTCACCTCTAAACAGAGAACTAGAATACTTAACTGATGGGATTAGGAAGATTGAAAACCCACAAGAAGTGCCTACAACCTGGCTTACACATTAATAATTCCAGTAAACACCAAGAAGACACCAAAATATCACTCAAGATTTACATGAATGGCAACACAAAGGAACTTCATTAGGAAACTTGGTCCGGGCACAGGCAGAAGTCCACTTTAATTCATCTTAGCTGAATTACGGATGTGACTTCAGATGAAGAGTAAGATTAAGACATGCTGTCAATGCTTTCACCCTCAGCCCAAGACTAAGAAGAATGAATACCTAAAATTCCTGCCATCCCTGAATTAGTGAATGATTAATGATGATTGGTTCACAGAGATGGCCACCAACCACCTGTCGCCTGAACAGATGGAAATCAGATTTGTTGTAAATACCTGAATAATTTTAACTGCAGGTAAGCATTTAGTTGACAGAGTTATGTGTGTAAATGCATTGTCAGCTACTTGAAGTATGTGTTATGAAGCACTTGTTAGTTTTGAACACTTGAAATCAAAAAGCCAAAAATAAAACAATAAATAGGGAAATAGATTGTTATCTAGATTAAGTTCAGGAAGAACTTTATATTTTTCAAGCTAACAAGTTTGTAAGAATTTTTAAATAAAAGGCATGCAAAATACTGGAATTAGTGTGGCAACAGTCTTAAAAATTTTAAGTGCTTCTGAAAATACTAAACATCTTGAGGCACTACAGAAAGCTTTGAGGTGGAGGGATTGTGTAAAATCATTGTCATCAGCCAGGTTTTTTTTAAGTCTAGTAATTGAAGAAGACATAAGTCACTATCTTAGTATTGGGTCACAACACAATTTGGTGGCAGGGCCAGCCAAAACAAAAAGCAGACTCAGATAAAAGTGAGCATCAACTTGGTATTGCAAATGTACACATGCAATAAAGTGACTGATGGTGCTAAGAAAGTATCATTCCTGCCTAGCGTCAAACTGAACAGTTCTGACAGTTTAAATACTTATTTGCATAGATTTCATATTCATATTTGTGTCCCAAACAGTTTTTTTAAATTAAAGTATCATTGACAAAACAACCCACAACCAGTTCTCTTACAGTGACATTTGTGACCAAAAATAAAATTTTAATAATTATTCCAAGATATATTTGGTGCAATTGTAGAAAAATTTCTAAGGAGCCATTTAAAGACGTGTATTCCTTTTCTCTTGCAGCCACCCAGTTAGCACAGTATCAAATACCGTGTCTCCCAGAGAACTGGCCCACACACCATTTCAGGGCTGGTGAACAGGAGAACAGTCATATTCTGGGACAGACTGGCTGCTGGACCATTCCAACAAAACCCCGGCCAGTTAGGTAGGTGGCAGAGCGGATGGGATAAAGGTATTGCTCCTGAGGTTGGCAGATCATACGCCATCTGCTGGAGATTTGCTTATCACTAAGCTCCAAGACCCTTTAGAAGAGTCAAGTTCTATACCTGTTAGTTGCCAAAATGAAATCACTTCTTTCCAAGTTTTGATGACCCACCCGCAAACACGAGTATCTTCCTTCTCATGTTTAGTGCTAACACCAATGATTAAGGGATAGCTGGAGTTGACTAAGAGATTGTAGACCCAGTCCCCCTGCCCGGAGGCTATGCAGTATAAATGATAACTTGGAGAGACTCATCAAGGATTGGCAGTTGTCTGGATTTTGCTCCCTGGTTTGGCATAGACTGGATTCTCGCTGTTCCTAGGTATTTCTCATGACAATGGTCTTGAGGACAAAAGTGGAAAGAGCTGGCTAAAGATTTGCTGCAGTGCAAATTGCTTATCGGGTGTACATTTTGGTTACCATGAATGGTGTGTTTTTATAAAATTATTTTAAAAACCCATAATCTTGTTCAGGTTAACACCATTTCATTCAAAACTTCAATTTCTGCTTTTACATTTATACAATCAAGATTTGAGGAAGGTGATCTACATTCTCTTCCCAACTCCTGAAGACTAGGATTCCTCTAAGACAGTTCTCAAACTTTTGACAGGTGAAACCCTTCAAACAAAATCATATATCAAAGGCATCATATATAATATCAGAATGGCTCAGTAAAAGCAGAGGCTGGGGCTGCCTGTTCCCCAAACAGCTACAGCCTCCAACAATTTGCAACTGCTCTAAGAAATACACGCTGCTATTTACAGACCCGTTTGTAGACCTGCTTCAGTAAGATGTCACTACAACCTTCTAATAGAGCTTCTCAAACTTTGTGGTGCCTTGTCTTAAGATCAGATCAGCTAAGAAATTCAACTACTTTGCAGCTAGGAAGTCAATCACTATCAGAGTAGCTGGCTTTTCCTTCTTAGTGTGGGACACAGTAGGTGATCTAAATAAACTATCCTTTAGGAGACCACGGTTTTGCATTGAGAGGTTCCAGGGCCCCCTTTTTTTGTTTTTTGTTTTTTGTTTGTGTGTGTGTGTGTGTATGGGTGAATATAATTTAGTTAAATGTATTATAATGTGTGTATACATCAAGGTATATTACCATTTTCTGTTACGTATTTTATTTTCTGTGTATTTCTCATCTGCTTTTTTGGTGAAGTATCTTAATACAAAAAAAAGTACTTAAAACACCCACATTGCCACCACCTGGGCTAAGAAATAGGAGTATCACCAATATCTTAGGAGCCCACTCTATCTTCCTCTGTGTAACTAAACTCCCTCCAGGGTTAACCACTATACTGAGTTTGAGATTAATCATTTCCTTGTTTTTTACTGTGTGTGTTCCTAAACAATATATTAAGTTTTGCCAACTTTTGGACTTTTATTATTTATTTTTTTATTTCTGTAATAATAACCATGGCTATTTTATACTCCATCTGATTATTGCAATATCTGAGGTCTTTGGATGTCTATTATTTGTTATTCCTACTGTATCTTGTTTCTGTGGTGATTTTTTTGAATGGGAGTTGTCCGTTTTCCTTGAATCTTTATATCTGTGGGGAATCTCTATGGCCTGGATTGAAGTTGAGTTCCTCCAGAGAAGATTAGAGTTTGCTTCTGCCAGGATACTTAATTCCTTACTTGATGTTTTTCAGTTCATGCAGGTATCATGAAATTAGGCCTCAGCCCTACAAGTCCTAGTTGTGAATTCTCAGAAGAAAGCTTTTTAAGTCCCCTCTACTGAGTGACAGGATCCAGATAGGCAGGCTTCTTTGCTGTCTCCCATGTGGCAGTTATTCTTTATCTTTGTGCCATATACCAGCTGTATTTGGGGTCTACTATAATTAGGTTGAACCATGGGAGAATGCCTACAAAATTCAACAATGGCATAAAGTTTTTGGTCTAAAAAAAATGGCAGCTTTCTAATAGCTTCCCCACCTTGAGTAGGTCCTGGGCTTTATCCCCTCCTGCAACACCCCAGAGAGTTGTAAAACCGAAACAGAAGGTCTCCAGGGCCTTGTAGAAGCCTTGAAGGCAAAAGCCATCCTGGCACTAACCTGGCTCCCAAAGTTCAAAGTTCCTGTTTCCACTTTGTTGAGGGGTCAGACTGCTAATCTCATGCCAGCCCTGTAGTTTGTTTGTTTTTTTTAATGTAGGTTTTATATTTCATTTAGCATTTTTGTTGTTTTAACCAGGAGGTTCTCAGGGTCTTTTTTTCCAGGCTTTGGTTTCTCCAAGTCTATTTTAGTAGTTGACTAATTAAATTAAATCCTTGGTATTGTTTTTATAGTTTCATGAATTAACGCATACCTCCCCTTAAACTCAGAGACTTTAGAAATTGGTTGCCTGTCAGATTTCTCTTTAGTCATTTCATTCTTTGATTCTAGATCCCACTTCAGTGGGGTTTATTTTTTACTTTTAATTCTTTGAGCTTTCAATCTGCAAATCCTTTTTAAGATCAGTTTGATGTAGAAAATGGTTTACTGCATGGGTATATTACTACTATTATTTCAAAGACCCCTGCTGATTTTTCTCATATGTGAGTTGATTGGACCACTGGATTCCATATGAGGAAGTGAAGCTGCTCTAGCAAAAAGACTGTCAGCACTCACAGAGGCTCTTCGGTAATTCCGTAGCTCAGCCTGTGGTGGTATCAGTCTGGGTCTGTGAGCTCCCTCAAACTATGCAGTATATTACCTGTGAATGCCTCTGTGAATCTTTTTTTTTTTTTGCTCTTATTAATGCACAATTACATGAGCAATATGATGGTTACTAGACTCCCCCTCTTATCAAGTCCCCAGCACGTAACCCATTACAGTCACTGTCCATCAGTGTAGTAAGATGCTATAGAATCACTACTTGTCTTCTCTGTGTTACACTGCCTTCTCCGTATTCCCTGCCTACCCGCTACATCATGTGTGCTAATCGTAATAGCCCTTTTTCCCCCTTATCCCTCCCTTCCCACCCATCCTCCCCAGTCCCTTTCCCTTTGGTAACTGTTAGTCCATTCTTGGGTTCTGTGAGTCTGCTGCTGTTTTGTTCTTTCAGTTTTTTCTTTGTTCTTATATTCCACATATGAGTGAAATCATTTGATACTTGTCTTTCTCCATCTGGCTTATTTCACTGAGCATAATACCGTCTAGCTCCATCCATGTTGTTGCAAATGGTAGGATTTGTTTACTTCTTATGGTTGAATAATATTCAATTGTGTATATGTACCACGTCTTCTTTATCCATTCATCTACTGATCAACACTTAGGTTGCTTCCATTTCTTGGCTATTGTGAATAGTGCTGCGATAAACATAGGGGTGCATCTGTCTTTTTCAAACTGAGCTGCTGCATTCTTAGGGTAAATTCCTAGGAGTGGAATTCCTGGGTCAAATGGTATTTCTATTTTTAGTTTTTTGAGGAACCTCCATACTGCTTTCCACAATGGTTGAACTAATTTACATTCCCACCAGCAGTGTAGGAGGGTTCCTCTTTCTCCACATCCTTGCCAACATTTGTTGTTTGTCTTTTGGATGGTGGTCATCCTTACTGGTGTGAGGTATATCTCATTGTGGTTTTAATTTGCATTTCCCTGATGACTAGTGATGTGGAGCATCTTTTCATGTGCCTGTTGGCCATCTGAATTTCTTCTTTGGAGAACCGTCTGTTAAGCTCCTCTGACCATTTTTTGATTGGCTTAGTTGCTTTTTGTTTGTTGAGGTGTGTGAGCTCTTTATATATTTTGGATGTCAACCCTTTATCAGATCTGTCATTTATGAATATATTCTCCCATACTGTAGGATGCCTTTTTGTTCTATTGATGGTATCCTTTGCTGTACAGAAGCTTTTCAGCTTGATAGAGTCCCACTTGTTCATTTTTGCTTTTGTTTCCCTTGCCCGGGGAGATATGTTCATGAAGAAGTCGTTCATGTTTATGTCCAAGAGATTTTGGCTATGTTTTTTTCTAAGGATTTTATGGTTTCATGACTTACATTCAGGTCTTTCATCCATTTCAAATTTACTTTTGTGTATGGGTTAGACAGTGATCCAGTTTCATTCTCTTACATGTAGCTGTCCAGTTTTGCCAACACCAGCTGTTGAAGAGACTGTCATTTCCCCGTTGTATATCCATGGCTCCTTTATCATATATTAATTGACCATATATGTTTGGGTTAATGTCTGGAGTCTCTATTCTGTTCCACTGGTCTGTGGATCTGTTCTTGTGCCAGTACCAAATTGTCTTGATTACTATGGCTTTGTAGTAGAGCTTGAAGTCAGGGAGCATAACCCCCGCCATCTTTGTTGTTCTTTCTCAGGATTGCTTTGGCGATTCAGGGTCTTTTGTGGTTCCATATGAATTTTAGAACTGTTTGTTCCAGTTTGTTGAAGAATACTGTTGGTATTTTGGTAAGGATTGCATTTAATCTGTAGATTTCTTTAGGCAGGATGGCCATTTTGACACTATTAATTCTTCCTAGGCAAGAGCATGGGATGAGTTTCCATTTGTTAGTGTCCTCTTTAATTTCTCTTAGGAGTGTCTTATAGTTTTCAGGGTATAGGTCTTTCACTTCCTTGGTTAGGTTTATTCCCAGGTATTTTATTCTTTTTGATGCCCTTGTGAATGGAATTGTTTTCCTGATTTCTCTTTCTGCTAGTTCATCATTAGTGTATAGGAAAGCCACAGATTTCTATGTATTAATTTTGTATCCTGCAACTTTTCTGAATTCAGATATTAGATCTAGTAGTTTTGAAGTGGCCTCTTTAGGGTTTTTTTTATGTACAACATCATTTCATCTGCAAACAGTGACAGTTTGACCTCTTTACCAATCTGGATTCCTTGTATTTCTTTGTTTTGTCTGATTCCTGTGGCTAGGACCTCCAGTGCTATGTTGAATAACAGTGGGGAGTGTGGGCATCCCTGTCTTGTTCCCAATCTTAGAGGAAAAGCTTTCAGCTTCTTACTGTTAAGTTGGCTGTGGGTTTGTCATATATGCCCTTTATTATGGTGAGGTACTTGCCCTCTATACTCATTTTGTTGAATGGATGTTGAATTTTGTCGAATGCTTTTTCGGCATCTGAGATGATCATGTGGTTTTTGTCCTTCTGCATAGTTTTTTTAATGTGGTATTTCTTAGTGAAGAATGAGACTGTGAAAACCCGTTCTCAGTACTGTGGGGAGCAGGACTGAGGGAGACAAATGGAAGTGGAGAGAATGTTGTGAGCACGATGGTGGTGACAGGACCCAGCAGGGCTGCAGTGAAGACAAGAAGGGGATGTGCCTGGAGGCTCTGGGAGTTGGGGTTCTTGGGGTTTTGGGGAATCATCAGCTGTGGGGCAAGGAGGAATCAGGACTGCTTCCTGCCATGAAAATTCCATGTGCTTAACAAGTAAAAAATTCTGTTTTCATTCTGAAGTCAGAACAGGCAGTTTAGTGAGGTGTTTACTAGTGAGGACTTTGGAACAGACAGAACTGGTGTCAGATTCCCCAGCAGAGTGACATTAGGCAAGTCAGTAGCCTCTCTCAGCCGCTGTTTCCTTAAAGGAAAAGTGCTCAGCACTGTACAAATTGAGGAAGGCGTGCACATAGAACATTCCCTTAGAATGGAGCTGGCACTTGGGGGAAAACCAGTCAGTGGAAGAGCTCTGTTACTGAAAATCCAGAGACTTGTTTCAGCTTCCAAGTTGGCAGCAGGATCTGGGTTGGATCCCAGGTTACCTAGTTAAGCCCTGGTCTCAGACTGGGTGCCATGAGAATCCCCTGGAGTCCTTGACAAAGTGCAGTGTCCTGGGCCTTCAGAGCCTCTGATCTGGACATTAGGGCCCAGGAATGTGCATTTTCATGGAGTTCAGTGACGCAGATACTGGGGTTTCATGGATCTCGCAGAAACACAGTGCTCTAGGCCCTATACTTTTATAAAACATGCAAGTGCCCCCACCCCTCCTCTACCCCATGTGATGGTAAAAGAGGCACAGCGTCAGTATTAGTTGGCATTCTTTAGGTGGCAACCATAGGAACACCAAGCAAACAGGCTGTAGCAAAAACGGCATTATTTACTGGTTGTACAACTAACACATCCAGGGCGGCTCTGAGCTCAGCTGGACGCAGGGCCTTGAAGAAGATGAGTGGGCTGCTGCCTCCAGCTTCCCTCAGATGCCTCTGCTCTCCTCCTCCCGAGCATGCCATGTCCACAGTGCCCCACAGAGGACTTCTTACCCAAGGGTTCCCAGCCCGAGTGCCCCACAGAGCCCCACTGGCTGGCTCAGCCTTTCAAGAGACGGCTGGCTTGTGTCTATTGTCCTGTCTCTGTTCATCTCCTCCTCAGTCCTGCTGCCTGAGGCACCCATGCTGCCATGTTTGACCATGAGACAGAAGGCAGCAGTGAGCCACAAGGTGCTCGGTGAACAGGGGCACCTTCCCAGCCCTGGGCTTTGGGCCTCCTGCCTTTGGCCTGAGGTAACTGCTGGCTTGTTTCAGCCACTGACGTCTGAGGCTGCCTTAAAACAGCAGAGCGTGGCCCAGACTCCCCAGAGTTTTCTGCCTTGTGGGGTTGTATGTGGGATGTGCGGGCGCAGTGCCCAGCCCTGCAGACTCTCCCTCGTGACTGGCCAATTTCTCCCAGCTACTACTGTGGCTGTGATTTCATTCTGCCTCGCACTCCACTGGGTTATTTACACTCTGCCTCCCACACTTGGGTGCCGCCCTTCCCATCAGAGCTCTGTCTTCCCTCTCCCTCAGCTCCTGGCCTGGCTTCTTTGGGTGCAAACAGGGTTTCTTGGAAGACAGAGGTGCCCAGAGGGTGGGTGGGAAGCTGGAGACCCATCCTGAGTACAGAAAGCACCAAGAGCCGCATGGCTTCGCTGCTGCAGAACCCCCTCTGCTGTGTCTGTCTCTCTCCCCTCAGCTCAGTTTGGGTCACATGCCCCACTTCAGCTAGCAGAGGGACACACTTTGATGAACAGTCCACAGCACCAGACCCAGCAGGGGTGAGTGAGTTCCCCAAATGGAGTGGATGCTATTCCCAACAGAAAATGAAATATACACTGAGCAACAAATGTGCAAGCCTAGGCAGGACAGTGACCCCAACCCAAAACAACCTCTTGAAAACACATGTGTGCACGTGACTGCTCAGGGCAAGTGGATTGGTGACTTTCCACCCTGGCTCTACCCGCAGACCTGAGGAGAGGGAGAGAGGCAGGTCCTGCAACACTCCTGGGAAGAAGACACTTCCCAGGGTCCCCAGCAGGCCTTCTCACTGGCCAGAGCATTGGGTCACATGCCTTCCCAGAAATGTAATGGCAAGGAGGAATAGACTCACCAAGGTTGCTTTAGACTAATCTCCTGGGTGGAGAGAAGTTGAACTCAGTCCCAGGCCTGCTTTTGGGCCAATGTGGGACTCGTCTGGTCAAACCTTCCCCAGCTGTCCAGGAGACTGAGCCACATTGTCAAGAATAGTTTCCATGAGTTACCAGCAGGTGGAACAAGGTGATGCTGCTAAATACCTTAGTTTGAGGTTCTGCTCACCAGGAGTCAGAAAACATTTCCAGTGTCTCCTACCCTCTTCTGCCCAGGGTGAAGTCTTACCCACTTCAGTAGCCAGGAAAGATTCCAGAGAACTAGAGAACTTGACCCACAAACATTAGCACCACTGCTCCTGCCACAGGTAGGGCAGGAGACTATTGAAAACCTTGACTTTGGAGCATGCTTCATGTTCCAGCTCTGCCTCTTACAGCTGTGTGGCCTTGTTAACTAACTTTCGGAGGCTCAGTCTTCTCCATGACGTGGACAAGATGCTCAGCACACAGCCTGACAAAGAGTCAGAGTCATAAGCAGGAGGTCATACACTCCGGGTGCACTGCGAGGCCAGCAGTGGTGGTGGACTCGTGTGGGCCCTGTTGTCCCATCTCTCCCCCTTTCAGGAGCACCACTCTGCCCTGAGTGGTTTGTCGTCTCCCCGCTTCCCTCCCTCTGCACTCCTCAGCCCACTCCTATCCGCATTTGACATTGACTCCTTCGTCTTCCTCAACACGCTGTCTGTCCTCTCGGTTCCCAGCAACACCACACCCTTGGTTTTTCCTTCTACTTCAGTTCTACTACGTCTCCTTTGCAGCCTCTTCCTCACCTGACTGACCTCTAGCTCGGTCCTCAGCCCTTTTGTCTACACCCTGGGAGGAGGACTTCAGCCTGGTTCTTGGTTTTCAATACCAGCTGTATGTTGATGACCCCCTAAAGGAAAAACTCCTTTCTCTACACTCAGTATTCTGTTTCAACAAATGCGTGGGTTTTTTACACCAAGTAGTTCTGACACTGCCTGGCATTACTGCAGACCCCACAGGTTGAAGGTTCAGTCCCCTTTATTCTGCTGCCCTTCAGACACCAGCCGCAAGTCTGAGTTGTCACTGGGCTTCTAACTGGCCAGCTATAAATCAGAGGTTCCCATGACCCCCTCCTTGAGTTTGACAGTTAGCCAGAATGGCTCACACAACCTAGGAAAACAGCTTACTTACAATTAAGAGTTTATTATAAAAGGACACAACTCAGGAACAGCCAGATGGACAAGCTGCGCAGGGCAAGGTCTGAGGTATTGGGGGTGGAGCATACAGCTTCCCTGCCCTCCCTGGGAGCTGCCCTCCGACATCTGCAGGTGCTCACAACCTGGAAGCTCTCTGAACTCCATTTGGAGTTTTGAATGGAGGCTCCCTTACACAGGCAGGCATGATTGATTAAATCATTGGCCATTGGTGGTCAACTCAGCTTCTAGCCCTTCTCCTCCCCAGAAGTGGGGCTCGGGTGAACTGGAAGTCCCAACTCTCTAATCATGTGGCTGGTTACCCTGGCAACCAGCCCCCATCCTTAAGGGCTTTCCAAAGTCACTGACTGCAGCAACATAAACTCTGGCGTGTTTGCAAGGGGCTTCTGAAAAACAAGATGCCCCTTTGACCTTTGTCACTCTTGTGCCTTTTCAGGAGTTGGGGATAAAAAGCAAATATTATAAGGAAAGATGCTCCTATTGCTTTTCAGATTTAGGAGATTACAACAGTTTTAGGTGCTCTGGCCAGAAGCCATGGATGAAGACCAAAAGACATATTTCTTCTCTCACAGCATCACCCCAGACCTCTGTCAAGCTCCAGCCTCACATCCTCCTGCCCACACAACACCTGCATTCGACACCTCAAAGCAAACTACCAAAGGCAGTCAGGGTGTCCTTCCACCTGTGCCCCAGGCTCCTCCATCCCCATGGTGGCACCGCTGGGCACTCAGGTGCCTCTTCCTCACCCTCCAAGTCCAGCCCGCCCACGGTTCCCATCTGTCGGTCTCCCAGATGGGTCCTGAATCCGTGCCCATCCTAACTTTCCTGCTCTCAACACGCTAGCCCATCTTCTCACCTCACTTCCATTTTTACCTCCCCCACCCAGCAGCCAGTTATCATTGTAAAATCAAACAAATCGGTAGGTGAATGGATAAACAAAATGAGGCCTATCCATGCAATGGACTATTCAGCCATAAAAAGGATGGGGAGCTGGCACATGCTGCAATGTGGATGAATCCAAAAACATGCTGTAAGAAATAACATGCTGCTGTCACCAAAGGCCACACTGTGATTCCATTTACATGAAATGTCCAGAATGGGCAAATCCACAGGGTCAGAAAGCAGGTCAGTGGGTGTTCAGGGCTGGAGGAAGGCGGAAGTGGGGAGTAACTGCCATATGGGTATGGTTTCCTTTTGAGATGATGAAAAAGTTCTGGAACTGAGTAGTGGTGAAGGTTGTACAACATTGTGAATGTACTAAATGCCACCAATTGTATACTTTATAATGCCTGAAGTGGTAAAGTTTATGATATGTGTGTTTTACCACAATTAAAAAATTCAAACTATGTCCCTCCTCTGCTTAAAATTCCCCTGGTGTCTTGCCCTTTGCATGAACTCCAGCCCTTCCTATTGGCCTCTGCTCTCTTCTCTGACCAACTTCTCACCACCCTTTTCCCCTCCTACCCCATCTTGATAATTCTGGCCTCTAGTTTCTCAGCAGGCCAAGTTCTTTCTCTCCTCAGGCCCTTTGCACGTAGTTTCCTCTGCTTAAAAGATTTTCTCCTCTCTTCACGGTAGGCTGTACCTCAGCTTTCAGTATTAATTTAAATGTCACAGAGAGGCCTTCCCTGACTATCCTGCCTCGGTGGGGCCTCATCTCTGTCCCCACCACCATAATTCTCTGCCATGCCTGCTCGCCGTGTCTTTCATAATACCATAACCGGGTCTTTGTGTGCCTCTCTATAGGAAGTGAGTTCCATGACAGAAGGAGGGCCCTGTCTGTCTCGTACCTCTGTATTCTCACTGCCTACCACATAGTTGCCTCTGTAACTATTTGCTGAAATAATGAAGGATCACACAGCTAGCAAGGAAAGAGATGGAGGCAGGATTTAAACCCAGGTCTCTCTGATGCCAACCCCTGTGTTCTTTCTACTCTTCCATGTGATTCTGATCTATGAAGCAGAAGTTGAGCTGTCAGGAAGGGGGTCAGAGTTAGCCATGACCTTTTAATGTAGCTACATTATTACACCCAAACCTTATGCACATATCGTGTGCCTGTCACTACTATAAGTGAATCACATCTGCTGGCAAAGGAGCTACTAGACCCAGTTGGCAGATGTAACTCTGGGAAATCCAAACAGAACCCCCATTTCTCTGTTACTTCTCTTTCCTTCTTCCCATTTTCACATATTCTCCCAGAGCCAGGAGATGGGAAACTGGATCCTGATTCCTAAAAAATATAGAAATAGGTCCCTGCTGGTAGCCCCAGTCTCCAGGGCATGGGTCAGTTTGGCAGCTGCAGGCTTTTCCAAGACCACTGCAAGGTGGGGCACAGAGAAAGCACACGGGAAGAGTATTGAATGACGCCTCCAGCAAGAGTCAGCCAGAGGATCAAGTTCTGGGCAGAGTCTGAGCCTTACCTTAGCAGGGCCTGTTGAGGCCACCACCTGTTTGTACTAAGCTTATAGTTATAGTAAGGACCATTATTAAAGTTGACAGAAAGAGGATTTCAGCTTTGAGGTGGGCAGGTAGATGAGGTGATACCTGATATCGGTTCCCTCTGCCCTTCTGCACACTAAAGGGGTGAACGCAGAGAACAGTCCAGTCCACATACGCTCCCTCTCCATCTGTCTAGCTGGCTCTGGGAAAGGAGGGGAGTTTGTAATAAAACATGGGTTTCAAGTTTAAAATGGACCAGACTATACCTTAGAGACTGGAATGGGACTGTTCTAATAACAGTGTGGCTGAGAAGTCAAATCAGACCAAGATTTTTTTTATTTTACTGAGGAATCATTTTTCTAAATTGAAGTATCATTGATATACAATCTTATGTTGGTTTCAAATGTACAACACAGTGGTTCAACAGTTACCCATCTTATTGAATCCTCACCCCCTCTAGTGTGGTTAATATCTATCAATGTGGAAAGATGCTACAGAATCACCGACTCTATCCTCCATGCTGTGCTACCGTCCTTGTGACCAGCTTATATTGTGATTGAGAACAATTGAGCTCCTTTATCACCCTCACCCCTCCCTGCTATCCACCCAACCCCTCCTTCTTGGTAACCACTAGTCACTGCTTAGTGTCTATGAGTCTACTGCTGTTTTGTTCCTTCTGTTTTGCTTTGTTTTTATACTCCACAAATAAGTGAAATTATATGGTATTTGTCTTTCTCCACCTGGCTTATTTCACTGAGCATAATACCCTCTAGATCCATCTATGTTGTTGCAAATGGCAGGATTTCTTTTCTTTTTATGAATGAATAATATTCCACTGCGTATATGTACCACATCTTCTTTATCTATTCATTTATTGATAAACACTTAATTGCTTCCATATCTTGGCTATTGCAAACAGTACAGCAATAAGCATAGGGGTGCATATATCTTTTTGAACCAGGGATTTTGTTTTCTTTGGGTAAATTCCTGGAAGTAGAATTACTGGGTCAAATGGTATTTCTGTTTTGAGTTTTTTGAGGAACCTCCATACTGCTTTCCACAATGACTGCATACCAGTTTATATTCCCACCAACAGTATAGGAGGGTTCCCATTTCTCCACATCCTTGCCAACACTTGTTATTTCTTGTCTTTTGGATAGTGGCCATGCTAACTGGTGTGAGGTAATATTTCATTGTGTTTTTGATTTGCATTTCCCTGACGATTAGCAATGTTGAGCATCTTTTTGTGTGCTTGTTAGCCATTTGTATCTTTTCTTTGGAAAAATGTCTGTTTAGGTCCTCAGCCCATTTTTTAATCGGGATTTTTATTGTGTGTTGAGGCATTTGAGTTCTTTATGTATTTTGGATGTTAACCCCTTAACAGATGAGTCATTTATGAATATATTCCCCCATACTGTAGAATGCCTTTTTGTTCTGCTGATGGTGTCCTTTACTGTACAGAAGCTTTTTAGTTTGATGTAGTCCCACTTAATTCATTTTTTATTTTGTTTCCCTTGCCCAAAGAGATGTGTCCAGGAAAAAAACTGCTCATACTTATGTTCAAGAGATTTTTGCCTATGTTTTTTCCTAAGAATTTTATGGTTTCATGACTTACATTCAGGTCTTTGATCCATTTTGAGGTTACTTTCGTATATGGGATTAGACAATAATCCAATTTCATTCTCTTGCATGTAGCTGTCCAGTTTTCCCAACACCAGTTATTGAAGAGGCTGACTTTTCTCCCTTGTATATTCATGGCTCCTTTATAGTATATTGACTATATATGTGTGGGTTTGTATCTGGGCTCTCTATTCTGATGCATTGGTTGATGGGTCTGTTCTCATGCCAGTACCCTACTGTTTTGATTATTGTGGCTTTGTAGTAGAGCTTAAAGTCATGGAGCATAATCCCCCCAGCTTTGTTCTTCTTTCTCAGGATGGCTTTGGCTACTCGGGGTCTTTTGTGGTTCCCTCTGAATTTTAGAATTATTTGTTCTAGTTATTGAAAAATGCTATTGGCATTTTGATAGGGATTGCAGTGAATCTGTAAATTGCTTTGGGCAGGCTGGCCATTTTGACAATATTAATTCTTCCTATCCATGAGCATGGGATAGATTCCCATTTACTGGTGCCTTCTTTAATTTATCTCATAAATGTCTTATAGTTTTCAGAGTATAGGTCTTTCACCTCCTTGGTTAGGCTTATTCCTTGGTATTTTATTCTTTTTGATGCAATTATAAATGGAGTTGTTTTCCTAATTTCTCTTTCTGCTGGTTCGTTGTTAGTATATAGGAATGCAAAAGATTCTGTGTATTAATTTTGTATCCTGCAACTTTGCTGAATTCATTTATTAGTTCTAATAGTTTTTTTTTTTTGTGGAGTTTTTAGAGTTTTCTATGTATAATATCATCAGACCAAGATATTTATAAGAAAGCTGCTACCCAGTGGGAGGTAGGGACAGGACTGAAAGAGCAGACTCAGTAGAAGCTAATGGAAACAGTTCCCCTGTGGGAGGCAGAATACAGCTCTCCCCAAAGTAATCACATCCTAACCCCCAGAACCTGTGGATATGTGACCTCACATGGCAAAAGAGACTTGATTAAGTCAAGGGTTTTGAGATGGGGATGTTATCCTGGATTATTCAGGTGAGCCCAGTGTAATCCCAAGTGTCCTTTTAGGAGGGAGGGAGAAGCATCAGATCTAGAGGTGATATGAGGATGGCAGCAGAGGTCAGAGTGATGTAGCCAGGAGCCCAGGGATAGAGTGCAGGCACCTCTAGAAGTTGTAAAAGACAAGGAACCGGTTCTTTCCTAGGGTCTCCAGAAGGAACCAGGCCTGCAGAGAGGTTGATGTTCACCCTGTAAGACCTGTTTGGACTCCTGACTTCCAGAGCTGTAAGATAACAATGTTGTGTTGTTTTAAGTCCATGGGTTTTGGTAAGGTGTCATAGCAGCAAAAGGAAGCTAGTACACCTCCAAGGAGTTGAGATTCTTCCCACCCTCAACTAAACCAGAGGGAGGGAGACAGTGGCTAACAACTGATTCCAACGTGAACAGCCCAGAAATGAAGCATGAACAGAGTGCAGGTAAGCCCCAGCCAGGAAGCCCACAGGGAAGGAACATTGGTCCTGGAAGGTGAGAAGGAGTCAGCCTGAGCAAGGGGTGCAACCTCCAGGCAGGCCCTCAGGCAAGGACCCTGTTCACCTCCGGTCTCAGCCTCTCATCCAGGGGCACCCGGACAGCTTCAAGGTGAGCCCCTTCACCACCTGCATGGTAGATACGGTGTAGGGGGCCAGCAAGGCCACTCAGAGCCACTCCTCGGTGATCAGGAGGTGGGGGCTGCTGCCAGAAGCCAGGCCCTCCTTCCCTGCGAGTGTGGCAGGGACGGGGTGGACTCGCCACTGCTCAGTCGCGCCGTAGGAAGGAAGTGGTTCCCTCCTCCCACCCCTTTGCTCAGGCTCGCCTGGCCAGGATTCTCGTGACTCGAGTTTGGCTCCCACGGGCGGGACCTTTGTTCATCTGCGGGACGGCGGGAGGCTCTGGCCTGCGGAGCGGGAGGGGCCGGGTGGGGGAAGCCGCAGACCCGTGGGAAGGCCAACACACAGGCCGGGGCAAGCACAGGGCCACAGACCCACTAGAGTGGGAGCCGCGGCGCCCTGAGTTACAGGGCGGGAGGGGCGGGCGGAAGGGCGGCGCGGCGGCGCGGAGCTTGCAGTTGCTGCGGCGGCAGCGGGCAGGAGGGGCGCGCGGTAAGTGCTCCCGGCCTGGGCGCGCAGCCCTCTGCGAGCGCGCCCAGCCCAAGCCCCCCGGGGAGCTGGGACCCCAAGGGGGCCCCCAGTCACCCCCGTGTCCTACTGTTTCTCAGTTCCGGCCGACGCGGATTGCCCCGGGGCCCCTGCCTTGCCCAGGATACTGGGGTCCTGCGGAGCTGGAGGGCAGAAGGAGGCACGCAGGGGACCTATCAGGGAGGCCCCGCTTGGCCTCAGTTATCTGCCCTTGAAAGTGGAATTATTGATAAGAACTACCCTTTGGTCTGGCGTGCTTACTTGGGCCAGGTGCTCACCTCATCATACGCTCAGCGGCAGCAGGTGAGGTAGGTGTAACCTCCTTGTCTCATTCTTACAGGTGAAAACACCAAGACTCAGAGAGGCAAAGCCACTTGCCTGGGGGCACACAGCCAAAGGAGGCAGAGCCAGAACGTACGCCCAGGTTTGTGTGAACCCCTAAAGCCTTTTATTTCTCATCCCTGCCCCACTAGGGAGACTGCAGGGAGAGAAGGGGAGTAAAGGCAGCACGTGGTGTCCCAGGAGGAGGCTGGAAGGAGGCAGCTGCCTATCCCTGCAGGAAGAACCCCTACAGCAGCAAACCCTTCACTTGGAAATATTTTAAACATTTGCCTCTTGGGGTAAGGAGTGCCAAGGAACAGGACTGGTGGGTCCCAGCCAACTTAAACTCCAGGATGCAGAGAGGGAGCATTGCATCCCCTCCAGAAAATCCTAGGCTTTTACCCTGCTCCTCTGCTTGGGTGCAGGGGCTTTTGCAGGCTTAGCCATGGGACTTCATCTTTCTGGGCCTCTGTTTTCTCATTCGTCCTATGGGGTTAAACATGAGACCTATCTCATAGGATTGCTGAGAAGATTAAATGAGATGGTTGGTGTAAAGGCTTAGCCCAGCACCAGGGCGAGGGGTACTTCCCAGCTGTGCGTCCTCCATTTCAACCCTCTGAGAGTACTTCTCTGTCCCTGGACACCTTTAACCTCAGGCTGATCAGGGCCATCTGAGATCTGCAATATTTCCGGACAGCCCCACCAGCAGCTGGAAGCTTCCTGAGCAAGATCAAGACTGAGGGCAGCAACTTCTCCCCCTCTGGCTCCCTGGGGGGAAAGACTGGTAGGGACAGGTTTTAAAAATCTTTGGGCTGAGGCTTGCACAATTCCAGAACTGCTCTGCAGCCTCCAAACCCTCCCTGGCCACTGGCTTCGCAAGAAGGAGGAAACCCAGAGTATTCTTGTCCCAAAAACTGTTCCTCTCCTCATATACCTAGGCCAGCAGCAAATCCTACCCCTCAACATACTCTGAATCAGGTCACTCCTCTGCATCCCCATCCCAATCCCCAAATCCAGGCCACCATCATCTCTTGCCTCCTTGTGGCCTCTCTGCCATCACCCTTGACACCCAAATCCTCGATATCATCTGCCAAGTCCCCTACGTGATCTTGACTCTTGTCTTCTGCTGCCATCCTCACTTCACTGCTCACTGCAGGCACACTGGCCTCCTCTTTCTTCCTTGGACCTTTGCAATCTCAGGACCTGAGTATATGTTCTTCCTTCTCCTGAGAATGCTCTTCCCTACCATCTTCTTGTGATTTACCTCTTTGCCATTCAGGGATCACCATAAAAGTCACATACTCCAGTCTTCCCTGACCACCCTATCTACATTCAGGAGCCACCCTCACCTGCTATTGCATCACTCTCTTTCTTCCCGTGCTTAACCCTGAGTGATGTTACCTTGCTTACATGTTTCCTCATCTCCCTAGTTAAACTGTCGGCTTACCAGGGCCCTGAACGTTTTCTTTCCTCTTCATTTTGGATTCCCAGAACCCAGCATATTGCCTGGCACATAGTAAAGGTGCTGCAGGGAGAAAAGGGGAGTAAAGGCAGCACGTGGTGTCCCAGGAGGAGGCTGGAAGGAGGCAGCTGCCTATCCCTGCAGGAAGAACCCCTACAGCAGCAAACCCTTCACTTGGAAATATTTTAAACATTTGCCTCTTGGGGTAAGGAGTGCCAAGGAACAGGACTGGTGGGTCCCAGCCAACTTAAACTCCAGGATGCAGAGAGGGAGCATTGCATCCCCTCCAGAAAATCCTAGGCTTTTACCCTGCTTCTCTTTGTAAGCAGTATGTGCAACCATCAGAGTTCTACTTTTCTTCTCATTGCTTAACAGCATTCTTTCCACATTTCTACATAGACCTCAAAATTGTCATTCCTCCTAACAGCCCACTGCCTTCCTCAGCTTTTATCTAAAGTGAAGCTTGTGGCTGTTTCTGCATTCTAGCCAACATCCACCTTAGCTTTAAAGATCATTGTCCATACTGCACATATTTTTTGCTACCAAATGATTTCTTTGAGATACTGTTCTCAAACTGTTGTGTTCAAGTCAAGGGTATGATTATTTTGAAGGTACTTGCCACTTATTGCCAGATGGCTGTTTAGAAAAACTATCCCTGGCAATGTGTGCAACTTTCCCTATAGCTCCATAAGCATTGGGGTTTATCATTTTTATTTGTTTTGTCTAGTTTAATGGGGGGGGATCTAAATTTAATGATAGGTTTAAATTTTCTGTTGCTCGAATTAGTGAAGCTGGGTGTTTTTCTATGTATATACTAATTCTGTTTCCTGTCTTGTGGAGGAAGGAAATCTCCAGGGCACTTTAATTCCTCCCTTCACTTTTGTTTGTGGTGATGGTTCTACTTGAGCCCATCTTGGAAGAGCAGTGAGGAGGGCCTCCAGGGACTGGACAGGAACACACTAAGCTGAACTCTGCTGGCTACAGAAGCTGCTCTGCCAGTCAACCAGGAAGAAAATCTGAGAGTCCTGTATACCCTCAGTTTAGTACTATGGGGAGAGAAAGAACTATTTTTTAAGTCTGTGGATATTTTTTATTACAAAATGGTGTACAGAGTTATTCACTGGAACACTGGGGCAACCAAATATTGGGCAACAGTCTAAATAATGCTGATCACTAGTAGGTCTATACAAATTCCTATAGGGGAATCCTCTGTAGTCATTGCAAAACAGTACACTTGATCTAGAGCATACTGACCTAGAACAATCTCTAAGATACTGTATCAGTCTCCTGTGGCTGCTATAACAAAAGACCACCACTTTGATGGCTTACAACAACGTAAATTTATTATCTTACAGTTCTGGGAGTCAGATGCCCAAAATCAGTCCAGTGGGCCAAAATCAAGTTGTTGGCAAGGCTGCATACCTTTTGGAGGCTACAGGGGAGAATCTGTTTCCAACTTTTAGAGGCTGCTCATATTCCTTGGATCGTGATCCCATACCTCCACCTTCCAAGCCAGCAGCAGAACATCTTCAAATTTCTCTCTGACTCCAGTCTCTGCTTTCATAGTCAAATTTCCTTCTATATTGGATTCTCCTGCTCTATTCATAAAGACACTTAGATTATAATGGGCCCATCTAGATAATACTCCCATCTCAGCATCCTTAATTTAATCACACTGGCAAAGTCCCTGTTGCCACATAAAGTGACATATTCACAGATTCTGGGGATTAGGATGTGTGCTTCTTTGGGGAAGCTGTTATTCAGCCTATTTCACCCTTAGGGGAAATGAGCAAGGTGAGAGCAGTGTGTGTGGGCTCGTATTTAAGGAAAAGAGAGAGAGAGAGAATAGAAATGTGCTAGAGAATGCAAAGAATACTCCCGAAGGCCGAAGGCCGTATGGGAAACTGGTAAGAGTGGTTCCTTCTGAGAAGAATGGGTAGAAAGGAGCCTTACTTATCATACTGTATCTTTTTGTATTATTTAAGTTTTTACTACATGCATACACAACCTATGTTAAAAATAATTTAAAAAGTAACACATACTCATTGTAGAATTCAGACATCCCAGAAGCAAAGAAAAAACACTATCCCCAAATAATACCTTTTTTCTCCAGCAATAATCACTCTGAAGAGTTTGGCTATATCCTTATAGACTTTTAAAAAATGCATATGTAATTTTTTTGCAAAGAGATGGTCATACCTTACACACTGTGCTATGATGTGATTTTTTATTTTGGCTTACTGTATTACTCACAACTTTCCTCATCCACATTTGAAGATCTAACCGTACTAGAGCTTCTCAGTGCTCAGATGCCCTTTAACTGACTTAACCAGACCCTCCCTGTTGGATATTTAGATTCTTTGCTGCTTTTCAGAACAATCGTAACACTGTGATGTCTGTCTGTCTTGTTTCTTTTTAACTTTAGTGAAATTAACCATTTTAAAGTGAAAATTCAGGGACGTTTAGAACATTCCCATTACCATGTAACCACCACCTCTGTCTAGTTTTGGAGCATTTTCATCATCCCAAAAGGAAACAGCGCACCCATTCAGCAGTAACTCCCCATTCCTCCCTCCCACCAGTCCCTGGCCTGCTTTCTGTCTCTACAGATGTGCCTTTTCTGGATATTACATATCAATGAAATCATGTAATATGTGACATTTTATGCTTCTTTCAATGAGTGCAATGTTTGAGAGGTTCATTCATGGTGTAGCATGTGTCAGCACTTCATTTCTTTCTATGGCTGGATAACATTCCATTGTATGGATATAACATCTTTTATTTATCCATTCATCCATTAGTGGACCTTTGGGTTGTTGTCACATTTGGGCTGTGAATATCCATGTACATGTATTTGTGTGAGTGCCTATTTTCAGTTCTTTTGTATGTTTACCCAGGATGTACATCCCACTACATATACTTTGAGCTTTATACTACTTGCAGCCACTGTTAACTTAAGCAAGTTAAAAATAATTTGTAAGAAAGTGTTGCAAAGCACACACTAAGGCAAATGATAGCAGGATGACAGATCCGAACAAATGTTTTCTTCTTTTCCAGATATGGACGACAGGAAAATGGACACCTGGGATGAAAAGGTAAATTGATTCTGGTGGACCAGCAGTGTTAAAGGACCTCTGGCCTTGAGAAGATAACTCTGTTTGGTGTTTCTAACAGAGGGAAAACACCTGTGCAGGTGTTGCCACCATACCAGTGTTTAAAGTCACAAGGGTGAAAACTAGAAGGAATTCATGCAACCTCAGGTAGCCTGATAATCTGAATCAGACCATTCAAACTCCAGTTCTGCATCTTAATGACCATATGTCATTAGCCCAAGCCCTTCACCTCCCTGAACCTCAGTTTTATTATCTGGAAAATGGGGGAAATCTACCTACCACACTGTTCCTTAAGGCTTGTTGGGAGGAGTTGAAACAATGGTCTCAGAATGTGAGGTCAATACTTAGCCCACAGGGGCTCTTCCCTACTGCCCACTTCACAGAGAAAGATACTTGGGCACAGAGAAGATTTGTTCAAGATCACACAGGTAGGAAGTAGCAGAAATGGGATTTCAACCTGGCCTGAGCCCATAGTGAATGCTTTGTCTGCTGTATCATGCACTGTCTCAAGCAGCACTAATAAGCTCTGTCCTTAATATCTGGGGTGCAGGTTCGTTGTGCTTGGGGGCCACTGGTTATGCAGGGTGGGGACTGATGGAGAGGAAGTGTTGGATTTCATCCCAGGTATTCACCTGGCGGTTCTGGGGGCCTCACCAGGCAGTGCTGTCAGGGCCGTTAGCCATCTCAGGCCGAGAGGCAGGGTATGGGGGGTTGGTGATGACGACCCTGTGGCTTATCAAATTGCTGACCCCTTTAATTGTAAGGGTCATTCTGATTTTAGGGCTGTTTACAACGTGGGAGGTAGAAATGACCAATGGCACTTTTTAGGATACCACCCATTCTGATTTCAGAAATGTTGACATACGAGGAAAATGTCCATCTTTAAATTTATGAATTATGGTGACAGTAGTAGTAATAATAACACAGGCAACCAGCATCCGTTGAGCACTTTGTGTGAGGCATGTGCTGAGGACTTTGTGTGTATTTATTTCTTTAATCCTCACAACAGCCCTTATGACAGCATGAAGTACTGTTATTCCCCCCATCTTACAGATAGGGAAGTTGAGGCACAGCAAGGTTTAGCAACTTGCCCAACAGCTGGCGAGAGGTTCAGACCCTCGCAGCTTGGCCCCGGTGGTCTTAATCACTGTGATTGTGCCCTGTACTGTTTTCAAACACAAATCTCTCCCAAAGATAGGATGAGTTTCCATGGGGATGAGCCTGGAGAAGAGTCCAGCCAGGCAGGAAAGAAGCTGAAAGCGGGGAGCATGGGAGCAGCAAGGGCTCTCAGGGAGCACTCCTTCCCTCATTCACGAATCCACCTGACAGATGTTTATGAAGCACCGTGTGCCGCATGAAACATAGCTATCAGGCCACAGCAGCCAAGCAGGGGACTGGTCCCTGCCTGCCCGCAGTGTCCTCCCCAGCTGGGAGACAGACCCTTATCAAGAAGTCACAAAGTTGAATGTATGAAGGTGCACATGGAGAGAGCTGTAAAGGAGAGGCCCTGGGCAAAGTGGGAGCTTCCCAGGGGCCACTGGGACCTTCAGATCACAGAGGCCTCCCTGAGCTGAGACCTTGAGGGCTGCAGGAGGAAAACTGAGAAGGTGTCCTGTCAGAGGAAGCAGCCTGAGCAGAGGCCAGGAGGCAAATGGGAGTGAAGCCTTGGTGGGAAACTTGGTGGGGGGTCAGGAGGTGCTAAGACTGGAGAGACAAGGCCATGCAGAGCCTAGGGGACACTGAAAGTTTTGGTGGTGGTTCTAAGAACAGTGAGCTGGCAGTGCACGGGTATGAGCTTGGCAGCAACTGATCAGGAACTGGGCTTGGAAAAGTCCCTGGTGTTGTGTGGAAATGGCTAGAAATGCCAGAAAGGACAGGGAGGTGGGGAGCCCTCCTGCAGGGAAGCAGGGGCATGGCAGTGGTGCTGGAGAGAAGTGAGCTATTTGGGAAGGATTTACTGAGTGCTGTGGAATGCACACAGAATGTAGGAGTGGTGTTTCTCTTGGAGCGTCATGGAAGGTTCTGCAGAGGAGGAAGCCTTTGAGCTGGACATTGGGATTTGAACTTATGGGGTTGAAGGAAAGGGCATTTCCAGCAGAGGGAACAGCATGGGCAAAGGCCTGGAGGCAGGCTCAGGTAGAATTCTACAGCGAGAAGGGGAGTGGGGGTGATGAGTGGTTGGTGAAGGGCCTTGAGTGGCCTGCTGAGGAGTCTGCACTGGCATCAGAGTGAGCCTTGGTTCCAGAGCAGAGTTCCTGTTAACCTGGGAGATGCTGACCTCCAGCCTGGTCCAGCCAGTCTTGGGATGCTCTGTGGCTCTAGGGGCTGAAGGCCTGGAGGAAGCTAGTGAGAGCAGTGGCTCAGGGCTTGACAGCCTAGGTTCAAATCCTGTCTCTACCTCTTGCTGGCTGTGTGACCTGGAACTGGTTTTGGAATCTCCCTGAGCCTCCATGTCCTTGGCTGTGAGTGGGCTTGACAGCCATATAGAGTTGTGACAGTTCCTAATAAGATCTGGGAAGCATAGCCCCTGCCACCTGATTGTAGTTGCTCCATGAGTTCCAGTTATTATTATTAATCAAAGAAAGGCAAGCAGAAACAGTTCATACTTTCCTTCACTTGTAATTCCCTATTAAGTTAGGCAAACTAAGAAGCAAGCAGAAATGCTCGATGCTGGTTGTTGGTAATACAACAGGGAGGGGCTAGATCAGCCTGTACAGATGTTCTGGAAAAGAATTCAGTAGTGTGTATCAAGAATCCTGAAAATGTTCATAGTCAAACCTGATCATCTCACTTATGGGAAAGGAAACAGCCCATAACAAGAAAAAGGTGTCACTTATGGCACCATATTCCTTAGCACATAAGACACCATAGATTGTAGATACACCATTATTTTATGTACTATGAAGAAAAAAATGTGCTGCCATTTACCGTGATATAATGTGACACAGTGCTGACAGTGGACACTTGTAAGACACACTCAGATTTCAGAAATGTTAAAAGATGAGAAAGTCTTAGAATTGGTGATAAAGGTGCTAAAAATGAGGAGCAGTTGGTATATGCAATAGTGAGAGCATTGATTCCTTGGTAAGCACTCAGCCATTAGAAAGGCAGAAGTCTGATTCATGTAACTAGTGGAAAAAATAAGACACAAAATTGTAGTCAGTCTTTGATCATAATTGCAAAAGATACATAGATTAAAGAGAGGTAAGGGACAAGTCTGGTGTGTTGGGATTATTGTGAATTGATTTCCTTTGGCTCATGTTTTCACATTAGTAATACCAAAAGGAATAGGTCTAGGGCAAAGTTCTTCTCATTGGGGTGAAGGAAAGCAAGTAAAGCTGGGGGGACAGTGTCCAGGAGGGTCTGGCGGTCTCAGTGAAGCTAGGGAGCTACAGGGGTGGGGTGGGGGATGAGGTTCCAGAAACCCAGGGGAAGCAGGGTTGGAATGCAGACCCAAGGGCACACCTCGGGGAACTCCAGGGGTGGGGCCTGTCTGACCTCCCACAGAGGCCAGTGCCAGGGGCTGGCCCAGTGGCATTGTGGGAAAGTTGGGCCAGGACCACCTGTAGCAGATGCGCCTCTACAGGTTCAAAGAACAAGTTCCATTGAGTAATTGACCCTTATGGAGTTAACTGTGTTTTTTAAAAATTGTTTTAATAGGATTGCTTTTAGAATATTTTTAGTAGTCTGGCTCACCTAGTTTTTGAGGGGAAAACAACTGATTTGAAGGAGAAATTGTTGGGGTTTTTAGCTGTGATTCAGACCTGATTTGCCGTAGCCAGCCCTGTACGGGGGCTCAGCAGACTGGACACCTGCCCTCCTTGGAGTCTGCTCTGCCCCTGCACCCTCCCTGAAGGCCTGTGAGCTGGCAGCAGTAGCGCTCCCTCCTAGAGGTAAGGAGTCCACAAGACCTGCATGGGAAGCACTTACCAGGGTGTCGGCTACAGCAGACACCTCAGACCTGGAGCTGTTGACTCCATTGGGATAGACTGGGTCTTCAGCCCAACAGCTGACCTGCTCCTCGTCTCAGATGATTGCACATCACCAGCCCCATCTGGGGAACCTGACAGCCAGCTGTGCTTAGCAGTCCTTGTGGCCCTGTGGCTCATTTGTCATGAGATGCCTGGAGGCTCTGTACTCACTTCCGTTGCTGGTCCTGGACCTTGGCACCTTATAGGAGCTCCCAACACCCAGGCCATCCACAGATCAACCAAGTCAAAGTCACAATCTTGGTGCCTGGGATCCAGGGCCTTGAGGTTTTGTACAGCTTCCAGGTGGTTCCAGTGTGCAACCAGAGCTGAGAAAACCACTGGTTAGACTGTGCCTGGACAGGGCCCCCTCCGCAGATCAAACCACAGCAAGACAGGAGAGAGGGGTGCCCTAGACGCTGTTATCCCCTTTGCCACGGCTGAAGCATTGCGAAGCCACTGGGGTCGGGGTGGCCCAGAAGACTGGTTTTTTTCCTGAGCTTGTGTGTGTGTGTGTGTGTGTTTGGTATGCTTTTGTAAACAAATGGCAGCATGACTTTATGCCTAACACAGCTGATGTCACAGCCTTTGGACAAGATTGTCACCTCTGACGATCGTCTCCCCGCCCCAGGGAAATAGGATACACACCCTTCCCATACCTGTGCCTTTCAGATTCAACCCATTGATGACTCCTAAAATGCATTAGTGGGCTATAATCAGCCTTTAAAGGAATGAAATAGAATAAAATGGAAAACATAAGAGTTCACACACAAGTAACTTTAGCCTTGGTCATGGAACATGTATGTGTCACTGTGTACTAAGAGGCAGGATATAACATGCATTTCTTACTGAGTAACCCTGGGGAGAACTCCCTGCCCAACACTGGCCTTCACCAGCTCTGAGCCGGGTCCTCGGCTGCATTCAGAGCCGTGATGTGGGCAGAGGGGGCCCCGGCCAGGCAGCCTGCATGGGAGTCCAAATGCTGCTTCTCGCCGGCTATGTGACCTGGGACAGATTGCCTGGCTTTCCTGTTCCCAGTTTCCTCGGTTAGAAACGGTGAGGACCTCATGAAGTTGCTGCAGTGTGTTATAAGGGCTTCCACAGAGCTCAGAAATGGCAGGTGCTCTGGGCATCGTCACGGTCGCTGCAGTTCCCACTGCCATAAATGCTGGTTCCTGCATCAAACCCACCCAGCCTCATGATTGTCTTGCCAGGTTGACAGATGCATTTATCAGGACAGGAGGGATCCAGACATGACAGGAAAGGAAAATGTTGGCGGGCATGGCTCTGGGGCAGTCGGTCAGGCTCCTCGGCCTAAGTAGCCCTGCCTTCCCAGCAAGCTGGTCAGCTACCAGTGGGGGTTGTTTCAGAACCTCAAACTTCCTCCCCACCCTAGAGAAGGAAAAGCTGCAACGCTTATTTAAAGACTTCCCTGATCTTAAAAATAGGCATTCCTCAGAACACTATCCCCCAGGGGCTGGGGGGTGGGGCTGGGGCAGGTGGGCTCACTCCTGCCTCCCTGCAGAGGAGAGATCTGCTCAAGGGATCCAGTCTACCATCCAGGTGTGTCTAGGGGGAATCTGCAGTCTGCCAGTTGTGTAGGATACGGGGTGAGCCAGGACCCACTCAGTCTCTGCCCTGATGGCAGGTGACAGACTCAGTCACACAAACAAGTGGACCTGACTCCACAGGGAGGAGTATGGGACCATGTGCCAGTACAGCAGGAGGTATACCTGCTGAGTTTCCTGGGGCTGGAATGCTTGAGGAAGACCTCCTGCAGCAGGAAAAGAAGATAAATGACCAGGTGGAGGGAGGGTGGGCAGGAAACCGCATGTACGAAGGCCTTGTGGTTGAAGAAATCTATTGAGTTACCAAGGGCTGAATGGAGACTGGCCAGAGCAGAGAGACAGAGGAAGGTGAGGTCAAGTGGGCAGGCAGAGGCCACAACATGCAGAATGGGCCTGGGCCTGAGCAGGGCACTTAGGTTTTAGTTTTTAAGAGCAGTGGAATGCCAAAGAAAAGTTATAAATAAGGGAGTCTGTCAGGGGTCCCCAATATCACTCCAGGTTCAGTGATTCACTCGGAGGATTCATTAGACTCAGAACACAGTACCACGCATGGCTCAGATTTTTGCAGCAAAAGGGATGCTGTCATACCTTGTTCATTGCTGTTTACAAATATTAAATTTTTTACAAATTGAGGGTTTGTGGCAACCCTACATTGAGCAAGTCATTGGTATCATTTTTCCAACAGCATTTGCTCACTTTGTGTGTCTATCACATTTGGTAATTCTCACAGTATTTCAAACGTTTTCCTTATTATATTTGCTAATGTGATCTGTGATGTTTGATGTTACTCTTGTAATTGTTTGGGGGGGCCATAAACCACACCCATACAAGACAACAAATTTAATCGATAAATATTGTGTGTATTGAGACTGCTCCACTGGCCGGCATTTCCCCAAGCACCTCTCTCCCTCTTCCCTGAGACAGAGCAATGTCGAAATTAGGCCAGTTAATAACCCTGCAATGGCCTCTAAGTATTCAGATGGAATGAAGAGTCTCACATCTCTCACTTTAAATCAAAAGCTACAAATGATTAAGCTCAGTGAGGGAGGCACATCAAAAGTCAAGATAGACTGAAAGCCAGGCCTCTTGTGCCAACAGTTAGCCAGGGTGTGAATGCAAAGAAAAACTTCTTGAAGGAAATTGAAAGTGCTACTCCAGTGCACTCATAAATAATAAGAAAGCAAGACAGCCTATTGCTGATAAGGAGGAAGTTTTCATGGTCTTGACAGAAGATCAGACCTGCTTCTGTAAGCCAAAGCCTGGACCAGAATAAGACCCTGAGCCACTTCAGTTTTGTAAAGGCTGAGGGAGGGGAGGAAGCTGCAGAAGAAAAGTGTGAGGGTAGCAGAGGCTGGTTCATGAGGTTTAAGGAAAGAAGCCCTCTCCATAACATAAAAGTACAAGGTGAAGCAGCAAGTGCTGAGGTAGAAAGTGCACCATTAATTGCATTAATATCAAGATCATTAATGAAGGTGACTAAACAATAGATTTTTAGTGTAGATGAAACAGCCTTATATAAGAATACGCCATCTAGGATTTGTATAGCTAGAGAGAAGAAGTCAGGGACTGACTTCAGAGCTTCAAAGGGCAGGCTGACTCACTTGTAAGTACTAATGGAGCCGGTAACCTTAAAGCCAGTGCCTATTGACCATTCAGAGAATTCTAGGCCCTTAAGAATTGTGCTAAATCTACTCTGCCTATAAATGGAACCACAAAGCCTGTATGACATACATCTGTTTACAACATGGTTTCTTAAATATTTTAAGCCTACTATTGAGACCACTCAGAAAAAAAGATTTCCTTTCAAAATATTACTGCTCATTGACAATGCAGCTGGTTGCCCAAGAGCTCTGATGGAGATGAGCAATAAGATTCATGTAGTTCTCATGCCTGCTAACACATCCATTCTGCAGCCCATGGGATCAAGGAGTAATTTCAGTAATTTCTTATTTAAGAAATATATTTCATAAGACTGTAGCTCCCATATATAGTAATTCCTCTCATGGATCTGGGCAAAGTCAATTGAAAACTTTCTGGAAAGGATTCGCTGTTCTAGATGCCACTAAAAACAGTTGTGGCTCATGAGAAGAGGTCAAAATATCAGCATTAACAAGTTGGAAGAAGTTGATTCCAACCTTCATGGATGACTTTAAGGGGTTCAAGACTTCAGTGGAGAAAATAACTACAGGTAGAAATAGCAAGAGAACTAGAATTAGAAGTGGAGCCTGACAGTACAACTGAATTGCCACCATCCCATGATAATACTTCAGTGGATGAGGAGTTGCTTCTTACAGATGAGCAAAGAAAGTGATTTCTTGAGATGGAATCCACCCCTGGTGAAGATGCTGTGAAGATCGTTGAAATGACAACAAAGGATTTAGAATATGACATAAACTTAGTTGATAAGGCAGCAGAAGGGTTTGAGTGGATGGATTCCAATTTTGAAAGTTCCGCTGTGGATAAAATGCGCTCAAACACCGTTGCATGCTGCAGAGAAATCGTTCATGAAAGGAAGAGTAGTCAGTTGCTGCTGCGAACTTCACTGTGTTCTTATTTTAAGAAATTGCCGCCCCAGCCTTCAGCAACGACCACCCGATCAGTCAGCAGCCATCAGTGTGGAAGCAAGACCCTCCACCAACAAAAAAATTATGATTCACTAAAAGCTCAGATAATGGTTGGCACTTTTTTTAAGCAATAAAGTATTTTTAAATGAAGGTATATACATTGTTTCTTTAGACATAATGCTATTATATATTTAATAGACTATGGTATAGTGTAAACATAATTTTAATATGCACTGGGAATCCAAAAACTACATTAGACTTGCTTTGTTGCAATATTTGCTATATTGCAGTGGTCTGGAACCAAACCCACAATACCTCCAGGGTGTGCCTGTACAAAGACAACTCAGCAAAGGGAAAAGGTACGTGAAGTGAAGTCCAGGGAAGCAGGCACTGCTTCCAGCGTCCTCTCGAAGGGGAGTCATGCAGGACTCGCTTGATTCCTGCAGCACCAAATGGTGACATGTATGAAATGCTGAAAGGAAGGGAGCTTGTTAGAGCCTCAGCACCCAGGGTTTTACTGGGGCTGGTCACATAGGCACCGTCCGCCTAGCACTTACAAAAGAAAGCAGGTGGTCAGCATAAGCCCCGTAGTTCATACAAACAGTCTAGGCTGGGTGAGCTGTTCTTATCAGGGAGTGGTGGGAGCGCTCCTGAGGTCCAGGTTCCCAGATGCCGGCCAAGAGCCACGCAGACTTCCCGAAGCACAGCAGCCTCAGGCCTTTCTGCACAAGGAGTGACATGATTATGTTTGGAAAAGTGCTCTGGGCTGTTGATGCAGGACGCAGGAGTGACCAGTGAGTGGTGAGGGGCTGATGCATCCTCCAGGTGAGAGGTAGAGGCAGGGCCTGGGCGGGGTCGAGGACCAGAGAAGCAGGTGGGTTCTAGGGTCATTTAGAGGGTAGCATGGGCGATGGTGCTGTGGGGGAGGGAAGGCAGAGTGGGGGCTTCTGGGCCCCTGCCTGTGTGTGTCTTAAGACCCCTGACCCGGAAGGCAGACCCAGGGGCATGTCCGCAGCCCATCTACCGACTGGTGGTGGATGCCATGTTGCAGGGCCTCAGTTTCCCATATGCTAAGGGCGGAAGATAGCATCTCAAAACCTTGTTTCCACCTCTGCAAAACACCATTCTTGTTACTTTAAAAATATCAGCCTTTTCTGCCCTTCGGTAGAGCATCTTGGGAAAAAAAAAAAGCTGGTAGATCTGAGTTCAAACACTGGCTTTACCACTTGTGAGTCTTTGTTCTTAGCTATTTGATCAGCTCTGTTGCTTTGGTTTTCCTATTCAGGGATTCCAATAATGTACATATTGGTTCATTCTTCCTCCTCTCCTTCCCCCAAATACTTCGTTCTCATGACTCAGTTCTCTGCAGGCTAGATCTCCCTCCAAAAATAGCTATGTCTTATGGATAACCTAATAGAATACAAGTTGAGTTTCTCTTAACCATCCAACCAAATCCCACTCCCTTTCTAGAGGTAACCATTTAGTTTGGGTTGTTGATTTTTGCCTGTTCCTAACCAAGAGGGAATGATATGGTGCATTCTGGTCTGTGACATGCTGGTTTCCCCTCAGATCTAACCGCCGTGCCGCGTCCTCCAGCATGAGCCTGCCACGCAGTGGTGAGCACTGGGCTCTGAGGCCATCTGCAGGTTTGCCTGCGGTAGCAGGCCTGCAGCGAACATCCATGTACTCAGATGATAAGGACATTTTACATCTTGACAGAACCGGTTTAAGACTGATTCTCTCCTTTCTCCTATGCCTGGCACATAAAGATACTTACACATTTTTTTCAAAAAATGAAATAAACTGTTCTATTGCCCTCCTAAAAAGGGCATACCCCCTTTCATGCCCACCAGGGGGTACATAGGTGTGCCCCCTTCCCTATGCCTGTCTACCTGCCGCACCATGGGACTTTGGGCATTTTGTCTCCCCTCCTTGCCCTCAGTTTCCCCTCCTGCAGAATGGAGGGTCTGCCCCCCTGCCCTGCCTACCTCTCAGGATGGTTATGAGCATCACAGAGAGCAAAAGGGGGATGCAAATGGCCTGTAAGCTGTGAGCAGAAAACAGCAGCTACTGCCAGGATTTGGTTCAGGAACAGGCTTCCTCCGAGTGGTTCTGTGACCTCTGAAGAAGCCTGATCCCTTCTCGGGGCCCAGGATGGATGTGTGGTCCTGGTTATGGGCACATGCCATCTGTACAGCTTCCTGAGGCCGCCATAACCAAAGACCACAGACTGAGGGGCTTAAAACAACAGAAGCTTCCTCTCGCAGTTGTGGAGGCCAGGGCCCAAAATGGAGGTGTTGGCAGGGCCCGTTCCATCCCTGTCTTCCAGCTTCTGGGGGCTGCTGGCTTCCTTTGTGTTCCCTTGCTTATAGATTCATCCCTCCAGTCTCTGCCTCCATCTTCACGTGTCTTCCCCTCTGTGTGTCCTCTCCTCTTCTTATGAGGACACCAGTCATTGAATTTAGGGTCCACCCTAAGTCCAGGGTGATTTCATCTCAAAATCTTTAATTTTATCTGCAAAGACCAGTATTCCAAATAAGGTCACATTCTGAGGTTCCAAGTGGACGTGACTTTGGGGGCAGCCACAATGACACCCACTATACCCCCCCACCAGGCAGGTCTCCCATCACTGGCTGCCTGGCTTTTTCTCAAAACATGGGCTCCAGGTCATACCACCCAGGGGCAGATCCTGGCTCTGCCATTTTTGAAGTGTGTGACTTTGGACAAGTCACCTCCCTCACCAAGACCCCAAATGACGGCCTCAACCTGAGAGAGTAGTTAGGAATTAAAATGAAATCATGTGTTTAAAGAATTTAGTGGTGTGCTAACATAACAAATGATAAAACAATCAGTAATAATATATGTCACTGCTATTGGGTCTTACTGGAGTTTGGGGCAGGGGTGTGAACTAATAAGCAAATCAGGTCCCCAAAAGTAGGCTCTGGGAGGGAACAGGGAAATGGAGACCTAAGGGTCATTGGGAGTCGGCTGAGTTTCTTAAAAAGTACCTTTATCTGTGACTGTTGGATGACCATGAAGTAGGGACTTTCCTCTGTACAGACGGCAGCTTCAAAGCCTATAAAAATAGACATTCATAAGAACATTTCTTCTCCATCTCTTTCTTTTCATTTCTCCCCACTCTCCCAGGTAGTAATTCTTGTGGTATGACACCTGTCATGTGTAAAAGAGAAGTAGGCGAGATGCTTGCCTTTGAGGGGTAGCTCCTGTGGTTTTGCTGTTGATCGCTTATTAAATATTTATTGAGCCCCTCCCTACAGTTGAGGCAGGAAGAGTCTGTGCCCTCCAGAGCTCACAGAGCAATGCAGGAGGCGGATGATGCCAAGATGTCACAGCGCTCATTAGTAAGTGGCCTGATGGGGAAATAGAGGAAGAACCCTTACCCAGTGGGTGGCGGTTAAGGAAGGCCTCCTTGGGGTAAAATCTAGACATTTGTAAGACCTGAAAGAGAAGTAGAGTGAAATAAGCAAAGGCTATTCTAGACAGTGGGGACAGGCCATGAGACATCCTGGAAGCAAGATGGCATGAGGTTCATTCTAGAACCACAAGGCTTTTGGTGTATCCAGAGTGTGGCAGCACTGGGGGCCTGGGAGGAGACTAGTGTCTGGGGAGACCAAGAGAGATTTGCCTGTGTCTGGAAGGCAGTGGTCAGCAGGCACGGGGAGGGCAGGAGCAGGGACACAGCCAGGCCAGCACTGGAGAAAGGTGCCCCTGGCCACTGCTGTGGGGAGGAAGGACTGGGGCAGGAGGAGGCTGGCACAGAGGTGCTTGTGGTAGGAGAGGGTTAGGCAGAGAGGAGAAGATGACTGGTGCCAGATTGACAGGGCTTGAGGGAGGGAGGAGCCCCCAAGAGTGACCTTTGGCTCTTGGCTTGGGCAGGGTGGATGCAATGATAAACCCAGGGGAACATGGAAGGAACAGTAGCTTTGGGGGAAAAGATAATAGTTCGGTTTGGGTCACAGTAAATTAACAACCTAGCCAGATATCAGACAGAGGAGCCGCACTGAGAACACAGGTACAGAGAGAGCACCAAACGGGAGAGCACCGGGACAAGGTCAGGGCTGGGGTCTCGAGGAATCCAGTGTCATGGGGCAGGGTTACCGTACAGGAGGCTTTGAGAAGGGTAGCCTCAGGAGAAAAATCAAAAGATTGTCAGACAGACCAAGTCACCAGTGTGAGAGGATGCACTCGGTCAGGTGGGCACCAGAGTCACGAGCTTTGACACGAGAAAGGTGGCCCTGGGGAGAGCGGGGTTGGAGGGTAGTGGGATAACAAAGGCTAATGCAGGGAAGACGAGGATGGGGGTGTCCCGTGCCGGGACTCTGCTGGTCTAGAGTCTCAGGGTTGCCAGGGACAGAAACAACTCAGCTTGAGCTGCAGAGGGAATCTGTCTGGTTCACATGGCTGAAAAGTCTGCAGGTTGTAGAGGCCAATTAGTAGTGAAGTGAAATGTCCACTGACAGTGAAGAAGTCAGAGGAGTAGGGGTAAGAGTTTTTGTTGTTGAAAAAGACCAATAATAGCCAGCGCTTAGGAAGGGGAAGCTCCAGGCCCTAAGGTTAGTGCTTTGTGTGACTCACTGAGTCAGTCCTTCCATCTGCCCAAGCTGGGTGGCCGGAGCCTGTGAGCTGAGAGGTCAGAGTGGGTGGTGATGGTGCCGAGGCCCATGACATTTTTGCCATCAGCCATGTCTTTGCCCTTTTCTGGAAACTTTCTGCTTCTGGCATGATGTTTTTGACTTAAAACCAGAGTTGTTTTCTGCTCTGCTGGAAACCATAAATATTTTCATCCCAAATTACTGAAAGTTGCTTCTTTACTGGTGGCAAGTTTTCAGAAAGAAAAAATATCTCTCCTGTAAAATGTAGGTGTGGCTTTTGCAAAGCACTCAGGCTCCCACCATGCTGAGAAATAGCACAGGAGGTTTCCATTCTGGCAGGTGACGTGTTTTAGGGGAAGTTTTGGTCAGTAGCGGCCCAGAGGGCTTCAGGACAGCCCTGGGAACGTAGCGATGAAAGGTCCAGCCTGAGATAAGCCGTGCCTGGCGTAGGACACAGGGTACCAGGGTCCTCAGCCACTTGATGGGCTTCTGCTCTAGGTCAGATGCCACATGAGACTCTGGGAACATAGAGCTGCCTTCATGGATCTTAAATGCTAGTGCAGAAAAAGAATAAACAACAGCACGCAAACACAATTATAGTTAGAAACTGTGATAAGGGCACTTGAAGAAAAAGTGAGCAATATAAAGAGAGGTTATAACATTGAGAAGGAGTTTGATTTAGATTTTAGGGGTCAAGAAGGGCCTCTTTGAGGAGGGGACAATTCAGCTGAGAATTGAAGCATGAGTCAAAATGAGCCATGTTCAGTGTGGGGAGAAGAGCATTCCAGACTGAGGAAAGAGCCCACACGAAGGCCTGGGGAGGGGAGCGTGTGGATCCCTGGGTGCGGCAGCCAGCGAGGCTGAGTGTGATGAGCAGGTCATGGGGAGGAAGATGAGGCCAAGCCCCATAGGGCCATGTGCGTACTGCATGTGAAGGATCTTGGATTCTTATCCAAAGAGCGGAAGTAGAGAGCAGTGATGTGATCAGGTGCTGTGGTCAGAGGTAAGGGTTTATAAAACCTGCTCAGACTGTTGAGTGGAGAAGGCACTGGAAGAACCAGGTCTGTAAGGAGGCCACTGCAGTCTTCTGGGAGAGAGGATGAAGACTTGGACTAGGCTGGTGGTGCAAGAGGAAATGAATAGTGGAGGTGAGGAGAAGAGAGCCAGACAAGCCCAAGTGTCATCGATGGGGAGAAGACTCCTAGGAAGTTATTACACAGTGGTCATAGCTGTCCCTGGGCCTCTTAACATTCTGAGGAAGTCTCAAATAAGGGGCTCCCCAGGTGCCCAAATAATATGGGAAACTGGGCAGGGGAGGCAGCCAGGAGTCCAAACCACTGGATTCCTGGATGTAGCATTTTGGGGGCAACACCCACCTCCACTCACATCACTCACAACCTTGCCCTGCCCTCTTTGGGAACTTCCCCAGGGCACTTAATACAAAGCAAGGGTTCTGGGAGGCTTATGAAAGAGGTATGGTATCCTTTGACCAAATTTGGAGCTTGGAAACATACCAGGTACCACAGAACAGGTGCAAGGATAATGGACTGGGGGCAACACAGCTGGAGTCCTATTCCCAAGTGCACTGCTGCTGGCCACCTGAATGGGGAGATCAGACCAGGTAATCTCTTTGGGCTCTAACCTTTCCTAAGCTTATGAAACCTATTATGAAAAAAATCTGAGCATGCATCGAAGGTGTTTTACTTTACTTTGGGAAATGTCAAAATATGAAAAGAATAAAATATTATCAAATACTTACATAATTGTCATCCTGAATTGACAACTATTAACATTTTGCCTTATTTTCCTCAGATCTTTTTGTAACTTAAAAAGGTGTTTTTCAGATAGCTTTCAAGTTGTTTTTTGATTCCCTCCATTTTCAGCCCTTCCCCTCCTTGAGTCAACCACTATTATGAATTTAGCATCTCCTTTCAGTTCATTCCTTTTTGTGTTTGTCCTTGGTGTTCATTGAGCAGTTCATATGTTTCTATGTTCTTATCAATTTGGAATTTTTTTCAGCCATTATCTATCCAAGTGTTTTCCTGCCCTAGTCTATCTTTCATCTCCAGGTTCATATATGTGAGACCACTTCATATTGTCCCTGGGTCTCTGTTCTTTGTCCTTGCAGCACGTCTACCTGTTACTTTCTATTAGTCCATCTTTAAGTTCACTGATCTTTTCCTCTGCAGTATCTAATCAGCTGTTGAGCCCAAGTGATTAAAATTGAACAGTATTTAGTAATATTTTGTATGTATTTTAAATTTTTTACTTAAGTAGTATTACATTGTTCTTCTATATCTTCCTTTTAAACTCAACATATTTTTAGATATCCACGTTGCTATATCCATTCAGTCCCTTAAATATTTGAGTGTTTTGAGTGGTAAGTGGAAGATACTGAGTATACAGTTGCACAATATGGGAAGAGTCCCACCTTCGTGGGACTCAGAGTCTATAAACAGATTTTTAAAAGGATATAATATCATGTCAGACACCAATAAGTGAAATAAAGAAAAATGAGCAGAATAAGGTGATGCAGTGTGACTGGGGGAGGGTGACCAGACAAGATGTCAGAAGAAGTGATATTTGAGCAGAATCCTGACTTATGTGAAGGTGTGAGACATGCAGATATCTGGGCGAAGAGAATCCCAGAAAGAGTGACTTAAGTGTGCTGACAAACCATTTGAGAGCTTTAAGGAAGGACATGACATGGTCTTATGTAAGTTTTAGAAAGTTCTTTCTAGTTGTTGAATGGAGAATGGATTTGGGGAGGAAGTGAGGAGGTGCCACAGTAATCTGGGCAGGGGATGGCAAGCAATGGTTGGCTTGGGCCAGGAGATAGCAATGGAGAGGGCAGAACTGTTCTTACTTGGAATGTAGTTTAAAGGTAGAGCCAATGAAATTGACTGTTAGGCAAACATTGAGTGAGAGGGAAAGCTGGGTCAAGAATGATGCCGAGGTTATTGGCCTAAGGAAATAGACAAATGAGTGTCATAAACTGAAATGGGGAAGGTTTGGGTGGCAAACAAATGATTCTGCTTTGATATGCTGGATATAAGAAAATATTGGATATCTGAGAGTGATGTCCTTAGTTGACAAATGGTTATCATGTCTGGAATTCCAGTAAGAGATTGGGACTGGAGATAGTATTTACATATCATCAATATAGAGATGGGTTTTAAAACCATGCTGCTGAATGAGATCCCCTAGGAACTTAGTATGGAGAAGAGAGGTGGTCATAGGCCTGAGCCCTGGGAATGCCAATACTTAAATGTAAGGTTTTCTTCTTAAGGGATCCAGCAAGAGACTGGCAAGAGTAACCACTGAGGTAGGAGGAAAACCAGGAGAGTGTGGAATCCCAGAAACCAGTGAAGGAAATGTTTGAAGGAAGGAGTGATCTACTGTGTTCAGTGCTGCCAAGCAGGTACATGTGGACGTCATTAGTAATATATACAGAAAAATAGTTCATTCATTTAAACTGCTATATGGCATTCCATCACATGAATGGAGAAGATTCATTCCTCTATCTCCCACCATTTAGGTGAACATTTTCAGTGAACATTCTTGAACATGTCGCTGATTTGAGCACATGTGGGTTTCTCTTTGAAGAAACACAAGTTTCTCTTTGGAGCTTTTCTAGGGATAGAATCACAAGATCATTAAGAATATAATCAACTTTACTCCCAATCTGGGATGTGTATTAACTTTGTAAGGTTATGTGTAGTATGTGTATGTGAATGATATAAAAAGTTTTAGTTTTGACTAGTCAAATGTATCCATTTATTTTGTTTTGTGTCTCATTTAAGCAATCTTCCCCTGTCCTAAGGTCATAAAGATACTTGCCTGTATTTTGTTCTAAGGCTTTTAAAGCTGTTTGGGTTTTTGTTTTGATTTTTTTACATTTATATGTGTTACTGTTCATGCATCTGAAATTCTGTATTGTGTGAGATAGAGAACTTTTTTATTTGGTACTGGGAAGGCCAGCTGTCCTAACCTCTCCAGTTTTTATCACATCCAGGTTCCTACAGGGCTGTGGGTCTGTTTGGGACTCTCTTTTACCCATCTATGGCTCCTATTGCCTATTCTTGTACTCATACCTGAAAATTTTCATTATTGAACTTCATAAAAATTTGATATCTGGTAGGGTACGTTGGGCAAAGGGAGGAGAATTATTCACTTTTTGCTTTAAAGTCATGTCTTTAAACAACTGTCCTTAGTATATTTTAAACAGCAGTGGTTGAACTTAGGAAAAAATCTATTTGCCTTCCCCTCTCAAGGACTGCTCTCTGGTGTGACGAGCGGACCTTCACTTTTCTGTGAAACTCTAGGTACTCTTACTTTTGGCTTTCCTGCCCCTGCCCCGGCAACTCCCACCTCCTCGGGTCGTGCTGCCCTGAACTGGGGGGCTGCTCTTCTGGTATTTACACATGGGCCTGTAGTGGGTATTTTGTGACTGGGCTGCAGTACCAATTCCGTTGGTTACTGCCAAGCAGACCACACTGACAGGCCTGATGGGGCCTGGGGTTTCCTGTTGCCTCACCAGCACTGAGACCCTGGATTCCAAAAATAAAAGCACAAGAAACCACCGTGACCTCACGGTCTCCGCTCGCACGGTACTCTGAGCGCCGGGTCGGTCTTCGCCCTGGGGCCTGGCCCAGCTGGGGCCTCACTCACCACCGGAGTGACGTGGGGCCCGAGTGGCCTAGACGGGCCGGAGGGCTGCCCTTCCCAACCACCGTCTGTCCCCTCCCTTCAGGCAGTCACCCGCAGGGCCAGGGTGGCTCCCGCGGAGAGGATGAGCAAGTTCCTGAGGCACTTCACTGTCGTGGGGGACGACTACCAGGCCTGGAATATCAACTACAAGAAATGGGAGAATGAGGAGGAGGACGAGGAGGAGGAACAGCCGCCAGCCCCAGCCTCTGGCGAGGAAGGTGGAGCTGCCGACCCAGCGGCAGCCCCCGTGCCCGCCCCCAGGCCCCCCCTAGACTTCAGGACCACGCTGAGGAAGCTCTTCAGCGCCCACAGGTTTCAGGTAGGTGGGCAGAGGCCCGTGATGCCCAGGGTGGGGCAGAGCTGTCAGCGAGAGTCACGAGGCCGGGGCGGGGGCCCGTCTCTGCCACCACCTTGTTCATCCGAATGTTAACCATGCGTCAGGTGCCCCCACAGAATTGGGTACACAAGGCAGGTTCCGTGTTGTCGGGCATAAAATAAGCCCTGACCCAAAAGTCAATTCAAGGTCCATCACCTGATGGGTAAACAAAATGTGGTCTCTCCATAGGGAGCCAGAAAAAGGAATGAACACGTGTACAACGTGGATGAGCCTTGACAACATGATGCTGAGTGAAAGAAGCCAGACACCAAAGGCTGCATACTGTATGGTTCTGTTTATATGAAATGTCCAAATACATAAATCCCGAGAGAAAGCGTGGCTGCCACAAGTTCGAGGGAGGGAAGAATGGCAAGCGACTGCCTAATGGGTGCAGGGTTTCCGTTTGGGGTGATGAGAATGTCCTGGAACTATACAGGGTCTGATGGCCTCCTGACCTTGTGAATGTGCTGAAGGCCACTGAGCTTTAATGCCAACTTTAGAGTGGTAAATTTTGTGCTATGCAAAGTTTACCAGACATACACAATGTAAAGGAGAACCCTGGAGGTTAAAAAAAAAACATTCCTGCATTCATTTTGCAACCAGTCATTCAGCACACATTGTGTGCCTGCCCTGAGCTGAACGAGGCCCAGAGGGTCCTGGGCCTCAGACTCATTGTCACAGGGACGAAGTCTCTTCCTTTGTGGAATGATGCCCAAAATATGTGCCTTGCTTTGCCCACTGCTGACCTCCAGGTGTGGGCATGGGGAGAACAGGAGAGGGAGACGTGTGTCCTTCAGAGAGTAGACAGGGGACAGAACTTCCTAAGGCTCAGTATCTGTCCCCACATCTTCCCATGTTGAAGGACAAGGGCAGATTGAGTCTGGCCAGCCCTGTCTCACCCCAGAACCCTGAGATGGGCAAGTAGGTGTCTGGAGGCATGTTCTGAGTCCCAGGGAATGTGGGAGGCCCAGGAATGTAAGGGAAGCCTGAGGTTCCTTGTCAGCCCAGTTCCCAAATGCAACCATCTGGGGGATCCTGCTGCAGGCATCTTCCTAAACTGAAATTAGCCTGTTCTTTCCTACAGCCAGTGGTTGGAAGCAGAGAAGCAGCCCTTTCTTCTCCCATTAGTGACTTTGTTCCAGGGTAAAATAGAAAAAAATTTACTTTGGACTTTCTTTTGCTCTCGGGTGGCTCAGAAAAATGAAGCAAGCTAAGCTACCCAGCATGCCTTGCAGCTCAGCGCTTTCTCTGTGGCCGTGACAGGAAAGGAAACATGGTATTAAGTTGTTGGGGTTGAAATCCCAAACCCTCAATCTCGGGGGCAGAAGGAAGAAGCCAGCTTCCTCCCAGCTGTGAGGGGGTCCCTGAGCCATCTCCTCTGGGAGGTTGCCCCATTTCCTGACTGGGCCACGTGGCTCAGTACCCTGAGCTTGGACCCCCAGACACTCCTCCTGAGGAAAAAGTGATGGTCAGGAAATAAGTAGAGATGTTTAGTTATTCACTCCACAGTTGCTTCTTCAGCACCCACTGTGTGCTGGGGCACAGTGGCCAGCATGGCAGACACAGCTCTGCCCTCACTCACGGCCACCCAGATCACTGCTGGTTCCAAATGGAAAGTGCCCTCTGCAGGAAGACAAAGGGAGTTCGGGGGAAGCCTGGGGTTGGGGGAGACCTGAGCTAGATGGACCATCGGAGGATGTGTGGCAGATGAGGTGACATCTCTCACCTGACACCTCAGGGCTAAGCAAGAAGCAACTCTGTGGATGGGGAGGGGCGGGCTTTCCAGGAATTAAGGGGCCACATGGCCCATGTGTAGTGAGTAGAGGGATCCCTTGGCAGGAGAGGAGGTGCTGGAAATCATCGGTGGGTGGGTTGGGGGTGCCCATGGAAGTTCTAAGTGTGTGGTAGGAGGGTGCGACATGAGCAGGTCTGTGGAGGGACTCAACAGGGAGGCCACCATGGAGCAGGAATACAGGTTCAGGGGTTTGCTGTCTGCTGGTAGAATCAGCTTTCCAAGATTCTGGAATCCATATCTCTGATGCGTCCTCCACCTGTTACATGGTTTGAGGCAGCCAAGGTGACATGATAAATAGTTAACTGCTGCTGTCACTTCTCACACAGGACAGTACAGCCCATGGGGAGAATCTGGGGTCAGGCCTCTATGGAAACGATGGACAGACAGGGCAGCTGAGCCAGGGAAGGGTAGTCAGGTAGGTCAAGTTGCTCACTGTGGCCGGGCCTTGTGCTAAGCACATTCACACCTCATGGAATGCTCCCATTGTTCTGGGATGGAAAATGTGACCAACCCGTTTTCCCCAGGAGGACTCTGAAGCTTAGAGTGAACCCAAAGCTCTGTGGGACTGAGACGTGTGCCCAAGGTCCAGGCTACTGGGGGCACCAGGAGCTGGCCCCCAACCTGCTGCCCGATGGCCCATGCTCTGTGCCGCTGCCGTCTCCTCTGAGGCACGGCTGTCTTTGCCATAGCAGGATTCGGAATTAATCAGCTCCCCTGGATTCTCAGCATTTTCCTTTGTGACATGATTGCCCTCAGAAATCCTACTGCCCTGGGAACTGACAAATCCAGGCTCTTGGAGGTTAGTTCACAGAGGCACAGTTGGGACCCAGGTACTATAGTTTTATGACCTTGGTTCTGTCTCCTTTAATTGAAGTGAGGTTCACATAACATAATCATTTTAAAATAATTCTGTGGCCTTTATTTGGTGCATTCACACTAGTGTGCAACCACCACCCCTATATTGTTCCAGAATATTGTCATCCACCCAGAAGGAGAGGCAGCACCCATCTAACAATACAGCTCCAGCCCCTCAGCAACTAACAGCCACTCATCTACGTCTACAGGTTTGCCTCTTCTGGACATTTCATACAAATGGAATCAAAAAGTATATACGGTCTTCTGTGTCTGGCTTCTTTCACTCAGCATGTTTTCTGGGTGGAGCCATGTTGAATCAGTACTTCCTTCTTATTGCTGAATATTCAGCCTGTTTTTTGGTATCTCTGTGCTTTGATTTTAGACCAGATAAGCTCTCAGATCCCTTTAGTTCTAAAATAAAACCAAGGATAAAGAAAAGGAAAAAAAGTACCAAAGGCTTGAATTTTTATTATGTTACTGAATTTGGATATGTGTGAAAACTTCATAGCAAAGCAATTTGCCATGCAATTTTCACAATAAACCGTGTCATCAAATACTTCACTAAAATCATTTCCTACAGGATGAAATGGTCAAAGGATTAATAGTCCATTCTTATATGAGTCTGAACTTGTTTAATTTCAACCAGAAACTGCCGACACTGCCATGGTAATGGCAGATTAACTGTCAGAGGTCAAAGTCAACCTACCTGAGAGTGTAAGAGGCAAGGCCCTGGCGGAGTAAGTGTTGGTCCAAGATTTCCAAGGGAAGAGAGGGTCAGTGTCCTTTGAGGTTCCTCCCATGGCTGTCATTTCCACCACCACGTCATCCCAAGGGTCTCCACCCTGCCGTCAACATTGTCACCACCTCCATCACCCCCACTGTCATCAGTGAGACGGTGTACTTGTTCACCCACTCCCCATCCCCTCCACCAGGTCACAAACTCCCCAATATCTCATCTTTCCCACTGCAACCCTTCTCCAGAACTCCACCTTTGCCCTCTCTGAGCACGAGTCAGGGCAGATATTTCACAGCTCCAAACAGAAGCTGTTTTGTGTGCCAAGCGAACATCACTGCAACCCACTGCCAGGTGTAGGCAGTCTCCAGACATCCTTCCACAATTCAGATCTCTGAGGCTGGATGTTTTTAGTTATTTATTGAGCATCTGTTATGGGTAAGAACAATCCCCAGAAATAGACAAAAAACTTAAAAAAATTATTTTTTGCCATCTAGAAAAAATCATTAATTAGCAGTTTGTTTTGAGAGATGCTGAGAAACAGCAAATGAGTAAGAAAAAGACGAGGAGTGCCTGAGGGTCAGTGAGTAAGCCACACCGAGAAGCTCGAGGACAGGTTCTGCTCGGAGGTGGACAGGCCAGGAAGGTGACAGGGAAGAAAGGATTCTGTCCAGAGGAGCTGGCCCCAGCAGGCTCCAGGGGAGGGGGGCACCCCAGCTCTGGGCAGCGGCCTCCCACACTTGGCATCTTCGCCCTGATGTTTCCAGCTCTTAAAAATGGAAGGAGGGTCCCTATGCAGGCCCCATGGTCTCTGACTCCTCCCCTTCGTCCACAGGTCATCATCATTTGCCTGGTCATTCTGGATGCCCTCCTCGTGCTTGCCGAGCTCATTCTGGACCTAAATATCATCCAGCTGGACAATAACTATGCCGCCAAGGTAGTGTGTCAGCAGCTCTGTAGTATGGTGCACTTCCATTATCTGTAGTGAGGATAGGCGGTGCCGGGCAGATAGCACCCACCTAGAAGTGGCAAGGCCTTAACAGAGTAGCTTGATGGGTTGGGGAGGGGTGGTTAGTCAAAGAGCAGAGACAGTGTCTTTCCAAATTATATATAGGCATTCACTACAGGCAGGAAACCACTGCACTTGATGGCTGGAATCTTGAGCTACCCTGCACCACCGAGCTGCAGTGGGTCATGGAACATCTGACTAGGACCATGATGCCTTTCCATCCCCTGGAGGCAGACGAGCCCCCTCTCCTGCTGGCATTTTGATGTGGTCCCTATGCTGAAGCCATCTTGGGGATATGCCCCCACCCATTCCCTGATTCAAGTTACTGCCTAAGTCTATCCCAGACATTCACCCAAGGGGCAGTGGGTGCATGAAAAGACGCAACATGTGGCCCATCCTGAGTTACATGGGAGAAGGCTCCACACCTTCTTTTTTTCCCAATTCAATGGATAAGGCAAAAATGTCTTTTCAAGTAGGAAAGGAGGAGGAAGAGATTATTAAACCTCCTTCCTACTCCTGGCCCCCTGCCCAAGGCAGCTGTTGTTTTCTTCTGAGGCCAGCCCAAGTCCTTCCATAGAGGGATGAATTATCTCTCCTTTCCCTCTATTTTTTAATAGAATCAGTAATATACCTGCTATACTGTCTGTGCCTTTTTCCTCAACTTTTTACTACACAAAATGGCAAATGCACATTTTGCCGTATTTTCTTTGTCTCTATATAATCTACAAACACACCCATGTTTTGACCATTTGAAAATGTTAGACATCATGACCCAAAGGCTTCACCATGCCTAAGGTCTTTCTCCTACAGAAGCAGAATAGCATTATCACATCTAAAGAAAATTCATCAATAATTCCGTAATAGCTAAAAACCAGTTTGCATTCAGATTTCCTCATTTTGTCCCAAGAATGATCCAGACTTGTGGCATTATGTTTGGTTAGATGTCCTCAGACTCTTACTAATCTAGAAAAGTCCTCCCTTTTTCTCTCATGACATTGCCTTTTTGAAGTCCAGCCAGTCTCTTGTAGGATGTCCTGATTCTGGATTTGTCTGTTTCCTCAGAGATCCTTTAGCTTGTCCTTTATTCCCTGTATTTCCCATACTCCAGAAGTTAGGTCCAGAGGCTTGATTACCAAGAGTCCTTTACTCCTGGGCTGTTTTCTTTGTATGGTGGTACCCTAGGCTGGGGCCCCCATCAGTGACAGGAGGTTGGATTGCTTCACTAAGGTAGTAAATGCTGAGCTGCTCCAGGCGCAGTTTTCCCTTGGAAGTTATAAATAACCTCCTGGTGACACCTGAATGCCATGTGGAAATCTTCCTCCCCAGTCGATCAGCATCCATTCATGATCATTGCCTAGGTCAGTGGAGATGTGGGGGTGCAAACTCATGATTTCTAATTCTGTCTTGCCTTCTATATCTAGCAGCTGGTATTCTTTTCTAGAGAACTTTCTCTCCCCACCCCCCATGAGCATGTATCATGATGGACTCAGGATTTTTTTTGTATTCAGAGTATTACATTCATAATCATTCTTTTCAGTGTTCAAATCATCCCAAGTTTGGTCACTGTGAACCTCTTCAGAATGACTGCCATATCCTTTTGACATAACTCCACAGTTGCTGAGCATTTCCTTGCTTTCCAGCTCACTTTGAACTTCTCCTGCCCCAGAATGAAATCGTACTTTAGTGAAGACTAGCATTTATAAGTCAAGATCTAGGACCCTCTTCACATCATCTATCCTCATGATCATTTCTCTCAATACATATGGATCAACCTTGGTCTTTTTAACAATTGCACAGTGCTTCATGTGGAGGGCCCACTATGCATTCGACAAATGCTCTAATGGATATTGCTGTTCTACAGCGTAAAAAATATTTTGTTCTGCAACCAATGCTGCGGGAAACATCCTTATAATGTGTCTTTGTGCATGTGGGTGCTTAGCTGCAGGATAAATTTCTAGCAGTGGGATTGCTGAGCCAAAGGACACAGTGGACATGTTCAGTCCTGCCACTGCCCAACTGCCTATGGAAAAGCAGAGCCGAGCCCTTGTCTGTGGTGTTCCCACCCCGGGAAAAGTGCCTGGTGCTGGCAGTTCAGGATTGGTCAAATGAATGAATTCTCTCAGGTTACCAGGCAAGTGCACTCAAGTCTAGAACAGGGAACATCCTATTAGAGGACTGGCTGGACTTCAAAAAGTCAGTGTCATGAGAGAAAAAGGGAGGACTTTTCTAGATTAATAAGAGTCTGAGGAGATCTAACCAAATACAGTATCATAAATCTGGAACCTAGTTTGAAAGAAAAGCACTATAAAAGGCATTCTTGGTATGAATGAGGAAATGTGAATGCATACTGGTTATCAGATATTATGGAATTACCATATGATGTGCCCCAGCTGTGGCCAGCCTGGCTCACTCTCCCTGTGCCTCCTCGTCCCCTTCAGGTGTTCCACTACATGAGCATTGCCATCTTGACCTTCTTCATGGTGGAGTTTTGCTTCAAGTTATATGTCTTCCGCTTGGAGTTCTTCCACCACAAGTTTGAGATCCTAGACGCCATCGTGGTGGTGGTTTCCTTTGTCCTCGACATAGTCCTCCTGTTCCGGGAACATGAGTTTGAGGCTCTTGGCCTGCTGATTCTGCTCCGGCTGTGGCGGGTGGCCCGGATCATCAACGGTATGTCCCACGCTCCCAAGTTGGGAGGGGTAGGAGGGTGTGTGGAACCTGGGCAGAGGCACAGGGGCTGGCATGTGGCGTTTCCACTCCAGTCCCCTCCTCCTGCAGACTGGAGGAAAGTGAAGTAGTCTGATTTGGCATTTCACTGCTGTCTCTGTGGCTACAAAATGTTCATCAGGAATATTAGTCTGTAATTTCTTCTTTTGTGGTGTCTTTGCCTCATTTTGGTATTAGAGTATGCTGGCTTCATAGAATGAGTTTGGAAGTATTCCCTCCTCTATTTTTTGGTAAACTTTCAGGAGAATGGGTATTGTCTTCTCTATATGTCTGATAAAATTTGGCATTGAATCCATCTGGCCTGGGGCTTTTGTTCTTGGGTAGTTTTTTGATTACCGATTCAATTTCATTGCTGATAACTGGTCTGTTTAGGTTTTCTGTTTCTTCTTGGGTCAGTCTTGGAAGATTTAATTTTTCTAGGAAGTTGTCCATTTCTTCTTGGTTATCCAGTTTGTTAGCATATAGATTTCCATAATATTCTCTAATAATTCTTTGTATTTCTGTGGGGTGTCATGATTTTTCCTTTCCCATTTCTGATTCTGTTGATGTGTATAGATCTCTTTTATCTTAATAAGTCTGGCTAGGGGTTTATCTATTTTGTTTATTTTTTCAAAGAACCAGCTCTTGGTTTCATTGATTTTTTTTTCTATTGTTTTATTCTTCTCAATTTTATTTATTTTTTCCCTGATCTTTATTATGTCCCTCCTTCTGCTGACTCTGGGCCTCATTTGTTCTTCTTTTTCCAGTTTCAATAATTGTGACTTTAGACTATTCATTTGGGATTGTTCTTCCTTCTTTAAATATGCCTGGATTGCTATATACTTACCTCTTAGAACTGCCTTCGCTGCGTCCCAAAGAAGTTAAGGCTTTGTGATGTTGTTGTCATTTGTCTCCATATATTGCTTGATCTCTATTTTAATTTGGTCATTGATCCACTGATTATTTAGGAGCATATTGTTAAGCCTCCATGTGTTTGTGAGCCTTTTTGTTTTCTTTGTACAATTTATTTCTAGTTTTATACCTTTGTGATCTGAGAAGTTGGTTGGTAGAATTTCAATCATTTTGAATTTACTGAGGACCACTTTGTGGGGGAGACACCATCTCAAAGGGTGCATGTAAGCTAAGAAATGCTTTTTGTGGCCTAGTATGTGGTTTATTCTGGAAAATGTTCCATGTGCACTTGAGAAGAATGTGTATCCTGCTGCTTTTGGGTGTAGAGTTCTGTAGATGTCTATTAGGTCCATCTGTTCTAGTGTGTTGTTCAGTGCCTCTGTGTCCTTACTTATTTTCTGTTTGGTTGATCTGTCCTTTGGAGTGAGTGGTGTGTTGAAGTCTCCAAGAATGAATGCATTGCATTCTATTTCCTCCTTTAATTCTGCTAGTATTTGTTTCACATATGTTGGTGCTCCTGTGTTGGGTGCATATATATTTATAATGGTTATATCCTCTTGTTGGGCTGACCCCTTTATCATTATGTAATGTCCTTCTTTATCTCGTTACTTTCTTTGTTTTGAAGTCTATTTTGTCTGATACAAGTACTGCAACACCTGCTTTTCTCTCCCTATTGTTTGCATGAAGTATCTTTTTCCATCCCTTCACTCTTAGTCTGTGTATGACTTTGGGTTTGAGGTGAGTCTCTTGTAAGCAGCATATAGATGGGTCTTGCTTTTTTATCCATTCTATTACTCTGTGTCTTTTGGTTGGTGCATTCAGTCCATTTACATTTAGGGTGATTATTGAAAGATATGTACTTACTGTCATTGCAGGCTTTGGATTCGTGGTTAGCAAAGGTTCAAGGGAAGCTTCTTTACTATCTTACTGTCTAACTTAACTCTCTTATTAAGCTATTATAAACACAGTCTGATGATTCTTTACTTCTCTCCCTTCTTATTCTTCCTCCTCCATCCTTTATATGTTAAGTGTTTTATTCTGTGCTCTTTTGTGTTTCCTTTGACTGCTTTTGTGGATAGTTGATTTTATTTTTTTGCTTTTAGTTAGTATTTGGTTGGTCTGCTTTCTTTGCTGTGATTTTTTTTTTTCCTGGTGACATCTATTTAGCCTTAGGAGTGCTTCCATCTAGAGCAGTCCCTTTAAAACATCCTGTAGAGGTGGTTTGTGGGAGGCAAATTCCCTCAACTTTTGCTTGTCTGGAAATTGTTTAATCCCTCCTTCAAATTTAAATGATAATCGTGCTGGATACAGTATTCTTGGTTCGGCCCTTCTGTTTCATTGCATTAAATATATCAAGCCATTCTCTTTTGTAGGCTCAAGTTTTTAATTTGGTGTTTCCTGAAGAGTGTTCTGTCAAACCCTATCCCACTTTGCGGGGAGAGACACCATCTCAAAGGGTGCATGTAAGCTGAGAAATGCTATGCACTGGATTCCACCCTTTGAGAGTCACAACATGCCTCAGTATGAGGAAGACTCTGAAAACTAGTCTTCCAAATTGACTGATTTTATACTTTGAGGGGAAATAACATCTATTAATATGCTGTAGACTATGGCTCTGGAGAACACATTTGGGGAAAAGTAATACTTTACCATATTTCAGGTAAAAATCCTGTTCCTCACGTACACCCTGTTGGTGCAGGGAACCTCCCACCATGTTCCTGGTGCGATTTTATGTGGACAGAGTGGTCACCAGCTGGTTCTTGGTTCAGCTGGCAGTGAACCCACAGAGTTGCTCAAATGCTTGTCTGTGGACTGGCCACATCAGAATCACTTTCAATGCTCTTTTTTTTAAATGGAGGGTCTGAGGCAGAAGTCTGGAGTGGTACCCAGGCAGGGTGTCTGCCTTGAAACACTACCAGGTGATCTGGTGTCTAGCAGGTTTGGGAATCCCTAGACTGGGGTCCGATATGATAGGCTGTGGCTCGTTGTCTGGAGAATGAGCAAGCAACAGCGCTGCCCCCGAGGCAGGCCCATCTTCTGATGTGGAGCTCGGACCCTGGTGGCACAGTGAGCCCTAGCACGGCCTCCCGGGCTTGGCAGCCACTGCATGACCAGCAGGTAAAGGGCCTCGTTTGCTCCAATATGGGGCTGGGTGAAAAGCTCTGCCTGGGGCAGTGGGGGCTCTCACTGGCTTTAGGGGCCAGTTCAGATCTAGTGATTCAAATAAAGCCCATTGAGAACATTTATTTGAGCTCAGCCAAAGGAAAGAAAGCTTTTTAGTTACCAGTGAACATGCTTATGCTAACTGATCATTCATGAAACAGAAAAATACTCTGTACAAAGGTTATGCACAATTGAGGTAGATAAACCATTATTAATCATAAATGACTCATGAACCACAGCTACTACCCATCACTCTCATGTCACCATTGTGAGGTTTGCTTTTCCAGGTGAAACCAGAAGATAACTGCTAACTTATTTCTTTTCTTTGAATGGTAGCAGGGCGTGGAAAGACTTGCTAATAGCACAGTATTACTTTGCTGTCAAATTTAGAAGAATGTTGCTGAAACAAGGCTGGACAACCAAGAAAGCTGGGGACCAGGAACCATTGCTCCCAGGCCTCATGGGCACCTGTGGAAACAGGTCCAGATGTGGTCACTCTCACTTGAAAAGGGGTAGGGCACCCCCAGTGCAGTAAGACAGTCCCCACTGCGGTGGGCATTTGGGAGCCATCAGAGGAGACTGCTGACCCCTCTGTCAGCCAAGATTTAGGTTATCACCTGACAGCTAAACTGGCCACATGCGTGGGAGGTGAAAATTTGGGAAAGTGACAATCCCAACCTCATGCTTGAACATTTCCAGCCTGGCACTTTCCTGGCCTTTGTGTACAATGTTGCTAAGCAGCAGGCCTGTGGTGACTGACTTCTGTACGAAGGAGCTTAATGACCATCTGATCAGTGATTATTTGAAAGGATTTCTCATCCCCTGCAAGCTGGAGAGAAATATTTTGCAACTGGATACTGAGTACCTCAGAAATGAAAATCTGACCCTGTTAGTTCTCATGCCTTTAAGGCAGCGGCTGTTTGACTTGTCTTTTTCAGCACTCTTCCCAACCGCGCATTTATAAGGAATAAAGATTTTTCCCCAGGTGATTAAATTTGAAAGCAGGATCATTGAACCTCTTGATTATTTTTCAGGGATAATTATCTCAGTTAAGACTCGTTCGGAACGGCAACTGTTAAGGTTAAAACAGATGAACATACAACTGGCCGCCAAGATCCAACACCTTGAATTCAGCTGCTCTGAGAAGGTAAGAAGACGCTCCAGGGAAAGTGCCGTGTTTGCAGTTCCGTCCCTTCATCCGGAGCTTCTCCACACCCCACGCTGGGCCTCTGCTCAGCCAGGCTCCCGAAGCCCTTTCCTTTGACTAAGTCTTCCTGTCCTTGCAGATTCAGCTTAGTCATCGCCTCCTTCCCTAGAGCTATGCCACCTGTCCCTCTGCTGATAATCTCTCGTCATTGCTACCACCACTGGACCCCTTGTGACTAGTTGCTCCTTCAGCAGACTGATGCCAGGAGGAATGTAGCTTGTTTTCAGCTTTCTTTTGTCCCTGTGCCTCACAGAATGATTGTCAACGTTGCTGGTGAGGCTCAGAAGGTAAATCCAGTTATTTGTCTGCTTTTGTAATAACAGGAACAAGAAATTGAAAGACTTAACAAGCTGTTGAGACAGCATGGACTTCTCGGTGAAGTGAACTAAATGCCTACCTGCCCCACCAAAAGAGAGGACGCTGCCTTGGGGGCTTGTGCCTGTGAGGAGAAAGACAACTGCCTTTCCTAGGCTTGGTTTGGGGCTCTTGCCTCGCTCCTCCCCAAGCTTGGATTCTAGCCGGTGGGGGACACGGTCTTTTGGAAGGCTTTGTTTCTTCTTTGATATGACCAAGAGCTTCCCATGTGCCATTCCAACCCTGCACTGTATAACAAATATATCATATTTTCTCACATTGAACACTTTATTCTTCCTTGAAGATGAACAACAAAGCTGAACAATTACTAGTTATATATAAAATTTAAACTTATCACATGTACAGTTTTCACATTTCATATGTATATTGAGGAATCAGTGCATCCTTTCCTATGAGCACTCTGGAAGACAAAAGAGAGAAAGCTCCTTGAGCTATCAACCAGCCCATTCTAGAAAAGTCTTTTAGATTTCCAAGCTGTTCTAACCACTCTCTCTTATTGCAGTTCCCCCCTAGGGAAGTGGTTCTCGGGTGCTCAGCCCCCACCTCTGCACCACCCAGCTTCTAGCTGGCTCCACCTAGTTCTGCCACCTGACAACATTTTTCTCAATTACTGTACAATTAATGTGTAAAATAAACTCTCTCCTTCCTCGGGCCCTCCTACTATATTCTTTCCGGCTTCATCTGCTTGGAACTGCTTTGTGGTATCCCATTCCAATCTACCAGTTGGAAAGCTAGCTAGCTACAGTGCCTGGTACAGAAATGGCAATTAGACCCAAGACTCCACATAATTAACATGACACTGGGGGAAGATCCCCTCGTGAGCCCTGTACTCTACTTGAACGATCTTATACAATACACTGCTATTTTTATACTCTCTTCAACAGGGCCTGAAAAGGAAAGAAAACCTGAACTACAAACAATGAATAATTTTTAAAATAACTCGCATTAAAGCAGGGGGATGAATAAATTGGATTAGCCCTCAAAGCCTGCACCACTTCACGATCTGTTCTCTTTACCAGGTTCCCAGAGGTGCGATTTGGTTTCCAGATACGACCTATGTGCTGAGAGTACTGGAAATAACCAAGACCAGATGGTGCCCCATTCTAAAGCCAAACCAAGTAGAATAAAATTTCCAAAGGAGGGAAGCGAGTAGAGAGGGGAGGTGTGATGGTTTGGAGGCAACCTCAAGGGCTAGAAGTATAATAAAACAGGATGTCTCTGAGCAACCCCAGGCCTCACACAGTGGCACAGCTTCCTTAATTAACAACTTACATCAGACAAATGGGAAGAAGAAATTAAAGGGAAGCTTGGCATTGATGGTTGGTCGGAAGCCTGCCTCTGCAGGTGCAGATACATCCACAAATGTGACCATGGTGGAAATAAGAATCGTCCTCTCATTTCCTGAGTTGGTCTGTAAAAAAAAAAAGAGTGATGCACGCCCCTGCCTTCCAGTGGTGCCAGGATAACAAAGATGGGACGTCTCACCCAACCACTGTCAGTTCCTGAATCTCATAGGTATATGGAGGGCTAATCAGTCACTAACTCAGATGAAGTACAATTTTTAGCCAGGTTATCCTAACACACTGAAGTCAATCATAACTCAATTTTCACCAGAATTTTAAAGATGAAACCTAAACAACAATGCTAATATAAATTAAACCTCCCATCAGTGAATTTTTTTTTCCTAAAAGATAACTGCTAAATTGTTTTAAGAATGCAAATTGCTTAAACTTCAATTGTAATCTTTTTCACAAAATAATAAATTTCGCTATCACACTTGACTTTTGTCTGGACTTGTGTCCTAACCTATACCCTTAAACTAAAGTTAGGCCTACCTCAGGGAATAAGGATGAAATTAGATTTGCAGTTACATTTACTATTTTAGCCTGTGGATTCAATAAGGATCCGTATTTAGTCCACTTCACTTCTATCACCAAAGCCACTGGGAGCTGGCAAGAATCCTACAAAACAAAATGCTGTTAATCAATTTAATTTAAATATTACACAACCTCAAATCAAATTTAATCTGCAGTTCAAAGTTTTAATTATGTTTCACATATTACAAAATGTTCTGAACAAGAGAATGAATAGACTTTAGAAGTTCAGATGAAAACAGCTTAGAGAAAGCACATATTTAAAGTACGCAATGCTCCAAAAATATTTTAACACCTAAAGCATAATTTTTCCATCCCTTGCTATCTCTAAAGAGACCAGCATTACTTGGGAATTATGGTAATTTCAATACCCAACTATGGAACCTTGAGGGCCTTATCTGCTCTAACTTCATCTGTCTATTTATATCTGCCTCACAGATATTTCCAGAGAGAAACTGGTATTGGGCAGGGAGGAGAAAGATGGAGAAAGGATAGTACTATGAACAGATAGAAATTAAATTGGATTGCATATCACACTGAAATGTACCTAGAGGAACTTAAAGTACTTTCTTTTCATTTATCTAATTTCATTGGTTGACACTTAAGATGTTCCATTGGGGTTTACCGGAAGAGACAGTAAGTCATCAAAGATCATCTTAACAACCAAAGAGCTTTAGTGTTACAACTGAGCTGCCCCAGTTGAGGTTAGATGCTGAGGGAACTGGCCTGAGGCCTCTGCCCCAGAGCTTTTGTTTGGTCAGTCCCAAGAGAAAAATGGGAAAATGGACCTTCCCAATCTTTTCCTGCCTTCAGATCTCCTTAATTGGCAAATGTGGTAACTGTTGAAGCTGCATGGTAGGTAGAAGGGATTTCCATTCTATTATTCTACTTCTGTGTGTGCCTGAAAATTTTTCACAAGTTTTTAAAGAATATGTCTCTTCAAGGCATGAAAAGCTAGCAGGCCTGCTAAATTTGGTGTCTGCCAAAAGGCACCAGTGGAATTCCTTAGCTTGGAACTGCCTTCTAAGAAATCTACAGGCTGGAAAAAAAAAAGAAAAGAAATCTACAGGCTGAAAATCCTTGAGCTATCCTAGAAGATGCAACATGTAGCTGGTATAAACTGAGTTTAGCAGATGCTCTCACGCCTGTGTCTACCTGGTTTCCTGAAAGGTTGGTATAAAACCCTCTCTAGGTCCCCGCTAGCTCCCTGGACCAGCACAGACCTTAGAAATACTGATGTCCACACTGCTGCCTCTCCTCCCAACCTATGTTTACGCTTCTTAAGGGGAATAATAACTGGAAGTCTTAACTCAGCTCAGAGAAGCCAGAAGCAATTTGCCTGGTTCACTGAGGCAGCAGAGCTGAGCTAAGACTTCGCAGCTGAACAGCAGGAACTGAGTAATCAGGGGTTTCTGCTGGGGGCTAGTGAGTTAGTCCAAACCCCTGTTGTCCCCAGGCTATAAATATGCTAAGCAGATAATGAGAGGCCTGAAGAAACTGTGACAAGAAAAAGCTTGGCAATTAAAGGATGAGGTGGAGGGCACGCCTCCAGTGATGGGGACCAGCCCACACACTGACTGCTGAGACAAAAGAAAAAGGTGGGCAGAAGAATCCCATGTGATCAGGAGCCTATTTGTAGGACGTCAGCTGCCATTAAAATCTTTAAGGAACTTTGGAGTTGAAAGCTCTCACATGCTGGCTGCCTTTGCAGACTGGGGAACAAGGGTGGGACAGCTACCTGGATGGAGGAAGACTCAGTCTTTCTGAGATTGTCCTCCCCCTCGACTGTCATACCACAATACTGGAGAAGGCCTCGTGTAACAGTGAATAGTCAGGATGCTGATCAGTGGCAGTCCCCACTTGCGGAGTGACCACTAGGCACTAGAAATGTTACTTTGTTTGACTGGACAACCCCATGAGGTCAATAGCATAGCTACAATTCCCATTCACAGATGAGGACACGGCTCAATCCCACAAAATCACTGGCCAAAGGCAAGAGTGCTCACAGAGGGCAAAATCAGTCCTCAAGATCCAGGCTCACCTGAAAGCAAAGCCAGGAGCTCCTAACCCAGAGCCACGCGCCCCCTCCGCAGGCTGCTCCCCAAGCTGCATTTCCCCGAGGCCGGAGGAGCAGGGCAAGGAGGACAGTATCTTGCAGGCATCCTTCAGCTCCCCGCCCTTTACCTTCACGTGGGATATCTGGGTGACAAAGTGGACAGGCACCCAGTCCAGCACATCCTGAGCCCTGGAATTTCCAAAAGAGGCCACATAATCTGGGAAGCCCTGGCCCTTCAGCAAGCTCTTCACCTTCTGCATTACAAGTGGACATGTGATAGCTCTGGTCAGTCTTTAGGAAGGAAAAAAAAGGTCAACAGAATGAGGCTGTGGTTCTCACCAGTACAGGCCTCAGCAAAACCGGGCTTATGTCACAGAAACTTAAGAGTAACTTTGGGAAATTTTGATTGGCCAGGGAGACAAATCCAAAACATTTTCCAAACTGTGTTCCATTGAGAAGCTCTGTACAAGAAGGGATTCATGGCCAAAAGTTTGGGAAATATGGCATACCCATGCCCCTCCTGGAGCACACTGGCATATCAAAAGCTCTGAGAAGTCCTACAGTAAGGAACCATACTTTTAACCAATATCCCAAGGATACTGGACCATAGACCTACACCTACTGACATCTTGTAGAAATGTAGTCCATGGAACCCCCTTTGAGAAATGCTGGTCTAAAGTGATCAGAATAATGTAAATAGTAAATATTGGTCTAACCAAAATAATGATATGATTGCCTGGGAGATGTAGGGATGGAAAGTGAGCAGTGGTGAAGTAGGGGGTGAAAGGGAAAAGAGCCAAATTTCATCTTACCTAGTGGGAACTCACTAATTTATAAAAAACAAAATATCAAGAAGTAGCCTTATGTGCAGGTCATTTAAAAATATGGGGGTAAATTTCAAAAAAATCAGCTACAAGAGTTGGAAGTGACTGTCCCTGTGGTGAGGGAAATGTGGGTAAGAACTGTTGTCTTTATAGACAGCAGGCAGAGCTGCTTGACCTTTTACATTATGTACATATTTGATAATAACAAGACAAAAACATCACATCAGACTTCCTCTCACTGGGTTTGCTGTTCTGTGTATATTAAAATTCAGAAATATAGGGAAGGACTTTCAGAAAAAATATTTTTGCTGGGAACTGAAGTGCTATGCAACCTTAAAAACAAAACATAGTATGTCATAGTTTTCCTTTGAATAATGATAAATGGCTTATGATTATGAGAATCGAAATTATAAAACAAACAATGCCATTATAAGGTACAGTTACTATTGCTACTATCCATTAACACCTATAATAAGCTACATTGTGGCTTTCTTTCACTTATCAGCTGATGCAGAGGTTTGATTAAAATGGGGAAGGGGAAGGATACGATGCTTTGTTTTCTCATCAACACAAACAAGTTCCAATAGAAACAAATTACTCTTACCTTAGTTTACAGCCAGACTGCATATTGTAACCAAATAATACTGGGGTCCGGATCCCCGCAAAGCAGTCTTGCTCAGCTATACTACGAAGAATAGTTAATTGTCCATATCTATTCCTGGTCTGAATAATCCCGGACATTCATAGAGTTAAGGAACAATCACTCAGTACCAAAACAGTCTAACTCTCAGGGGACAATGTCACATGTGTGACAGGAGAGAGATCCAATATCCCTTCTCTGGGCCTCTGTGATTTTGACAGTTATTTCCCAGGAGGGGCAAACAATAGTTCTATTTTCCTTGATTCATCAGTAGATCCTCAGAAGAAAAATCCTCAGACATTGGCCCTTCAAAATTAATTCCAAATTTTCAAAATCACTAAATTTGTTTAAGAGTCTCTGTTGAAGTGTGAAATTAAATATATCTAATGTTTGTCACATTTTCTGGCTTTGAGATATTCATTATAAAACAGTGACATTCTCCTGGGCTGTGCCATTTCACCCTCAACTGCCTTCTCCACACAGCCCCACAAACTGTGTGGCCAAACCCCCACCAGGGAGACCCAGAGGAAGCCCTGTTGAGACTAGTCTCTCCAGACAACAGGACTCTCAGCAATAAAGAGAAGTGCAGCCCTCACATGTGGACAGGGAGATCAACCTTCTGTACAGAACCAAAAAGGATATCCTCTCCGAGGCTGAAATCCAGCAGCTAATGGGAGCCCCACAACATAACCGGGATTTCCACTAAGAGGAACTGGCTTTGTACCTTGCTGAAAGACAATGCAGAAATGCCCCCAGATAAGTCTTGTTTTAATAAGAAGATGGCAAGGAAAAATGAAATGCTTTTCATAATAAAATCTGGGACTACCAGCCAATAAAATAATTTTCCCCCTACTCAAAACTATAAATATATCTGCTGAGTGTGGGAGTACATAATAGTGTAAGAGAACAAGTGCACATGGAAGAGAATCTTTTCCAAATGGAGAAAGATACAAGGACTCTGCCTGGTTTCATTAGCCTCTACATGCACACCAAGACGTTTGTTTAGTGCAAACTGTTAGATGTACTAAGTTTAGTAAACTTCTAAATTGAGATGTTTTTTCACTAAGAAGTTATTATTTCTTTTTACTTGGCAATTAAAACTTGCACAAAACTGATCAAACTTACCTGAATAAAACTAATTTCAAACTTTTGATGGAGCGGAAGCACTGCACTGTTAACAGTCCCCAGAAGGAGCGAGAGGTCGGCTTTTGCTACTTCACCTGCGTCTGTGTATGTGAGGCTGTACTTCACCTAAAAACAAAATGACACTCTAAATACACCTGTTCCTGTAGCTCTATTAATAACTCAAATAAGATATATATTGGAGACAAGTCCTTTCCCATTTCTCTACTTGTTGAAGCATTTCTCTCCTGTCCAGTCCAGTCACAGGAGGTGCTATCTCAGCATCAGCCCAGCTGACAGACAGGTCACAGCCTCTCTGTGCTTGACTGCATCAGCCCCAAATCAGCCCATCTGAGCAGAATGGATCAGGCTATCCCTGCAGAGGAAACGTGTTACAACAGAATAGCAACAACAAATCTGGACATATTCTTACAAGTCACTAGGTTCATGGAGAAACATCACACATGATTATTTCAGAGGCAAATACGGAAGCGTCCTCTGATGAGACAGCATAAAGGCAAGCCAGAGGGCGAGCCAAGAAAAGCAATACCATAGGATGGAGCCCCTTGGAGGCCATCCAGTTACTCTCTCAGGACCACGCAGCTGGAATCTGCTGCAAACACAGCGATCAGAGCCAAGCTGGGCACCCACCTCAAGAACGACGTTCATGCAGACTGCAATGTCCCCGGCCCCAACAAGAGCCTGCCTCAATTCAGCAGTGTCTTGCAGCCGGGTTAGTGTTTTATTTAGAGATCTGACAGTGATGGACCGTACAGTGACTGGGACCTGCAAAGTAAAGAAAGACCTGGATCACTAAAGACCCTCTACAACTGAGGTGAATGGGTTAAGATAATGAAAAACTTGAAACAAACCTTTGCTAATACACTGCAAAGTAGGGAAAAGCATAACTACAGAAATATATGTGTACTATAATTCCATATTTGCAAAAATAGATATATTTATAAATACATACATTTATACAGAAAATACTCAAGAAGGATATAGCCAAAATTTTTTTAATGGTTCTCTCCGTAAACCTACGTCCACACAAAAAAGTGTGCACAAATGTTCATAGCAGCATTCACAATACCCCAAAACTGAAATTAACCCAAATGTCCAACAACCGATGAATGGAAAAATGAAACCTGGTACAGCCATACAAACGGATATTATTCACACATAAAATGGAGTGAAGCACTGACACATGCTACAGCATGGATGAATCTTGAAAACACGATGCTGAGTGAAATAAGCCAGTCACAAAAGGCCACATATTATATGACTGCATTATTATAGGGAATGTCCAGAACAAGGAAATCCACAGAGACAGAAAGTAGAGGTCGCCAGGAGCTGAGGAGAAGGTTGGGAGTGGACTGCTAGGGTATGATACAAGGTTTCTTTTTAGGGTAATGAAAATATTCTGGAATTAGACAATGGTGACAGTTGCACTACCTTGTGAATACACTAAAAACCATTGAATTGTACCTTTTGAAACGGTGAGTTTTGTGTTATGTGAATTCTCTCTCTCTCACACACACTCCATCACACCATCAAATGCATGCGCATACTCTCATCTCCGAAGCACAGCTCCTATTGATAAATGCACTCACTCTGTCCTCACTTGTGCACCTTCTGCTCCACACAGTAGTCCCAGGGCACACTAAACCCCCGCAACCTCCCTGAATATATGCCAGACCAACTTCTGTACACACACACTGGGTGGTAGGATCATGGGTAAGAGAAAACAGAAACAGACACATCTTTTAAGAAGAATCAGGAAGCCCTGGTAGACCCAATGCAATAGCATTTAAAATATATTTTTCATTCATGGCCATCATCAGCTGAGTGACAAAGCAGCAGACAATCCTTCAAGGAACTTGACCCTCCAAATGTGACAAATCTGACATTTGCTCTAAATGTCGGCTCTTAGAAACCACTATTTAGGAAGGAATCTTACTTGTACCTGGTTGTTTATATTGCTTTGAACTTTGCCCTCAATCATGTGCCCTGCTGTTTATCATTCAAAATTACTAAGTATTTAAGCTGTCATTTTTTTAGATAAATAAGTAGTTCTTACGTGTCTGCTCCCATGACCAAGAAGACCTGCAACTGTCCTCGTAAGTCAAACCTCTCACACAAGAACGTGACATGGTTCAGGAGCAAAGATGAGCTGTTAGGTGACAAGAGTGGAAAAGGCACCTCCAATCACCGCAACGCCCTCTGCATAACAAGCCACACCAACGGACTGCAGAGTTACACAGGAGGTACCGCGCTACAAGCTCACTAGCTCCTAAGTTTACGTCATCAAAGGACAACCCCAGATTCCTTCATCTGAACATACTGACCCCTGATCCAGTGATGATACTGGGTTCCAGAGGTGCATGCCCCTCCACACCAGCCAGTGACGGAGCCATTCCCATGGTGTGCAGGTGTGCTGGCAGAAACTGAAGGGTCCAGTTTAAACAAGCTTTGGAAAGACTGATGGGCTAGTGTAGGTGGCAAGATCTGCCCTAGTAAATCAACAACCACTGGAACAGTCACAAGAATGAAAAGGCGGGCTGTTCTGGCTTCCTGAATGCCCTGTGCAGTCATATCCCATCCCCAAGCCACCCACTGGCAAAGAACCAAAGCAGATTTAACAATGAAACCAGGGCCAGAGACTTACTGAACTTACTGAAATGACTCACTGAAGCCACTTACGGTAGGTTCTGCGTCCTGAGTGCCTCCTGGTTGCCAGATGCTGCAGCGGACACCTTCTGTGTGTCACCCACTCCAGCCTGACACTTAAGCCTCTGGGACAGATGCTTACCCACTGCTTTACAATGGGGAAACTGAGGTATATAACATACAAGAAAATGATGGCAAAGCTGAGTCTGAACTAAGGCCAAGCAATTCCACAGGCTTTGGGAGGCTATGACAAGGCCACCTCTTTGGGCCTCCTGGGCACTGTATTCACAGGCAGGTATATGGCACAGACCCAAGAGCAAGGGGTAGACCCATGTTCCTTTCTCTCTGGCATATCCACAAAGGGACCTTGGACTCCTGACCACAGGCTGACAGAGCCCCTGGGCTGGAGGTGCTAAGGCTGTAAACAGAACCTACCCATAACTCCTGAAGCTACAATGAGAATGTTCACCTCCTACACAGGTATGTACATTTACTGGGCAAAATGTTTCTATCTTCTATAACCATATAGACAGCATCCTAGGGCTTGGCCAGCTCTCCTGACAAGAGCTCAAGAAGATAACTAAGGAATGCCCTGAAAGCACAGAAGCCAGTCTCACCCACTGTCTGTCAAGCTATGCCACATAAACAGGAAAAAGTATGGACTACAAAAATCGGGAATTTAAAAACCTGGAAAACTAAAAAGTTTCCCTATTTTGTTTCTGCTTGTTCTTTGGCAAATATTTTTGTTATTGGCAGTAAGGTACCCTTCTAATCCTAAGTGTATTCATTTCAAAAGGCTCAGAGATAAGACAGTGTCCTGCAAGCTACCTTATTTTTCCATTGAAAAATACTCTTACCTTTGTTGTTGAACCAGGCACCTAAATGAAAAGAAACATCAAATTCAGTTAAAGACAACTAAAAGAAGACCTTGGTTCTTATCCCCCTTTAAGGGGATAGTCATCTTTTTAAAGACTTCACAAAAAGGAAAACAGATTTCTGTAATTAAGACTTACCATCTACATGTTTTTGAATCTATAATCAAAGCTTTAACTACATTTTCCTTCTATGTTCATTTCCAACAGGGCTAGTCTCAGGGAGGCCCCATGCTTCGGTGTAATTATTCAGTATTTCCATATGGTCCTCAGTGACATAGCACTGTGGGGAAGACATGGCTCCCATCTTCCTGGTCACTCACTACACCTGTCCTCCCTGGAAGGACCCCATCATTTGCCTAGGTGACTTCGATAGCCTCCTGACTGGTCGTTCTGACTCTAGCCCAAGCCCCCTCATTGCCAAGCTCCTGCTTCCCCACCACAGCTGAGCCCTTTCGGAAGGTCATGGCCTCCCTTCTTTCCTCGTCCCCATCTCCCCCAGTCACAAGACACACCATCAAGTCAGTGGGAGGTTTGGGGAGGCATGTGCTGAAAGAGAACTGTGCCTGAGGGATACTTCCAGGACAACTGAAATCGAACTAATTGGAAGGATTCACAGGCCTTCACAGCTGACTTATGAGAAGAGAGTGGGAGGAAAAAGTTAAACTTGATTCTGAAAACTGAAGCCCAGATGAATACTGGTGCCATGGACTACCCTACCCCCACACTCCCCTACCCAAAAAAGAGGAAATGGTGGGGGGAGAGGGGAGCTTTCATAACAATCACATGGTTTTTAATCATTGAAAAACCTCTTCTCTTTCAATCCTCCATGTCATCCAGTGGCCTCTCCTTTTCTCAGTTCAGCCTTGTCACTGCTACTGGAAAGAAACAGGTCTCTTCACCACCAGGACCTCTTCTCCCTGCCCCAGGAATCCTACTTCCTGTCCTTCCCTGGTTGCTTATTACATCGCCAACGGGAAAGCGGATTTTCTATTCTTTTCTGGTCTGTCTCTCAAAGAGGTATCTTTTTGGAGCTAATATGATTATTTCTGTTACAGACGTTAAGACATTTATAGTTGCTAAAGTATTTGCTTACTCAAGTTGTTTTTAATTCAAGAGACAGACATTATCAGTTACCATCAATATAATGGAAAAAAAAGGAAAAATGAATGAAAGCAAATATGAGCTAGCTAAAAATAAGAATTGTTTTAAGGGATTTTTTTCAGCATCTTTGGTATCAGTATACCAAATAACTAGAGAAGAAAAATTTAAACTTGACTTGTCAATCATGCACCAGAATTATTCTTTACTTAAGTATCTTTTCAACAGAATATATTTTCCTTCATGTATCAAAAGAACAGAAAGAAAACTAATAAATCAGTTTCACTTCAAAATAATTCTTACCCTCAAAATTTTAGGGCTGCTGTAATGAGCCATGCTGAGGGCTTCAGCTGCTTCACACTGCTCCACATTTATTATTCTGGTGCAGCCAACAGCTTGGTTCACCAGAAATGCTGGAAATCATCACATTCCCAAGGAAAAAACAAACAAAAAAGAGAAAACATTTCTCCAATGTCCAATGGTAACTAAAAAACTATAATCGAAGTAAAACTGCAAGATAAGTTATGACACAGATATACAGCATGCTTGAAATAGTTTAAAAGTTGTTTTTCAAATAGGTAATACATTCACGATTCAAAATGCAAAGGCACAGCATTTAGAGTGGTCTTCCTCCCAGCCCTGTCTCCCAGCACCCAGCTTCCACCAGCCCCTTCCCCAGGGGTAATCACTGTGCAGTTTATTGTGCATCTTTCTGGAAATATTTTATGCAAATAAAAGCATGTGTATATATATCTTTAGCTATTTCTTTCCCCCTTTGGAAACAAATGTACAATATCTATTCTGCCCTTCATTTTTTTTCACTAAACAATATATCCTGGAGTTCAGTCTATTTCAGCACACAAAGCGCCTCTTCCTCCTCTTTTAGGGATAATTAGTATTCTGTCAGAGATATGCCATAGCTGATTCAACCAGTTCCCCATTACTGGACACTTAAGTTGTCTCTAGCTTTTCTGTCACAAACAATGCTGCAATCTATTATTTTGCATGTGGGCCAGAGTTTCTGTAGGATCAACTTCTAGAAGTAGGACAAAGGGCATATTCACTCACAATTTTGATACACATAGCCAAACTGCTCCTCACAGAGGCTGTCCCAGTCTACAGTCCCACGGCCACGTAGTTGAGTGCCTGCTTCCCTACAGTCTTAAATTGCTTAAGCTTTGCCAGTCCATTAAGTGGAAATAATATATCAGTTTGGTTTTAATGTACACTGTTCCTATTGTGAGCAAGATTAAGTATCTTTCAACAGAATTTATTTTGCTTCATTTACCAAATGAGGCCTCATTAAGCCACATGCTGTCATCCATTACTTGGCTAGCTTCTTCATAGTGAGGCTGGCTTAAGGACTAGAGGGCCATGCCTGCTGCCTTCCACCGCCGAGAGGATTACACCACAGATCCTACAATGCTCCTGAAAGGAGAAGCAGGACCCATGGGAAGCAGTTTCAGGGGCTGCATCCATCCCTTGTGCAGGTTGTACCTCTGCTCCACCACCTCCTGAGGGAGCCTGAGCAGGAAATTGAATGCCTCTCAGTTTCCTCATCTAAAAAATTAAGATAACAACCTTACCTTAAAGATCACTATGGGGATCAATTGGAAAAATACTTGCAAGCACTTAACACAATGCCTAACACACAGTAAGTGCTTAATAAATGGTAGTTGTTGACAAACTTTAGCTCCAGTGAAAAAAGAACTTCCCAACTGGCTGTGTTCAACAACTGAGTGGGCTAGTTTCAGGCAGTGAGTTCCCATCACTACGAGTGCTCAAGCAGTGACTACATGTGGTAGAAAAGAGTCCAGCACAGGGTAAACTAAACTACATAACCTTGAGGCCTCTTTCGATTCCAATACTGTTTCCAGTTAGGAAGCCTGTTTAATTATGACTACTATAAATTTAAACTAGAGCAAACTCTGTTTACAGACACAAAGAAAAATGCCTACACTTACCTGCAGGGTTATTATCAGTGCACAGAGATGATGTGAGGGGAGAAGGAAATCTCAAAAACGAATCTGAAGTCTGCAGGGGAACCCCATACTGCGAATGGAACAATCAGTAGCTGTTATATTATTCAAGCCTTCATTCAGCACTGACTGGGCACCTACCATGTGCCTGGCAGCACTGCAGCATCAGGAACACAGTGAGGGGCAAAAAATCAGATGGGGTCCTTGTCCACATGGGGCTTACATCTAGCTGCCCCACCCTGTTCTTTAAAGGATGTGTGTTTCTGTGTGTGCATGATACTGTATTTGCAGGCTTTTTTATTATAGAATTCCTCTGGGAGAGTATATAAAAAGCTGACATACATGTCTGCCTCTGCAGACAGGAACTGGGTAGGCAGGGGCAGGGGTGAGAGGTAACTGTTTTTCACTAACAATAATTCATAACAAATAACAGGTACAGTACACATTAAAATCCTAACATTGATGTGCCTTCTTCCCCAAAACCAAACTCCATGAAACTTTTCCCCAATATTCAAAGCAAGATTTATAGCTATTGGGCATACAGGTAATTTTTTTTAATTTGAAAGTATCCACCTGCCTTGGTGCCACCAAGGGTATGGGGAAAGAAGCACTCTTCCTTCCCAGGAGCTGAGAGTGCAAACTCCTGCAACCTTTCTGGAGGGCAATCTGATACGGATATTTTTACAGCTCCTTCATTCTAAGTTAACCCATTTACAGAAACCTATCCTAAGGATTAAAGCAGACAAAGATGTATATATCTGTAAGAATGTTCATTGTGGGTTATTTACAATAGCAAAAACTGGAAAAGAAGGCCTGTTAATAGTGGAATGGCCCAATAATAAATGATACATATGTGGAAGCAATATTTACGTATAAGAAAATGTAGCTGCAACACAGCCTCTGACAAGATACTTTCCTATACTCCAGTTTTTCTCATCAGTTAAATGGGAACAATCTTGTATCCCTCCCACACATGTATGAAATAAGCTTGGGAAGCTCTGAGCAGTGCCTGGCACATGAAAAATGCTCAAGAAATGGTAACATTTATATTGACATGGGAAGATGCATAACATTTATCCCAGAATAAAAAAATAAGTTTACAGAACACTGTGGATAATTAAGAATCCCAAGTCTGTACAGTACTAAATGTTTACCTTTATAGATGCATTTAAAAATTGGGAATTTACACCAATCTGTTAATATGACTTGCAGCTGTATATTTTAATGGCGACAGGGGACCTTTCCATTTTTACTTATGTACTCCTATACTTTTAACTCCTATACTTTTTATACTTTTAGAACCAGCACATTGCTTTTATACTTCTCTTTTAAAATGATGCTTCCAAAAATTTTGAAGTTTACTCAAAGTTAATGCATATATCACATTTAAAGGTTTACTGATGAATAGATATAAAAGAGCACACATCTTCCCAAAGGCTGTAAAATTAAATACAACTTTGAGAAGAGGAGCAGGCATCTAACCAACCCACAACAAGCTCCCAGCAGCTGCCTTAGGCACTTTGCTGCATCTTTTGAGGTGGAGAAGAGCAAAGAATTCTGCATAGACAAATGCTAACTTACCACAGAATAAAAAACTTTAAACCCTGTATTAGAATTCAACAGCACAACTTCATTTTCATGATCTTTGATATACAGGCACAAACATTAAGTTTTTTCATCTGAAATGCAAATTCTGTCTCAGGGAAGCCAGTTTTGCTGAGAACGTACTGAAAAATTAATTTGCGAGGACAGGATATTTGTGATGGGGTGAAAGGAATCAAGTTCTTGACTCACCTCATATTTAGCAGTCTTTGGAGTATCCAATTTGGGTGTAAAAGAAACATCTGATTCTGCATTCAATGAAAAACCACTAGATGTTTTCATCAATTCATCAAAATTATTTTCATCAGGTACTTCTGGATTAATAAAGGATAATGCAGGTTTATCTGTTTTTAGAAAAATTATTTTAAATCAATATAAAATAAAATATAAACACACATAACATATGTAATATTCTGGAAACAGTTTTTAGTAGCATTAAGGCTGATGTGATGAAAATAAAGTATCTCTTTTTATATTTATTTCCCCCAAGATTTCTGGAATCTTATTAAATAAACAAGCTCCCCAGACTTGGCCTCTATCTCTAACAATGTAGAAGCAATGGTTTCTAAAGCCTACAGGCAAATGACACAACAGAAGCCAAAACCAATCTCATCGGCCCCTGGACTGAGAGGCCTGCTGCATAAACATCTAAGGCGAAGCTCTCTGCTGATGGCTACAGGGACCAAAGACCATTGTTTCTTCTCTCACACAGCCACCTCCAAAGCCTGGGAGAACAACATGCCGTGTATGGGCAAGGGAGAAGAGTAGGCAATGGGTGGCAGTGCTCACTGGCTGGTGTTAGGTTGGAGAGTGTGACGACCACTGACCAGTCATTACTTTAGGTCCTAAGTTTTCAGTTGCAAGGGGAAAAATACAAAATAAAAAGACATTCTAAAAACACAATGAAGCTTAATTGGTAAAACCACAAATACATCTCTGATCTTTGAAAGCTTGACAACATTTTTTCACTTACATGTACTTTGGATCTAGACACCTACTTGAGCTAAATGCTCAGATAAAAATAAAGATCCTGTTTTCATGCAAATATTTTTAGTAAAAATAAAAGAGAAAAAAGGAAATTGAAACTGAGCCTGATTTTCAACCATTAAACCAGGAGGAAATAGAGTTAAAAAAATACACACACACACACACACACACACACACACACACACACACACACACACCTAAATAAATCTAGATTTCTATGCACGTCTACATATTATAAACACCTTTGAAATAAAATAAGAGATTTCAAAAGACAACTATACAAGCACAATTACTTTTAAAGAAATGTACATGCCCACAGGTCTGTAAAGTTACTTCCAGTTGCCTTGAAATGGCCTCAGAAGATATACCCTCGACAAACCATAGAATTGCTTTAAATCTAACCGAATGGCATATTTTTCCATAAAAGAACTTTTAAAAGGAAAAATTCAGTTTCACAAAGTGTATCACCATCAAATACTTACAGTTTGTAATATGAATGCAGAAAATAGATGGATTGATCTGGTCAACAAGCTTAAACACCCTTTGAGGTGGGTTTGCTGTAAAATTTAATGAATAGATGGCTGCTTTTTGACTACAAAACTGACTATCACCCCTGAAAATTAAGAAAATACAAAATTTTAAGGCATATGCACACAATCTTACTAAGATTATTTTAAAACTCAGATGCTTGTATTGTACTATGTTACCTATATGGAGGATATTTATGAAAGCATGATGTTAGAATTAAATCCATTTTTATTTAGTTTATTCAGTGTTAAAATATTTGGCATTTGAAACTTTTTCCTTTAACAGGAAAAATATTAAGATAAATAGAATAACTTTTAAAGAAATCTTCCTTAAAATATGTAAGTACGGAATACAGACCAGAGTGTAATTTTCATGTAAATGAACCTTATAAATTCTGACAGAATTAATTATATAAATGTTTGCCGAACTTCAGATTGTTTCTAAGTACTCAGATGGATCCCAAAATTCCTTGTCTTTAGAAGAAAGCTCTCTTCAAAGAAATGTGAAAATGAGAAAATATGGAGTCATCTGAAGTCTTGGGGCTTAGAAGTTAGGGTAGTCAAGACTGCAACCAATCTCATACTTGACAAACCCTAATCAATTTGATAACAGAGATAGATGTAGAGTGGAGAGAGATATAACAAAAATGGGGTCATATTCTACATATTGCCTTAAGGCCTCTCTCACTTAATACTTACTATGCAATATTTCCCATGTCATATGTTTTTTCAACATTATACTAAATGGCCTCATTGTACACCAACTTATTAAGACAGGCCCATGTTTTTTTTAACCAATCCTCTACTGTTGGTTTGGGTTTTTGCTAATTTTCCCCAGTTATATATAATGCTTAATGACATCCTTGTACATAAAATCTTTATTAATGTCTCCAGTTCTTCCTTAGGCTGTATCCCCTGAAGTGGAATCACTGAGTTGAAAGGTAAGTACATATTTAAGGTTTCTGAGATATCATGCCAGGTTGCCCTCCAGAAAGGCAAGATGCAGCTTTATCAACTCTATAGTAAGGGTGCCCATTTCCCTGTACTTTTGCCAAGATTGGATATTATTATTGTTTTTACCCTTTGTGAGTTTCTTGGGCAAAAATCTGTTATCTCACTGTCATCTTATTTTATCTGAATTTTCTTGCTTACTAGTAAGGTTAAACATTTTTCCATATGGTTATTACTCAATGGCATTTCTTCTTTAACTTGCTTGTTCGTATCTGTTGACCATGTTTGTCTTCTCACTGATTTATGAGAATCTATATTTTTAAGAATCTCCTTTTGGTTGTAAATATTTTTTCCCAGATTTTTACCTTTCAATTTCATGGTTTTTTTTAAAATCATATAGAAGTTTTAATTTTCTTCATAATAAAATTATCATTCTTTTCTTTTATGGTTTGCCTGTGGGTTTATGCTTAAAAGATATTCCCTAACTCAAGATTAACAAATGTTCACCTTCATTTTTCATCCTTTCATTTATTTTTTAGCATTTTACTCTTCAATCTATTAGTAACTTTGGAATAATGGCATAAAACAGGAATGTGATATGCTTTCCAATAATTTTTCATCCTACATCATTTACCAAATGATACAAACTTTGTTCCAACTGAAGTGAAATACCATATTTGCTATATATTAAATATATAAATGAAAAATATAAAATACTTTAAAAAATATCAGCTGCATATAAAATCAGTATACACACTTGATCTTTGGCCTTTCTATTCTCTTCCACTGATCAACATACTTGTCTTGAATCAACAGACATTATTTTCATTATTGTAGATTACAGCATGTTTGAAACCTGGTAGCTTGCTCTTCTTATTCAATAACATCTTCACTGTTCTAATGCTTATTCTTTCAGATAAATTTTAGAATCATTTTGACACCTTACCCTTCTCACATCTAACTGGAATTATATTTATAATTAAGTTTTTATATTTTAATTGAAATGTTTACATAATGATTCTTTCCATCCTATCTCTCCATTTATTTAAATGTTTTATGTCTCTATCTTTTGAAGTTTTCTTCACATAAACTCTGAATACTTAAGTTTATTTCTTGTTCTCTTTCTATTGGTGTTATGAATAGGATCCATCTCCATTAATCCTGTGCAGTGTATTAGTATCACAACTGTATTATTTCTCTCTAGTCACAACCTTCAGGGTGTGGGCAGGGTGCTTATTAATCCTCATCTGCAATTGCATCTGACTTGCTTCCCTGCCACCAGGTCTGGCCCTGTGAACCATCATTCACGCTGATGCAGAATTGTCTAAAATGGAAATCTGATCCCCTCATTCCCTTGCCCCCTGCAAAATTCAGGAAAGATCCAAACTCCTGAGCATACACACAGGCCCCTCAGGATCTGATCCCTGCCACTGTGCCACACCCCTCTTGCCCCACCCTTCCCTAGCAGCACTGAGTTACTTACTGTTAAGCCAAAAGGCCATATCCTTTCACCCCCAGGACTCTGCCCTGTAACTCCCTTGGCCTGGAATGCCCTTTCTGATTCCATGCTGGTCAACTTCCATTTGTCCTTCAGTTCAACTCATCTTTTCTAGAAAGCCTTCCCTAGTCCAACTGTCTAGGTTAGATGTCAGTCCTCTGAGTTCTCCAGGAGCACTAGGTGACTGGTGCAGAAACTGCCATCCACTCATCTACCTGCCTTATTCCATAAGCTCTCTGAAGGCAGAACCATGTCTAATTCTTTGGTACAATGCTGGGGCTGGGACACTGGAGATGCTCGAGAAAGGTGTGGTGAGGTGTGAAAGTCAGATTGTGAGAAAGCAGGGAAGAGGCAGGAGTCAGGGTAGCCTCCAGGTTTCTGGCCTAGTTGTCTACTGAAAGAACAGAAGAGAAGTGAGAAGAGTGGTCAGTTAGGAATCAGGGGGGAGAGATTAATTCATCTATTCAACTTAATGCCTTTATGTGGCAGGAGCTGTGCTAGGCACTAGTGGTATAAAGATATAAAAGGGATATTCTTACTTTCATGATATTTCATTACTACTTTCAGGGATATTTCATTACATCTAATTAGGAAAACTGACATTAATCCAATCTTCACAATAAATTTACAATTTATTAGATGATAGGATTAGTTGTTGACAGTTCAGCAAATATTAACAAACCTTTTCTAAATTGGAACATACAAAATGAGTGGAAAAACACTCAATTAATTAGGATTATTAGTTTTGATTTCATGATTTCTACACTTTATATTTAAAAGCAAGTTACAAGCAAAACGAACTGAAAAGAACCCTGAGGTCCTTTCCTGAAGGCACTATGGATTTAGCTCTAACTTCTAAACCAGGGGTCCACAAACCATGCCTGATTTTTTTTTGGTATCATTAATCTACAACGACATGAGGAACATTATGTTTACTAGATTCCCATCACCAAGTCCCCCCCAACATACCCCACTACAGTCACTGTCCATCAGCGTAGTAAGATGCTATAGAATCATTACTTGTCTTCTCTGTGTTGTACAGCCCTCCCTGTGCCCCCTCCTCCTACATTATATCTGATAATAGTAATACCCTTTTTTTTTCCCCTTATCCCTCCCTTCCTACCCATCCTCCCCAGTCCCTTTCCCTTTGGTAACTGTTAGTCCATTCTTGGGTTCTGTGAGTCCGACACTGTTTTGTTCCTTCAGTTTTTTCTTTGTTCTTATACTCCACAGATGAGTGAAATCATTTGGTACTTGTCTTTCTCTGCCTGGCTTATTTCACTGAGCATAATACCCTGTAGCTCCATCCATGTTGTTGCAAATGGTAGGATTTGTTTTCTTCTTTTGGCTGAATAATATTCCATTGTGTATATGTACCACATCTTCTTTATCCATTCATCTATTGATGGACACTTTGGTTGCTTCCATTTCTTGGCTATTGTAAATAGTGCTGCGATAAACATAGGGGTGTCTTTTTCAAACTGGGCTGTTGCATTCTTAGGGTAAATTCCTAGAAGTGGAATTCCTGGGTCAAATGGTATTTCTACTTTTAGTTTTTTGAGGAACCTCCATACTGCTTTCCACAATGGTTGAACTAATTTACATTCCCACCAGCAGTGTAGGAGGGTTCTCCTTTTTCCACAACCTCACCAACATTTGTTGTTATTTGTCTTTTGGATGGTGGCGATCCTTACTGGTGTGAGGTGATATCTCATTGTGGTTTTAATTTGCCGTGCTTGATTTTGTAAATACAGTTTTATTGCAACACAGTCATGCTCATTCATTTATGTATTGTCTATGCTGCTTTTGCTCAACAATGGTAGAGTTGAGAAGTTGCAACAGAGACCATATGGCCTGAAAATCTTAAAACATTTACTATGAAGCCCTTTAGAGAAAAAGCTTGCTGACCCACATTCTAAATAGTCTATGTCTAAAAAATTACAGTATTGGCTAATAAAAAAAAACCTATATTCTAAATAATCTTCTCAAATTAGGGCAGAAATCTCACTGTCAAGGTCCTGGGACTTACTAAGGCAGGAAAACAAAATTATTTTCTTCAAAGACTGAACCATGCTGTAGTCCAGGTAGCCAGAAAAATAACCTGACTGTAATATCCCATTCTCCAAGCATTTTTACAATATTAGAAGTAGATTCAATTGCCCACTGTAGTTTCCCAAATAGTTTATCACAGGAAAAATACATTATACTTCCAAAAAACATTCAGCTTATCGAGAATCAATTACTACATTCACTGCAAGGCTAAATTTAAATTAGCTATCTCTGAATAGTAAGTTGGTTTCATCCTGAATAAATTAACCTTTTCTAAGTGCTGCTATTTTTTGTTTAAGTTTTGAAATCTGAATTATGAAAAATAGATTATTTAGAGGAGATTATTTATTTTAAATCAACTAGGAATGTCATTTTCTATTATTCTCCTAGACAATGTGAACTATGAAAATTCTTGGTAGATTTACATACCAGGAAAGTATAAACAAGGCTTTCCTATTTAATTTTTTGCTACAAGTACTGTGTCCACAACAAACGCTGTAAAATTAAACTGCACTTTTCACCCTAGGCTGTACATGAGAGTAATTCACTGACACAAAAATGTGACACACTGTTTACAAATCAAAGTAAAATGCAAGTCAGTCTCTGAACACTGAGATTTTGTTATACTCTTTTAAGCAAGTACCTGCTCTTCTCTTTTGCCCGCACTATCTGGTTGGATGCAAGTAAGGGATACACTTCTACCTATTGGTTTGGACAGTATGGCTTCTGAATAATACAAAATTCAGGAAATCAGGTATGTGATTTTTTTAGTCTAGTGGAGTTTTCACTTTCTGTCTCCAAATTTTATCATCTTGGTCCAGTTTTATCAAAACTACCATGTGTCACAAACTTACATGACAACTGGAACTGAGCAGGCAGAAAAGACACTGAAATCCATGGAGCTGCAATCGGGATCACAACAGCAGTTGACATCACACTGTGCTGGAGACAAGTCACAGACACACAGAGCAGCAACTGCAGAAACAGAAGAGGGGGGGATGCAGAGCATCACAATCAGCAGGTAATGACTGCCCCCTGCCACTGAAATGTACCAAAGATTCACTTCGTAAAAAAGGCCCATTTCATTTTTCCTATTGCCCTTTGGGGGAAATTTGTGAGGTGAGCATTAGTTTGAGCACTCTTCGATCTGAGGTTTCCCCCCAGTGGCTAATCATCTGACTCACCTGAAAAATTCTGTTTGTGCTCAGTAGAGACACAAAGACTCTGATTTGCTAAGCGGACTATAAACCCAGATGTCTGTGTTTTTCAAAAATTTCCCGGGTGATGCTGATAATTAAGACAGTTTTAAGAACCCAGCACACTAAATCATTTTTGCCTGATCATAGAACCAAGGGTTTAATATTGCAGACTTCCAAGCCCCTCCTCTGATGAAGGGCCCATTTACGGCTGCTAGGAACCAGGGTTCTCAAACTTGTTCCTCTCCTCAGACGCCACCTACAGCCTTGGGGCTGAGCCAACATTCACAGACTATTGGCCAAGAATCAAGTTGGCTCAGGTGCTTTTCAGGGATCCTAGAAATAAATATCTTCGGTAATTTAGACAATAAAGCATGGGGAGGGGTAGGAATCTCCCCATTTAGCAATTTTTAATTTGTAATAATGACAATCTTCTGGATTTTTAATTCCCTGTTTTATTCTGCCAAATGGGGAAAAAACCCTTTTAAAGAAATAGCAGAGCATGAGAATGATAAACACTGAATTTATGGTAGTAATTATTGCTGGGGGAGAGGGAATAAGATAAGTGCTTCGATCCTACCTATGTTTTGTTTCGTTTTTAAAAAATGATCTCATGCAAAAAAAAAAAAAGGATATCAAGCAAATGCTGGCAGAGAGTCCATGCAACATTCTTATTCCCATGTATGAATTACTTCACAATAAAAATGAGCTTTAGAAAAATATAGCTTGAAAAAGATGCAATAACACTGGAAAAAGTTTGTGAATAAGGAGAAGAGGAAAGTTTCATCAATAAATACACAATCCTTTTATAGCCTGAGACACAAACTTTCCCCTTAAGTTTACTTCTCTCTAGCCAAGGACTCCTCTAAGCACTTAGTAAAATGACAGCATAACTCATGCACACTAATTTAAAAAATAAAGAGTTTAGGTTCCCTGGCTTATGTGTTTAAAATTACAATCCTGATTTGTTTTCCAAAACTTAAAACCCTTGTAGGTAGCCAAACTACAAGGACAAAGCAATAGTGTCTTTAATAATTCCACTTAGGGAAAAAAAGGTCTCTATCCATGATGTGAGTATACTTAATCAGCCAATAAGTTATCTGTTGAGCACTGCCAGGATCTAAGTGGCACTCAGCTGGTCTTCCACACCTCTTAACATCTATATGCCTGGCTGTAGAGCAGGGTACTAATGAAGAGAGCTCAGATTCAAGATGAAAGTTACCACTCTTCTCTTCCATCTGGTAACCCATTCTCCAAATAGCTGTCCAGTTCCCTACTCAGAGTCAGTCTCCTGCTCCAACTCTACCAGAGGTGTCACCTAAAATCAGCCAAGTAATTCACCTACCTGAAAAACGGGGATAACCTGCATCATAAGGAATTAAATGAGAGACATCATGAAAGAAATGCTTAGAACAGGGCCTGCTAAACAGTAAGCAATTAATAAGTGCCAACTGGCATTTATTATCCTTAAAGAAGGGTCCTTCAAAAAGATGAAGGTAAGTGCAAATTCATCCCCCGTACTGGATAAACAGCACTAAACACATGCCCAAATAATGATGGCTCAAGAATAGCTTAATTTGGGAGAGAAGGTACATTAACAGATGGAATGCTTACACGGATAAAAGACAACCCAAAAACCTTAGAGAATTTCGGATATTGAACACTGCCGTATTGTCTCCATTTACTACTTATTTAACTTCCGCACTAATTCATCAAGTTTCAGTATAAAACAGTTTCGTTTATATTCACTGAAATAGCAAACATTTCTCTGTGCTTTTTCTTACATACTTCTCGTAGTTTATAAAGAAGGCCCTTTGGACATATAATGGTTCAGAAACTGAAGTTAAGTCCTAGAGTTCAGGTTGTTAGCAAAAGATGACTTTCCTATTTACTAATACTGAGCCTTACTCAATGTAAGACCTATTTCTCTTATGAAAGGATAGAAAAACACTGCATACTTATTGGGGTTACAGTCTGAAAAGCTTAAAAAGTTTCTTTTTTGAGATCACAAATCCCTTTGAGAAACTGCTCACTGTTATGAGTGCTCACCCCAAGAAAAATACACATTCACAAAATTTTGCACTCAATCTCAAGGTCATAGACATCGCCTGAAGTCATCCATGTCAAATCAGACTATAAAGTACTCACTAAATGTGTAGCTCCTGTTACTGAGTGTGTAAATACTCACTAAATATTGCACATTTGAGAACTGCTCTCCTCTAGAACTGAACAGGAGCAGAAAGATCACATCACTGTCCTTGATGATTAGATCACTTTGTGAGAAATATGTTAAATATTCCTAAAGATGAGTCCTAGGAAGTGGGCATAACCCCTCACCCAGAACTCTCCATCCCAAATCAACACAGGAGGAATCCTGAGTTTTCATAATTCAAGTCAACAGACAAGGGCCTTGACCTAGTCACATTTAAGTAAACCAGACTTTTGGCATCTCTTTTAGATAAGTGAAAAGTTCAATGCATCCTATGCATTTAATTTCCACAACTGTCTAGAAACTTCCAATTTAATTTCGTCTTCGACTGCAAATCTGCAAGGATTCATTCATTATTACTTTTAGCATTAATGTTGTTCAGGACTATTGCAAGCCTTTCAAAAATTTTACATTGTCCCACTTACACTCTCTTTGGGTTTTTGAGAGAATTAATGCCTATGAAACATGTAACAATAAACACACAGTAAATGTTCAATAAACGTTAATCATCGTTAGTATTATAATCATCATCGGGTTACCCCTTTCAGGTTGGATCACTATGAACCGCAGGAATTGGCACTTGGTACCCACCATCCGTGATCGGGGTGGGCGTGGGGCCAGAGGAGGGCCAGGGAGCCCTGGTGGTCCCGGGGGGCCTAGGAGACAAGGCGGATCCGGGAGTCGCTGGGCCTGCCTCCGTAGAGCTGAGGCCTTCCGTCGTCACCACCTGGGTGGCCACGGCCTGGACGTTCACGGAAGCCCAGCAGTCCAGGAGCACAAGCAGGAGGGGCGACAGGCCCCGAGGACCCATCGCCCGGCT